>NC_079493.1:109944849-110276855 GCF_030052815.1 Hevea brasiliensis
CCCGTCACCATTTCCTCATCTTTCGCCTTAAGCTCCTCGATAAGTTGGGCGACCTGAGAAGCATCGTTGGCCCGGAGCGCCTCGACTTCCCTGAGAGCCCGATCCCTTTCAGCCAGAACATGATTCTGTTCGGCCACTCTGTCTTCATAGAACTTTGCCCGCCCCTCAACTTGAGATATGTAATCCTGAGCGGATGCGAGTTGGGATCGGAGGGCGCCATTTCTGATTCTTCTTCTCAACCTCCTTGCCCGAGCGATGAGCCTTTTCCCGAACTATGGTGCGGTTCACGGGCACTCCACGTTCGAGCTCATGGCGCGAGTCAAGATATCGTCAAGGCTGTCAGGGGATAGCTTTGTCGATCCTCGAAGGCGGATGGAAGACCCCAAGACTTTGGCAAAACCGGGGTTCTCGAACAGTCGGTTATTCTTGAGGACTCGATCAGCGTTTGAGCACCACGAGAAGAGGATCTCACGAGAAGATTGAGAAGGACCCCTTTACGTGCTTGGAGCAGCGGAGGTGGGCCGGTTCTTCTGTTGAGGAGGAGATCGGACGGCCGGTGATCGGCGGCCAGAAGGTCGGGGCGGGCCTCCTTGCGTCTCCACTGGTTCATGGTAGGAGTTGAAGCATCTCCCAGCGCTTCATCTCCTTTACTTTCAGGAGATCTCTCTTTCCTTCTCCGCTTCCTAGAACCCTCATCACCCGCCATACTGCACAAAGGAGAGGTCGGTGAGATCGCTGAGGTCACGAGATCGAGATTTAGAAAATACGATCAGAGGTCGAGAGCGAAAGTTCGCGATCTTGGCGGTGGCATTGTATGGTCAATGGTGAAGCTCGGCGATCCTGCATCTAAGCAGAATACTTTTGAGTGGCGGCTGATTTTTGGATCCATCACTATTAAGCTTTCCTCTGATTCGAGTTAATGCGCCGGAAGCAAGGGCCCTGGTGCCACCGGCTACGAGGAAGTCCTCAAAGCGGTCGGATTTTGCTCCTCGGAATGAAGAAGCGGTTCTTCCAATTTTTAAGGGAGGAGGCGGTCGGTGAAGAGCCGCAATGAGGCCGCTGAAAGAACCGGTGCTCGTCGTCCTTTGGCGAGTTAGCTGTCTTGATTCGGCGAACACCTTAGCCGTAGGTGCGATTCACTTAGATCGGCATAGACCTCGGAAGGCTACTAAGATCGCCACGAGTTAGGGTGAACTTGAGCAATGCACACGGTGGAGTTTTAGGACCTCCTTGAAGAAGTCATCGGAGAGAACCAGAAGGCCGGCCTTTAAGCGTTCCTCGTATACCATAACGGTCATTCTCTTCAAAGAAGTGATCGGCTCGGTGATCGCCGTGTACCGGATAAGTTAAATGCGAATCGAGCGAATATTGTACTCTGGCTAAGCGATTGTAGATCGGACTCTTGTAAGATCGATGGCGGCTCATCCATAGGAGATTCTCCCTCACTGAAGAAGTGCGTGCCTTGATGGCCGTCCGCCCCGGCTGAGCAGAGGCCCTAGGAGGTTACATTTGCGCATTTGGCCCGACCACCTCTTCTTTGTCGACGACCACGAGGCCCGAATGGAAGGAGGACTGCGCTCTTTGACCTTGGCACGCTCATTTTCAAAAGAAATAAATAACTTAAACTAAAAGAAGATCAAAGCCCTTAGGAGTCGATCGGCGTCGGAAGAACTTGAGAAAAGCGAGAGAACTTGAAGTTGTGGCGAGGCTGAAAATGGAATGAGAGAACAACTGGCTAACACCCCCCCCACCCCTATTTATACTAGTCCGAGCATTTAATGCTCACGAGGCTCTAGGCAAAGCATCGATTGGTGGGACTCGCCAGCTGTTCTGATACTTCTCTCAAATATTCGAACATTCCAAGGAGATCGGTTAAATGGAGATCGGCATAATAAGTTGAATATCTTGAATGAAGGATTAGTTAAGAGTCGTTTTGTTAGGAACCAGATCGGACAAATATATCAGAGATCGAAAAATAATCAATAAGATAATAATTGGAGAAACAAGATTTTTATTTCCAAAAGATCGGATTACATCATTTGGGCGATCTCTAGGGATCGAATTTACAATAAAGGTCTAACTACATCATTTGGGCGATCTCTAGAGATCTGATTACATTGAAGGATTACATCATTTGGGCGATCTCTAGAGACCATCCTATCTAAAGAGTCCCAGGTTTATAACTAATCCCAAGGGTGTCGCCGATCGGAGCTTAATCCGCTGTCGGAACACCCAATGTGGGAGGAAACCGCTGTCGGAACACTCAATGTGGTGAGAAGCCGAATGAACTTGAGGAAGCAACCGCCAAGGGTTAGCGGAGCATCAGACAAGGTTATGCGATCACCGGGGTCGTAAATTTTCAATCGAGGGATAAGGAAGTCCATCGGAGAGGGATCAAAAACCACAATCATAGCCGGAACGACCGCCGGAGCAGCTAGAACTGAAAAAGAAAGAAGGAAGAGAGAAAAACCAGATTAAGGAAATGTCTCTATCGTCAGGGGTATATATAGGGGAAAACGGGCATTTATTGCTGAGCAGAAAATGAAGCGAACGCCTCGGGAATCGAGAAATTAATGCTGACGACCGGACGGAGAAAGGGAAAGATCGGAATAATAGATAGTAATATGTGAGACCAGAATTAAAGATCGGAAAAGAGCATGTAAAAGAGATCGAGAAGAGGAAGATCGAAGGCGAGAAAGAATAAGACAAATCCCAATAATCGTCGCGAGAATCGGTAGAGGTAGTTAAAGCGTTGCGAGCGAAATCTCCACCGCACGCCTAAGATTAGCCGCAATCTTTGGCAGTGCGGTATGTCATGACAATCCTGTACATCCCAATCCCCACCGTTGATCTCACTGGTAAGGATAAACCCGAAACCCTTGGATCGAGAGAGAAGACGACAATACCAGCGTCTTTCGCTCTTAGCCCTCAGATCGTTCCGGACGAGAAGATTTGGGACCGTCAGATTGAAAGAAGAAAAGGACAAATATTCTGAAGAGTGATCCCAGCCGTGCATTTTGATTCTCTTTAATTCCTGAACATCCGATCATGTCCTTCAAAATCTTGACCCTCCATCTCCCTCAGAATAAATCCTGACCCTTCATGGGGAGCACCCGATTCCTATAAATACCTGCATGAAAAACTGTTCAAGGGACGGGCAAAAAAAAGAGAGGTAGTTATTATAGCGGAAGAACTCTGAAACTTGATTCAGTTTGTTACTCTGCTACTTTGAAGTTTTGATTAGAAAGACTTTTGAAACTAGTTTTCTGAAGTGTTTTCTTGAAAAGGATTTTGAATACTGAAACTCTACATTTTCAGTTTGTTCATTATCCGGTCACACTCTCACTTTCAGTCTTTTATCATCTCTGTCTTCATTCCCATTATCCAAGCTCAATTTCATTTCACTCGGTTTTTATCTTAATCTTATTACATTTTAGCTAAGCATCCTTCAGTTCACAAAGAACAACAGCCCTCAAGCTAATCAGTCTGCTGTCTTATTACTATTTGTCACTCCGTAGTCATTTCAATAGATTTGGCTCCTTACAGGTAAGAGCTCATATTGCCGTTTTGTTAAGTGTTTACGTTTACTTTCCGCATTCTCTTTGTCCTTTTCATGCATGTGATTTTCTCCAAGTTCATTTAGTGCCAAAGAACCTTAAAGAATGTTACTCTCGAGTTTATTTCTTTAGTGATCAGTCTATCGTTTTATTAACCTTCGTCGTTTCTGAATGCAAATTTTCTAGTTCCTAGTAGCGTGTAAAATATAGATAACTACAACTTACAGGTCTCTTTTAAGAGAGAGAGCCTGAATAACACGTCAGGAAAATAGCCACAATATTGGTGGCGTGGCGGCAATTCGGCAAGATGCCATAAAGTGGGATAAAACCAAAGTAAACGAAACAAAATAGATCGGACATTAATAGGTACCGGTAAAGTGACCTTAGGGGAGGTCAGCAAAATTTATTCCAGCTTTTCTTATTTAGTCACAAAATATCAATTAGTCAAAAGAAGCCTTATCTCCAGCACCTTAGAACGCCATAATCTTTAGCTTTAGGACCTTATGACATGTAGCTGAAATTAAAATTTGGGAGATCGAAAAGATCCCATTAAGGTTCCTGTTAATTTAAAAAGAAATCGGAAGAGGGTTCTTATTCGATTCTCAACTCAAAACTTTAATTAAATAGAGATCGGAGGAGAGTTCTTATCCGGTCTCAAATCAAAATTTTAAACAAATACTTAATAGAGATCGGAGGAGAGTTCTTATCTGGTCTCAACTCAAAATTTTAATAAACACTTAATAGAGATCGGAGGAGAGTTCTTATCCGGTCTCAAATCAAATTACAATAAAACATTAAATAGAGATCGAAGGAAAATTCTTATCCGATCCTTAAGCTAAAATTTTTATGAATACTTAATAGAGATCGGAGGAGAGTTCTTATCCGGTCTCAACTCAAAATTTTTAAATGATTTAATAGAGATCGGAGGAGAGTTCTTATCCGATCTCAACTCAAAATTTTAATAAATATTAAAGAGTTCGGAGAAGAGTTCTTATACAACTCTTAAATTAAATTTTAATAAAATAGTTCTTTTAGATAAGATTAACCTGCAACAGTAACTCACTAAGGTTGTCTCATTTACTTAAGTATCTGGGTAATCCAAATTTAGTGAAAAATCAAATGTTCCTTTAGTCAAAAGGATCAACATGTCCATTCAAGCCCTTCTAACTAATGCAAAGTTAAATCTACTTACCCTTATTAAGGGACGAGGTGAGGTGCCTAACACCTTCCCCACGTTCTGGACCGAACCTAGAATCTCTGTTTTGAAGTGGTTTTATTTCAATTTATCTTCACAAATGGTTTTCTTTAGTTACCCTCAAAACTAAGGTGGCGACTCCTCACTCTTTCCCACTTCGGTGAGTGATCGTCCAGGCGACCGCAAAATCCCTTGCGACAACACATATCTTGAAACCTTGCATAAAAGTGCTATCATTAGTAAATCCAAATTCAAATCCTTCAACCTGCTGTACTCTTTCTATAATCTTCATCAATTGCGGGTCCCTGTGCTGGAAAACTTTGATTCTGTCTTACAGGTCTAGTCTTACTCAAAAATGGGCCAATAATACCCTCTCATCTGAAATATCCAAGATCAAACCTTAATCCATCAACTCATGTACTTTCTGAATTAACGGTCTCCTCACCGCTGATATGTGCGCTAAGCTGCCAGAAGATTTTCTGCTCAGAGCATCTGCTACTACATTGGCCTTCCTAGGATGATACTGGATGGTACAATCATAGTCCTTCAGAAGCTCCACCCATCTCCTCTGCCTTAAGTTTAAGTCCCTCTATTGGAAGATGTACTTCAAACTTTTGTGATCGGTGTATATCTCGCACACTTCACCATATAGGTAGTGTCTTCAAGTCTTTAGTGCAAAGACTATAGCTGCCATTTTTAAATGATGGGTAGGGTAGTTCTGCTCATGCCTCTTCAGCTGCCTTAAAGCATAAGCCATTACTTTTCCATGCTGCATCAAAACACACCCTAAGCTAGCTCTAGAGGCATCACAGTACATGGCATATCTTTCATTACTCATCGGTAATGTCAACACAGGGGCTGTAGTTAGATATTCTTTAAGCTTCTGGAAGCTCTCCTCACAATTATCTGTCCAAATGAACAAACATTCTTGCGAGTTAACTTAGTTAAGGGAGCTACTATCCTGGAGAAATTCTATACAAAACGTTTATAGTAGCTAGCTAGGCCCAGAAAACTTTGCACTTTAGTGACTGTTGTAGGCCTAAGCCAATCAGTTATGGCCTTAATTTTCTTGGGATCCACTTAAATGCCTTCACTAGATACCATGTGCCCCAAGAATGAGATGCTTTCTAGCCAAAATTCACATTTTGAAAATTTGGCATATAGCTGGTGCTCACTCAAAGTCTGCGACACCATCCTCAAATGCCACACATGTTCTTCCTCGGTCCGAGAGTATACCAAAATATCATATATGAATAAGATGACAAAACGGTCCACGAACAGCCTGAACACCTTGTTCATCAAGTTCATGAAGGCGGCTGGTGCATTGGTGAGTCCAAGCGACATCACTAGGAACTCATAATAACCATATCTAGTCACGATTCACGATTCTCAAGCGATGGTAGCGACCATAGATCTATTTTGGAAAAAATCTAGCCTTTGGGTGATCAAGCAGATCATCTATCAGGAAGTGGGTATTTGTTCTTCTGATCACCTTGTTCATTTGTCTATAATCAATACACAACCTTAAGAACCCATCTTTCTTTCTCACAAGTAGAAACGAGGCGCTCGAGGGAGTACTTGGACAGATAAAACCCTTATTCAGAAGCTCTTGCAGTTGCTCTTTCAGTTCCTTCAATTCTGCTGGGGCCATCCTGTAAAGCGGCATTGATATGGAGTTTTCACCCGACACAATGTCAATGCAGAACTATATTTCCCTTCCTAGTGGTAACCCTGGAAGTTTCTCAGGCAAGACATCCATAAATTCTCTGACAATAGGAACATTCTCAATGTCAACACCTTTTACACATTTATCTCTCACTAATGCCAAATACTCCTGACACCCACGCCTCAACATCTTTCTAGCACTAATTACTGACACCAAGTTATATGGAGCCACATTCCTGTCACAATCAAAGCTAAACTCTTCCACACCAGGTATATGATAGTACACCCTTTTATTCCTGCAGTCTAAAGTGGCATAATGAGTTGCTAGCCAATCCATTCTCAAAATTATATCGAAATCCATTACTCGTAGAGTAACCAAGTCTGCTGGGAGGATCCTTCCATCCACTACCACTGGGCTACCCAGAAAAATCATATCCACATCTATATTGTCACTAAGAGGGTAGCTACAGACAAGGGTATTCTAAAGTTGTAGGGTTCCTACCCAATCTCATGGCAAAAGCGGAATAGACAAATGAGTGCGTAGCACCGGATCTATCAAAACCACGAGCCTCATAGGAATAGACTAGAAGAATACACACAACTACATTGGAAGCTTGAGCATCCTAGTGGGTCAAGGTGAAAATCCGAGCTTGATCCCTACCCTGCATTGTAGAACCCTAAAATTGACTTATACCTCATGACCTACCTCCAAATCTACGTCGTCCTTGTCATCGGTCTTGTTGGCCACTGAACTGACTGTCTGCCATGCTGGAAGCACTAGGATACAATTGATGAGGAACATTTGCAGCAGAACCCTGTGACCCCATTTGTGACTCATTGAACACGGGACATTCTCTAGCAAAGTGACCCTGCTGGCCACACCGGAAACATACTCCTGAACCCATCATACGAGGTCCTGAATGTCCTCTTCTGCACTGCGTGCAGGGTGCCAAAAAAGATCCTGAACCAGACCCAGAAGTGCTGTAACCTGAACTGTGACCACTGCTGGATCCGTACCCTGGTCTGAATCCTCGAAATCTGTGTTTAAAACCACCATTCTTGTTGTTTCTACTTCTTTCTCTGTAATGACTTTAGCCTCCACTATCTGTGATACCCATGTAGGGAACACCTAAAGAACCCTCTTTTCTATTCTTCTCTACACTTCCACTGTCATCTACTGTATAGCTGATTTCAATCTGTCGAGCTCGATCAACTACCACATCGAAAGACTGATCAGATATGATGGCCAGGTTTGCATACTTCCTGTCCAGCTCCTTTAGGAACCTCTTTACCTTCATACCTTTTGTAGCCCCTGCTGTGGGGGCATACCTACTTAGTTTCAAAAATTCTGTAGCATATTCATCTATGGATCTGCCATTCTGCTTTAAGGCCTCAAATGTCCACTGTTTTTGGTCTCTGAAGTTTTCTGACACAAACCTGTTGACGAACAGTTCTACAAACTGGGTCCAAGATAATCCCTCAATACGAGGTAGTACGTAGTCTGTCATCCACTGCCTTGGCACTGGCCCCATTACATGCTGCACGCACTCTACCAATCTCCTGTCAACTAACTGCAGTTCCACCCCTGCCTGTTTGTAAGAGTCCAAAAACCGATAAACATCATCAGTTACATCATAGATGCCAGGCACCAACGTTTAAAAATTAATTATTTGTTTGTAAGGTTCCCCTCTTGGTGCGTTGGGCTGCTGTTGTTATGGATGGTGGACCATATATTGTGCCATCATATCGATGGTTCTCTGCAATCCAGCTAGGATAGCTGCAAAAGGATTCAAAATACACTTCTATATTCACAAGTCACACAACCACAACTCAATCACATCACATGGCCTCTCTTGGGCCCATCCAAACAGTTAACAACCATAATTTGAAAAATTACTATTTAGTCCCTACAATTAACCCTTTTATAAAAACTACCGAAATAAGTTCTAAAAATTCTTAAATTTTGTCTTGCGGTCTTAGCAATAGTATTAAGCTAATGGAAAAGAAATTATAATTTTCTAACCTACCACGAATATTTTATAGATTTTTAATCGAAATCAGGCACTAGATAATTAAGAAAAATGAGGGTTCGGGTTTACCTGTACTAATTCTGACCCTTGAGACGCGTTCGGTACGTCAGAAAACGATGGGTTAGCCTACAACCTCGACCCAATTCTAAAGTTTTCCGTGCACATGCGCGAGGTTGAAAGTGCGGGCAGAGCAACTATTGAAGTTCCTCCAAACGAGCGTATCTATACGAAGCCCATAATACGGGAGTTAGTACATAATTTTTATAGAATTTATTAAGCTCATTTAATGCTCAGAAAAACACTGCAAAGTTCTATGGGACCCACCGAAAAACAGTATCGAAAATTTTGAAATAGGTATTGCCGCGAAGCTCTCGTCGAGGGGAGCACTCCAGGTCTCTCAGATTTTTTGTGAGGTTCACGGTTTGCGAGAAATCTAGCCCAAAAGTAGAAATGGGCTAAATCTTCTTGGACAAAAATTGAAAAAACCACTCAATGAATTTTTGTATTCTTGGTGTCTATGGAAAGCTCTCAAGGTATAGATGAATTTTGGGACAAGACCCCGTCCAATTGGTGGCCGGATTGGCTGAATTTTGACCCGGCCCGTAAGGGTCTTTGGGTGAGTTTTTCCAGCGTTTCAGGTGGCAGTTGGAGAGAGGGAGGCTACCAGGGTGGTCACCGGTGTGTGGGGGAGGGAGGAGAGTGGCTGGCCGGCGGTGGGAAGGAAGGAGGAGAGAGAAAACGGAAGAGAGAGAGAGAGAGTGTCGGGGCGCACGGGGGAAAGGGAAAAGGAAAAGAAGAGGATCGGTCTGATTCGATTGGTCCAACCTAATTCGATTCGAGTCGGATGTTCCGATTCATGATATCTGAAATTAAATTTTTACTTTGTCCTGAGTTAATAAACGAGATCCAAAAATTCTGATATAATTTTAGTAAAGTCTAAAAAATTCATAGAATCTAAATATATTTTTAGTTTCGCCACGTGATCTTTAAATTAATTTTTAAAAATCATCTAAGTTTCAAATTTTCAAAAAATAGAACTCAATTTTTAAAATTCAAAAAATTTTAAATAATTTTTTAAAATTTAAATAAAATAAAATATTAATATTTACTTATAAAATAATTAATTTAAAAATTAGAGGTGTTACATGTGCAAATATTTGACAGACTTTATTGCTAGCTTTAGGTACATATGTATGTAGACTGATAGTCCTCTTATTGCTGCTAAAAGGTGCAAGATCTAATCTATACAATCCTCCACGTAAGCATCCTGTAGCCACTACTGTATTATTCACTTGGTATTGCTAGACACGTTTATTACGGAAATATTGAGTAGTGATAGATGAATTTTGGGTAAGCTTACTAGCAGATAATAGGTTGTATTTAAAACTAGGGGTATATAGTACATTGGTTAAGATAAGATTTGATTGGAGATGAACAGTACCAATGTGTGAAACATATTTGGAACAACCATGTGGAAATGTTACTAAATTGTTATGGCTAAGTTTTATAGGTTTATGAAACAAACTAAGGTCATTTCACATGTGTGAACTAGCTCCAGTATCTACAATCCATATTAACTCAGGCTTACCTTTAGAGCTAGCAGAGTGGAAATTAAGAGTATTACCTGCAAAATTATAGGTCACACATCCAGCTTCATTCACACTTGGTGGAATAACAGTTTGGCTCTAGCTTCTTGTGTACTTCAAGAGTTCTTTCTAGATCATATTTGATTGTTGTATTATGTTGGATAATCCCACATTCCATTCAACTTGCTTAGGAACATTCTCATCAACACAATCTAATGGTGTCTCATTCATTTGACTGACAGTAGCAACATTAGCCTTTCCTTTTCCTTTTTTATGCTTGAAATCAGTATACCAGTCTGGATAGCCATGCAATTTGAAGCATGTATCCTAGCATGTCCACTAGAATTATAGTAACTACAAATTCTATCATGCTTCTTGCCAGCAAACTTCTTCTTGCCTTGGTATTTATTGCTTCTTGTATTGACAGCCAAGGCAGTATTAAGATCTTCTATTCTCAGATGATGAATTCCTTTTGTTTCTCCACACTTAGAACCATAGAATAGGCTCTATTTATGTTAGGTAAAGGCTCTGAGATTAGGATCTGGTTCCTAACATATTCATAACCTTCATTCAAACCCATTAAGAATTGAATTAACTTGTCTTCGTTGTCAATATCTGTCATATATTTTGCAGCTCCGCAATTACAAGTAGGTAAAGGTCTCAAACAGGCTAACTCATCCGCAGATGTCGTGTATAAGAAAGCCTCAACAAGATTTTTTGACAAAGAATTCAAGATCCAAGAGAAGACCATAGAATCCACTTTCTACCATTTTTCATGAACGTAAGATCTAGGATCTAGCATAATACACTTCCCATTGATGAAGCCAAACTTATCCTTGGCTCTTAAAGCAATAACCATAGAGATCTGCTCCAAGTCAGGTAATTATTGCCATTCAGAGGTGTATTGACTAGAAGCATACTAGGGTGATCAGAATTCTGCAGATTCAAAGCATCTGCAATGGATTTGCTGCTGACTTCTTGGCTTTTGCTTCCAAGATTCAGAGCAGAATCATCTTGAATGATTGTTTCAGCCATTGTAAGAGAATCACAGAAAAAAAATATGAAGAATCAAAAGATGAAAGAACAACTGAAAGTTGCAAAGATGAGATTTGAAGCTTGGTAACTGCTTAGATCTAAGAAGAATAGAAAACGGTTATCAAGGCATAGGCAATGCTCTAATACCATGCACAAAGAATGCGGAGAAGCTAATAATGAAAGAACGAAAATTTGCTTTATTGATTTACTTGACACCTATTTATATACAATTATGAGAAGCTACTGAAATCATCTAAAACATTCTGGAACTTGCTTAGCTATTAGAGAGTGTACTGTTAGTCACAACCGAATGCCCATCTAGGCAAAATAAATAGAATTAGTTATAACAGCTCTAATTCTCTTTGTTACAAATGTGATCGACTTTTCTGGCTTTGGCTTGAACCGCACCGTTTCATTAATATGCCACATGCACTGTTTTGCCTCTTTTCTATTTGCTGCTGTTGTAGCTTGGGTGCTACGCACCGTTTGGGCAAATATTCCACAGGCAGGGTTTCCCTTTTAGAGTTAAACCACTCGCCTGGACTGAACCTTATTCTAAAAAGTCTGTAATTGTTGGTTTGGAGATAAAAGGAACACAATTTAGAAAAGGTAGCAATGTTAGAGGTATTCAAAAGTTTTGGAAATATGTGGTACAAAATTCAATTTCACCCATCTTTTTTATATATCTGATTAATAAATGCTATATATTTTCTTCTCTTTCTATGTCAATAATTATATAAAATTAATAAATAAATAAATAAAATATAAAAATAAAATGACTCTTTAATTTTATACAATAATAATTCAAAAAAAAATTAAAAACCTGAAATAACAATGTCTTAAAATAGGTTGATAAGAGATTAGTTCATGCCCATCTCGTTAACCATGAGTGAAAAGTGAAACATTTAAACTTCTAATGCATTTTATTTTCATTATATTTACAAATAATAATTCGGGAAAATAATTATTTAGTCCCAAGCTTGACAAAATTAATTAATAGGTCCTCTTATTTTTAGAGAATATTTATTTTGACTACTTATTTTTAACTTTTAATTAACTTATAAATTAAATTAAAAATAAATAATTAATTATTTAATAAAATTATTTAGAAATAACTTTTAAGTAGTTTAAGTGTTTAGTTAAAAAGTGTTTTAAAGTAATTTAATTTATTAAAATTACTAATTAAGTATTGTAATTGTTAAAATAAGAATAATATTAATATTTTTAAAAATTATTAAGATAATATAATCTTTTATTTCGTTAAAGAGTAATTTTAAAATAAGTAGATAAGTTATAAATAATATATCATCACTTGTTAGTTTTAACTTATTTTAAGTATTATTTAACTTATAAATCAAATTTACTTACTATTTTCATCTTATAAGTAAGTTTGACAAATCAAATCAAATACCCTTTGAAAACTCAATTAATTAATACCTTAATTCTATTAATCAAAGAGTCTTTTCATTCAATTTACCATTACTCTTCATTTCCTTTCCTAAAAATGAAAAAGAATAACAAATGCTATTGTTCCAACAACAACGACCAGATGCTTCGTCTCTTCGTTGGTTTTAATCACCAGATGACAACGGCAATATGGTCCTATGCTCTACCACATCTCCCCAGTCTCACCAATTGATGATAGTAGGAATAATAGATATACAAAAGCATTTGGGTTATTGGGTAATTGCTCATTAGTCTTTTCCTTCAGAAACTTCAGGTCCATCATAAGTAATCGTGATTGTAAAGTTTTATCCACTTCTTAATTCTATCTCTATTGGTTTGGACCAGACTATGTGGGTTCAGCTCAATAAAAATCGGGCCGAATCTTCGAGTGGATTAGCTGAAAGAAGGAAATGTCCTTTGCTTCCTGTGTCCCAACATGTAATGCCACCATTGAACTTATCGAATTATCCAATAAAATACAATCTTTAAACCATAGTTATTAAACTCAGATTTAATTAATCGATTGAATCAGTGAATCAACCTTCAAATAAATATGGGTTCGTAATTGAATCAGATAAGAAATCGACCCGATGTAAGTTGATTCGGTCGTTGACCTAATAAATTGATATAATCGATTGAACCACTAATTCAATTATTTAATAATTTTTTTTAATATTGATATAGATAATTAAATTTAAAACCTTAAAAAAAGATTTTAAAATCAAAATTAATTAAATTAACTTGATAGTTATGTGTTTTTATTTCAATATATTTATTTTTTAACATATATTTAATATTTCATAAATATTGAAAAGAAAACTATGCATGTATCGAAATTTTTATGCATTATAGTACTTAAATACTTTTATATAAAATTTAAAAATATTATTAAATTTTATTAAATATAACTTAATAAATATTTAAATTTTATTTTAAATAATTAAAATTTAATTAATTATATTTATTTGTATTAATAAGTGTTTTATTTAATTAATTTATATATATTTAATAATTTTTAATGATCTATTAATTGAACTACTGATTCATTCACTCAATTTTTTTATCAAATCAACTTTTGAAATGGGTTTAATAACACTGCTTTAAACTATTAAACAAAGTACTAAAATTCTTAACATACACAACAGTTTCAGGATAAATAAATAGTTAATATAACCTGAAAAAAGGATTTTTCTTTTGGTTTTTTTTTTTCCAGGTTATTTTGCATCAAGCAAGCTAAAAATTCATGCCAGTGGGTGCATGCTACTAAAATATTGTGCTCTAATACCAAATGTTTGGCGTGTGTTTCAAGTTTTGATGGCTTTAAATTTGACTCTTCTCATCAATAACTTTCAATAGTCATTTTTTAATTTTAAAAGTTATAACAGAGTCGTCTCTAAATTTAAAAATATAATATAAAACTCTTTAAATTTAAAATTTTACTCAGTAAAATCAAGTAACATACTAATGTGGACAGTCCAAAAGTGACGATAATATGGACTGTTGTTGCTGTTTTTTAAACACAGAATCTCTTTAATCAGTTGTTACATATTTAGTATTGATTTTTTTTATGGTTAATCTGTGAAAAAAATTATAACTGGTTTTGCCACTATCACACAGTAGATAGAGAATTATTTATGTCATTATTATTCTGAATTGCATAAATTGAGAATCAGAGAGTTTTATATTATTTTTAAATTCAGTTACAATTTTATTACAATCCCTAAAGAACAACTCTTGAAATTTACCCATATTCTCATGCAACATTGATCTGAGACTGAACCAACTAAGGTATGCAACACAGCCAAACATCTTGAAGGCAAAATTCAAGATCATAAAATATATATATATATATATATACAAAACAACATTTACCACAAGCATGGAAAACACCATGATCTCCTGAGAAGATACTGCTTTTGCTGGTAATTGAAATTTTCCTCTGTGACCTCTGTTTAGATAACTTATTGGGCTCTTCCAACCCGCGTGGTTTCGTGCAGAAAGCAAATTATGGGAGGAGGTTTTTCAATAAGTGGCATTTCAGACTTTTAAAACGTCTCATTATACATTTTGATTTTTCCGAAAGTGAAATTATTATAGCCCTGCGATCTTCCTATCACAGCGCGAGTAAAACAAACGCACTAACCTGTTTAAGCAAGTGGTTTGTGACAGCTGAAAAATATATTAAAATAATTTGGGGTAAAATTACTCCCAATTAATCTTCCTATTTCAAAATCCCTAAATTCCCAATATAATCCCATTTCTTTACAGATTCTAAACCCACCATATTTAAAACCAAATTGAAGGAAGTATTATCAATTTCGAGTATTTTACAATGGATGTGTGTGAAATGTTATTTGATCTCTGCATCCATCACTTTATGGATTCACTGTCAACTCCACCGTTAAGATTTGCTACAGACCTCTTTTTGGAACCACTCGATACCCACGCCGGCAATGGATACATGTATAAAGCGGTTGTGCAACATGAAGACTGCCACCAACCACTTCCCTATTTACAGCACTGCCTAAACACTCCAGTGCAAGAGCATATTGTGCCGGGTATGGTTGACTCCTCAAATGCAATCTGGTCCAACCCCAAATTTAATCCTTTCCAATCAGACTTAGAAATGACTGACTGCTTATTCAAATCATCACCTCCACCAGCCATATCCTGCTCATTCTTCCATTCATGTACATGATTATGTTCAACTCTTCATTCTCCCACTTAACCTTCCTTGGAGATTTGGAAGCCTTTTTGTTAGGCTGTATCACCTTGGCATCTTTTGATCGTTTATCCTAATGTGAATTTGCAGCCTTGGAACTGATAGATGACATTGAGGGTGTTTCGTTTGTCTACATTTCCTTAATACCATATGAAGCTTCATTTGAGTGGGGCACATAAAGAGCATGCTGCCGTGGGGGGAGCATGTACTCCACCCCACGTGCAGAGGATAGCTTCTTCCTTATTAACACTAATTTTTATATAATAATTAATTTAAAAATTCGCACAACGGGCAAATAACTAGTTTTTAAAAAAACATGTAAAGATGTTCCTAAGCAGCTGCTATCCGAACTCTTAACAAAAAATCACCAAACAAATCAAAGAAAATAAGCGTGTGGTATTAGCATCTTCAACATTTATTAAAATTTCTTTAACAGGATCTGCATGACAAAATGGAGTCCATAGGCATGGAGTACACCAAGACATTTTTATATTAGATACACACAGTGATACGTCATATGCAATGATCAGAAATCGAAGTTCCATGAAACAAATCACACACTCTAGTAGCTAGCCACCCATGTAAGTACACAGGAAGTTCAAGGGAGTTACCATCCTGCACAAACATAAAGTTGTCAGTAAAAACATTCTCTCAGAATAATAAACTAATTTCTCAATATATTACTTACTTTAGTTGCTTGCTTGGTTCCCAGAACGATAAGCGAAAATGATGGACAATATAATAACAAGTAGGATAATCTGCATCGAGTTTATGAAAGAAATTAGTAGATATTTTTTAAAACAAGTCATGCAATGGATACGTGTATCCAGATGTTTAAGAATGGATATGATTGAAAAAGAGAAAGAAAGAGAGGAGCAATTCCATTCAATTTAAAGAAAAACAAAGTTGAAAGACAAAAACTGGCTGATAATTTGACAGGTACTCACCAGAGCAGGATTATATCTTGGCTTGTTTCTAATAATATAAGATTTTCTGGCGGAACCAAGAAAGGAAAAATGTCAGCCAAATAAAAGAAGAAAAAACAGATCCAATGTTGATAGGACAGCTTGACAACCTTTTGTTTAGAAGTCCAGACTCCCTGCAAGTTTTTTGTATTGCTTCCACCCTGCTAAATGTCTTTTCTGCATTAGGATCACTCCTGTCAACCTGCAGTTGCCAAAGGCACATTTTCAATAAGCACATGTATCCTCAAGAAAATGTTGCAAAGAAACAGTGTTTCCACTTAGTGCAATGCTCAAAACACTTGTACCAAATATGTCTTGTAGCATATTAAAAATGTTGGCCTCATTTGCAAGTAAAACAATCTGGTAACCCATCAATCAGGCTAAAAAATGTCTAAACAAAATTTAAATAGATTGCAATTTTAACACAGAAATTTAAAACAAAGTCCACAATCACCGACTTGTATTAAACATGGTCAATTTGTAAGGTCCATTTCTTCATTGTCAATATGGAACATTCTAACAGTTAAAAAATGCATAGACATGATAATTCCCATAGATGAAAACATTGATAACACTGCTCCCATCTACAAAATTATTGTCTAAAAAGTCTCTTCAACATGTATTATGCAGAAACACTCTTATGGTTCAAATAAATAAAACCAACAAAATTGAAGTGGTATTGGATAAAGTATTAGATATTACAAAGTTAAAAATAACACTCCCAAACTAACTTGCTAAGCAGATATATCTTGTTTAGAATTAATGGAAGCATCATACCTTGGACTTGAGCGTACAGGAAAAGTCAAAGAAAGCACCATAGACATCAGCCATAGTTTTTGTTTGGTCGATGACTTTAGCAGTAAGACCTAGAAACAAACATGATTGAGTAAGGAATTTAACATCCGAGTCTTTTCTACTCGCATTTTTTTTTTGGTACATTGGAAAATAATTCAAAAATCCGAGTCTTTTCTGCTCTCAACTTAAAAAGAAGAATAGTTCAAAATCCTTCAAAGATGAGAGGGCAGCAGGGGCTGATGGCTCATAAATGCTCAAAATGGCCTGACATATACAAGTTGAAGCATGTTTGTTGCCTGGTAAGAAATTATCATATTCGTAGACAAAAGCACAAATGGTACATTAGGCATGGAAGTATGGTTCTAATATTGGATTATGAGATGACACCATTTCATGAAATGATATGGAATAAAATAAAACGAAAAAAATTGTCCCAAAATCTTCCTAAATAATTGGGAAATTAAATATATTGACATTAGGTGCTACATTGTTCTTTTTCAGAAATAATATTCTAGCTCTTTTAGATCTTTTTACAAAATAAGTTTCAGTTGTTTTACTATGCCTCAAACCCCTTGACAATAGCTTTTAGTAATTTTAATAGTTTTCTCTGCACATCTAAAATATAGTTCTGGTTTCAGCAGCCTAAAAAGCAAAAAAAGTAGTTCATAGATTAAACTTACCACGCCTCATTTTTACTACACCTCTGAATACTTCAATGTTGTTGTAGCATAGTGCTAGGGTTCCAATTGCCATGACCTAGCAATAGACATGTCAAATGAGAAGCATGCTTCCACAGAAACATCCATCATAATCATATGAGGAACAATTATGATAATATGACACATCAAATTCAAAACTAGGAACATACCAACATTTCATTATGTAAAAACACATTCATAAGAAGATGGAAGTGGCATCCATTAAAAAAAGTTGAGGGAAAGAAGATTCAGGTGGTTTGAACATGGGCATCATAGATCAGCAAGAGAAAAGATAAAGGGTATGCCTAGGATGACAGAGAGTGAGGTGGTAAAAGAGTATTTAGCGGCCGTATATCTTTCTAAACATATAGCCCTTAACTAGGTAGAATGGAGGAAAAAATCCATATTGCCAACCTCAATTAATTTGGGATTAAAGCTAAGCTAAGTATGTATGTAATAAATTTAGATGAATGCATTCATGTGGATCTCATGAAAAAAGCAACTTAAGAAAAACCAGAAGAGACAGATACAATTTCAGAGAAGTATTACCGAGACAGTAACATCAAAATAAAAGAATAGAATGCTAAAGGTGGAAATGTAAATCTGATCACTACATTAAACAAGAAAACAAAATTTTGGAACTATCAAAGAGTTCTTAAGACAGATAGAAAAAGCTCATCCTAGTTAGCTACTAAGAAGGCAAGAAACTATCAAAGTAATACCGCTTTGAGCTTAATTAAAGGACATGACAGCTACTAAGTAAACTAATCATAAGTTCAGAACATGAAGTTTAATTTTCAAATCAGACGACAGCATAAGCAGTGATGTGATTTATTGGATTATTTATTGAAAGCCTTAGCAAGAAAAAAAATCCAAGAATTGTACAAGGCTGCATCTCAGATAATGCTAAGAAAAGCGCATTCATATCTCAGATGATGCTAAGAAATGGGCATTCATATCTCTTGCTTTTGTGGATGTAGACTTGTGGATGTCCCTAAATAGTACCCAGATTAACATAGTAGGTAAAATGTACACAAAGGATCATCTTGAATTATTTCATCTCTTATTTTTTTCAAGTCACAATAATATAATAAACAAGCAGCAAAAGGGTGCAAAAAGATTTGCAAATTTTTGCAAAATCTATATTCATCTGAGGATTAAACAGGAATTCAAGTGTCAAGTTCAAAATTTTGTTTATTAGTCACATTAAAACAAGCAAACGACATAGCAAGATATGCAAGCTGATAACAAGACATGAGACCACCATTTTCAAAGATCAGTAGAATATATTTCACACCTGAGGATGGCACAAAATCGAAATATAGCGGGATCTCGCAATGCAGACATGTATGTCAAGCAATCATCCACATGAATCAAAGCATTAGTAATCATATCATTCAAGCATTGCACTGCCTTGACTGAGTTCTCTTCATCTTTCAAGTCCTGAGAAGCAAAACAAGAAATGGAGGGAAAATGGCCTATCAGAACAGGTATGCTAACAAATAAGGTGCAAGTCATTGCCATTCAATGACAAAATGACAACCAAGAATACTAGTATTGGAAGAATTGAGACAAGAAATGGAAAATAAACAAACCTCGAGTTTGTTAACATATTTACTCCAGGTCTGTGAGGCCAAAACATGCGTGACTTAGGGATCTCATTTATATCCTCCAAATAATCTCTAATAATGTTTGTTTTCTGTGTTTTATCAAATGAAGAACATATGGTATTAGAATCAAATATGAAGACAAAGTTAAGAGACTGCACGTGAAGCACAGGTTACTTCATGCATCATAACAATACCTGAAGAAATAAACCCATTGAGTTGGAGAGGACATCTGGTGCCAAATCTTCTGATCCAGAGGCATGGAAAAGTTTGGACAGGCCTAGTCCAACAAGTCCAGCTACATAATGGCAATATTCATCATAGTCATCAACTGTTTCCACCTGCAAGATAAGAAGTTTAATGGCATCACATAGAAATTTTACCTATCTGCACCATGAAAAGATAACGACAATATTCATGCTCTGAAGCTTATGCAATTTGCATAAAACATAACTAGCCTCAAATACTTCAAAACCACAGATCTGATTACCATGATGCATGTTAATGGGTTCACTATGGTCCAGATTATATGACTGAATAATCACGTCTGACATCACAACAGATGCACTGTACATATGCTTGGTTGCACAAAAATTTGTATTATATATCATTAGAATTAATAGTGATTCCCAGAGAACATTTTTCAGTTAGTTATCTAATCATGCAGTACCCTTACATGATAAAATTTCATCCCACTAACCTCCTTGCATATGAATTTAGCCATTCCTGCACCCATTCTTTTTGTAATATCCTCGATTGCCTCCTGATAACTAAAGAAGAAATTGAACTCTCTAAGTCATTTATAGAAGAAAAAGAATATAAAGAATATTCACAAATAAGTTTTAGATGCATCAAGTTGCTAAACCATAAATTACATCACATAGACTCCAAATAGATTACAAGACATGGTATTGTGAAAATTAACCCTCCTGTAAGTCTTAAATAAGGTTTAGTATTCTTTTTCTTTAAAAAAATAACCTATTAAAATCTTCAATAACCCAGAATAGACTTATCCATGTTAAGAGAACCATATGCTTGGTAAATGGCTTGGGCAGATTCTCATCATTAAATTGGTTGCAATATATTTTCTAACAGTTTCCTTGAAGTGAGACATCACTACATTACCAGAGAAGTTCTTAGAAGTTAACTTGTTCAAAAAAATAAGCCATAGGATAATTCTTACAACAGAAACTAAAAATAAGATGTGGAAAGGTGAGGAAAATGGTAAAGATACAACTATCTATCATATCATGGTTAGAAACCATAAAGGAGTCAAGAACAAAAGGATATATCTTCAAATTTATAGAAGGTCCCTTCAATAAGGTGCACCAGGAAAGATACAGGAAGTAAAGGAACCTTTTCCCAAGCTCTAGAAAGGCAGTTGAAACATGATGAAACTGGTCCATGAGAACTTTGTAGTCCTTAGTACCACCTAACACAAAAGAAATAATCAAATTAAAGTAAGCACATATTTTTATTAACATGTGAAGCATTAAACATAAATTCCATATAACCATGGTCTCTTATGGCTAAACTTCAGAAGCTTTCTTCAAGAGATAAAGGAACTTGGAGATTTTCTAAGACTAAATTATCATAAAAAGAAAAAGAAGTAAAACAGTTTTAAGCACAGTGTTCAAGCTCTTAACCATGATGAATCATCTGTTAATATGGTAATTCTAGCGAGAAAATATGGTTTTACAGAAAAAAAGAAACAAACTTAAGGAAAAATGAATAAATATATGCTATACATCACAAAATGATTGAATAGAAGATTTAGAATTAATCATGATTAAACTGGTATGCACATCCAGCAATATATGCCAGGAATGTGTCAATTAAGAAAATATGTGCTACAAGTGCAGTAAAACAATATTGTCAAACCAATTTTGGCAACTGAATATATCCAATCTAGTGCTCTCCATTTTGTAGAATCCAGGAAAATCATAAGTGAGATTTTAATACTCACAAGAAAAATGCCACTCGCAATCATATATATGACGGTGAAAAGCTATCAGAATAGGCACCTTCACATCTGTAGGTATGCTTGTATCATCCTCTGTAAAGAAATCATGAGAACAATTAAATAGGAAAAGTTGCATCAACTTTAGACAATAGTATCAAGAATAAAATATTAGAGGACCTTCTTATACAATGATTGAGTTTGTCTACCTAGTACTCTTTACCATAGTTACCTAGAACATTTATGCGCCTTGGATCGTGGTACCAGTGCAGTGCGTGGTACTCCAGTTATCTAAATATAGGGTATGTAGGGGAACACCTAGTTCATACATTAATTCGATTACGATGCGCAAATTATATCAATTTTATTCGTGGTACGTGAATTACATTAATTAACATAATTTCTAAGCCTAAAAATACTAAATAAAATAATAATTTTCTTTTATTTTTCTTAATTTTATAATTTTTTATGATATATACATTTTATAAGATTAATATTAGTAAAAGAAATAATAAGTTAAGCCCATAATTATAGGCCTTATAATAATATCAAGATGGGTTTTAATTGTAACTTAGGTTTACATAAAGATAAGCCCAAAATTTGAAACATAATAATGAGGTGGACTTTTGTTGTTGGTCTTATAACTTAGTCTTCAAACAATGTGCCTTACAACCAGGCTTCTATTATAACTTAGGCTTCTTCTATTGAAAAAACAAAAATATCAGCTTATCACATCTTGTCCTGTTCTTCGCTGACTATTCTTCTTCTTTTAGATGCAGAGAATGCACCTCTTATTCTTCCTTTGTGATGCTTGTAGAGACTTCTTCTTCTTCTTCTTCTTCTTCTTGTTGTTGCAATGGGATTGCTTGATTTGGCAACCTAGATCGCATCCCCAAGCGATTTGGGACAAAAACATCCACGAATTGGGATCGAGACCCAAAGGGACTGACAAATCTGACAACTATGCTCTCTACCAGTGACCTGTCCAATTTCCTCTTATTTTTATTTTTTCCAAATTTTTGCATAGGACCTAAAATTTCAAACCCTCTCACTCACCCATCAGCCCAAAAAAAAAAAAAAAAAAAGGAAAACCTATATTTCTCTTCTCTATCTTTTCAAACCCTCCACATGGCAGCTTGATTGCATTTTCATAAGATCCATCTTTTTAAATGTAAAACTAAAATATTATCTCAGATGCAACAAGTGGCATTCATTGCAAGCAGAAATTTGTTAAAAGGCGTTTGAAATGTAACCAAGCTTCCTATTTGCCTATAAATCCAGGACTGACACAAATTCTCATGCTCAAAATGCAAAGATAAAAAAGTGACTTCATCCGGTTTCAAACCAACCTACACTAGCTTATACATGCTCCCAACTTAAAATCCTTGTGAACATTTAGTAAAAAAGATATATTGCTAAAGATAGCAACTTCAACTGCAATTTGGCAACTGATGATGTAAGAAAATACGCAACTTGTAAGGTTAAAGATAATAGAGACAGAGACAAACCAACAGTATCAAGGGCTCGAAGAACCAAATAGAATATGCATACCTGCAAAACACAAAAAGCAACTGGAAATTAGAAATCATTTATGCAATAAGATACAGTAAACACATTATTTGGTAACAATATCTCACAACAAACAATAACAACAACAACAACAACAATAATAATAATAATAAAGTTGAGAGAGGAAGTACTATTCTGTAGTACATGCTTATTAGAAATCAAAGCTGGATAGTAGAACCCATAGAAAAAAGCAAGGAGAATGCTACAACTTATAAGTTCCGGAGGCCACATGAAAAGCATTTTATGCTAGAAACATAAAGGAAGTTCTGTCCTGTTATTCTACATGTCAAGTGATTATACTAATTCATATAGTTAAAACACTTTCCAAATATTAACTCACAATTCACAGAAGTTTAGCAACATAAAGCAATCAACCAGCTGCATAGACCGACTGGCGATAGCTAAAATGAAATATTAAAAAAAAAATAGTTTCACAAATAATATATGTTCATAATTCTTTCCCAAAGAAAAAAAATCCTAAGCAGAAGCGCTTGATTCATATCCTCAAATATAGTTCATAAAACAAGATGCAGATAAACAATGACCCATGCAACCAGACTTTAAGTTGATCATCCAAAAAAAAGAAAAAAAAAAAAGAGCTCTGCCTTAATCTCATTCTAGTTGGGGTCAGATTTATGGATCCTTTTCCTCCATTGTTCTCAGTTTAGAGACTCAATAACAACATTATATTCAGATTAAATATACAGTACAGAACACAACATCCATATTCCAAAAGAATCATCAATTGCAAAGCACCCAACATGTAAAACCCACAACATCACTCTCAACATCTAAAAAACAAAAAGCTCACAGTACTTCAAGCTGTCAGGCATATTTTGCTCATACTCTAAAAGCTATTCAATATTAAAGAAGTGGAAGACATTTACACCAATAAATTATTTTGCTAACTGTTTCTGGAACGATTTTCTGAAATTTGTTTTCAAGTCCTTCCTGTTTTAATAACATGAAAATGTTGTCTTCCAGTTACAAGTGATTTCAAAATTTCCCCCCAAGTGATTTCCAAAATTGTGTAGAAATAACTCTAATAAGAAAAACTTGAAAAAAAAAAAAAAAAAAAAAAAAAAAAAACTCCACAAATAATTCAACAACTCCGGCATCCAAAAGAAAAATTGGTACAGTGAACAAAAAATAGGCCACAAATCCCATCAATCATAAGAATCAGAAAAACAATAATAGCTCTGCCTCACTTTCTCTTTCCCTGTGTGTTTATACATCTACCCATGAAACTTAACCACAAAAAATCCTTGCAAATTTCCCAATATCCAAAACGAATACAGCCTACACTGATGAAAAGGTCCAGAACCAATCCATAGCAGGTGAAGATCATTAACAGTCGCAACTGTAAAATTTAATCGTAGAACCTGAATTTCTTCCAGTAACTCAAAAAATCTCAATAACCCACCAATGCAATCCCCAAATAACAAACTTAACACAAACAATTACACAGAAGAAATGCATGCATAGATTGGCATACAGTTTTTTAAAAAATAAAAACAGTCAAAACTCACAGCGTTACGAAGCTGAGGACCAAGCTGCTGAATGACTAGAGCAAAGCTACGAGAGACCTTGTGAAGCATGGAGTAACAAAAACCCCAGTGAGGTTCTGGTGGGATCTGCTTCTCTGCATGCCTCACGGCCATTTTCAACTTCAAAAGCGGGTAAAAATCATCTGGGTGTTTCAAAATGGCTCCCAAACTTCCCATTATGACCAGATCCCTTGAGAAACGAAATGGGATACGGAAAAGGATTTTGATTCCCAATCGAGTTTTACAGGGCAATTAAGTGAATGGGTTTTTATAGGAGAAGAAGATGGGCAAGGACTAAATAAAGGATTCAACTATGAATTACCCTCAAAAGTTGTTGGTTTGGCAAATTGGCTGACATTCAAGAAAATATTTTGTATAAGTTGGTAAAATCCACAAGCAAGAATAATTTGCTGCTTGAAAGCGACCCATAGCTCTGAACTACACAAGCAAAAGCCATGGTGTGGAATATTAATGGCTTTTAAAAAAAAATTGAAAATATATTTGCGAAGCCAGTCGCGAGGGACATATGTCGGACTTTTTCTTTGGTAAAATGGTGCTCTTGCTCTGAACTACACAAGTAGAAGTCATGGTGAAAATAGCAAAATGGCAACGGCCTTTTCACAGGAAAAGGATAAGAAAATTGGAAAAAAAAAAAGGGTAACTTTTTTGTTTTGTTGGGAAAAAAAAGGAAATTAAAAATTCAATTTGTATGATAAGGAAGAAGAAAAAAAAATTGTGATAATTTATGTGAGATAACTTTTAATTATTATTTTTTAAAATAATGTTAATTTTTTTTTCAAATAATTATTTTTTAATATAATTTTATTTATTTAATATAAACATAATAATAAAAATTAAACAATTTTTTACTTACTTTTTCTTATTAAAACATAAAAATAAATAAATTACTTAATTTACTTTCCTTTTCTTATAAAAATATTTACAAAAAAATAATAAATTTTCATTCTATTGAGACTTTAATTTCATTATGATTTCATTTACTTTTTCTTACTTAGCTTTCATTTTTATAAAACAACCCTATCGGTCTGATAGCTATGAGAAATTATAATATAAAAAAATATAATATATTTTATATTTTTAAAATTTTAATTATTTTTTAAAATATAAAAATTAAATTATATATATATGAGAGAAAATAAATATATATTTCAGAAATA
Organism: Hevea brasiliensis; assembly: GCF_030052815.1. Taxonomy (NCBI): domain Eukaryota; kingdom Viridiplantae; phylum Streptophyta; class Magnoliopsida; order Malpighiales; family Euphorbiaceae; genus Hevea; species Hevea brasiliensis. Next base: position 109,970,405 of record NC_079493.1, read on the forward strand.
CTAACATAAATTTTAAATATTTTTAAATTAAATTTGATAATTAATGTGAAATAAGAGTTTTTATAAGATTTTAAAATCATGTATTTACAAAAGTTCATAAATTTTAAAAGTAAACTATATTTAGAGGTTTTTATAAATCTCCATTTAATTTCTCTTTAAAATTTTTAAAATTTGTTTAAAAAATTTTATTTTTCCAAAAAAAATAAAAATTTTAAAAATAATGAAAAATTTTATGTTAAAAATCCTTGGCTTCCTCTAAAATAAAGTATTCATTTTATTGATTTTGGTTAAATTAAAATTTAATGAATAAAAATTATAAAATATAATGAATAAAAGTATTCATATTATTTATAAAACATAATTAAATATCTTAAAATAATAAAAAAAATCAATAAAATCAGTGATATTGTAATGATATCCGGACACGTGAACTTACAGTCACAATCAATTATATTAGGGAGAGAAAGCAATCATTTATTTTAATAATTTAAAATATTAAAATAAAGTCAAAAATATTAATTAAAACATTTTTATTTAAAGCATCGTTTGCAGGTAGGTGAATGGCCAAATCATAAATAAAAGTTGACTCTATCTTCCATGATATGATCCTGTGACGTTTTCTTTCATCACGCGTTTAGGTGATAACCCATTCCTTAATATTTAATATCAGTGGTTGAAAGCCTAATTGCATTTTTTTTTTAAGAAGACTTTGTTGATTGCTTTTTTATAATTTTAAATATAGATAATCCCTTTATCTCAAAAACATAATCTACTTTGCTTTTTGCATATGGATTAAGGATTTTAGTTATTATAGTTTAAATTTTTTTTTCACATTTTTTTCTCTTTATGCCCCTAATTCAAATTGTTTGCCGAAGTAATATTGCTTAAACTGCATTAAATATACGATCAATATAAAAAATTACTGTTATAAGTTAGAGCATCAATTTGATCTTCCTTTTTAGGCGGTGATTTACATCAATGTGCCTTTAATTGAAATCTTAAAACTTCTCATTTATAAAATCAGAATATAAAGAAGTTAAAGTAGCATTCAAGTGATGATAACTTAAAAAAACATGAAATCAATTAGGGTTGTGCAGTTTTCAGTGTGAACTGAAAAATCAAACCAAACCGAGCCATTTCAGTTCAATCGGTTTGAAAATTTGAACATATTCGGTTTTCTATTCATTTAGGTTTTTTATCGGTTAAAACCAATTAAACTGAATAGTGAAATAGCTCAAATAAATTTTCAGCCCAATATACATAACCTGGCCCAAAATGCATAACCCGGCTCAAGATGCATAACCCAGCCCAAAAAAAATAAAATTCTAATATTTTTAGTTTAATACAACGGAACCGAACTGATATTTTTCAATTTGATTAGGTTTGATTCTTCTTAGGTGATCGGTTCAATTCGATTTATATTTTTAAGTGATTCGATTTTTTAATTTTTGGTATTTGATTCGATTCGAAATCGAACCGACCGAATACTCTCTCCTAAAATCAACAATAAATTTTATTGTCTTTTATGTTGTGATCAAAATTGACAATAAATTATTTACTGCACTCCACTTTCTTAAAAAAATGTAAATGTCATTAATTGTTATAAAATATAATTATATGACGGTATAATTGTAAACTCAAAAAAATACATATTTTTAAAAAAGAAAAGGATGACAATAGAGAAAATATAGACTATTTTTTTTTGGAACAGAGTGAGTATTATTATTTAATATATTATTAAAGACCTATTTGGTATTATAATTAAAATATCTAAAATTTTTTTTTTCTTGAAAAATAATTTTAACCTTCCAACTTTAATACTAAACAGATAATAAATAAGTTCTTGTTAAATAAAATGATACTATAACACTTTAAAAATTTTAAAAAGTAACTATAAAAATTATCCATTAACTAAATTTTATTGATAATTACCTATGCTTTTTACCAATGACAATACTGACCAATTATCGATGAAACTTTTACCTAAACATAGAGTACTAAAACTTATTAATTATTTATTGCTTCTTTGAGAGAAATCTCATTGAATTTTGAAGATGTTTAAATTTAGCTTGTATTTAATATAAATTTAATTCCACATGAAGATAATTTTATAATAATTAAATTAAATATTTATATATTTTAAAATTAAATATTTAATTTAATAATTATTAATTTCTTTCTCATGCAACATTGGTTTTATAATAGTAGCACCCTTAAATTTAACATTTAAAACTTCTTTTGGTGGTTGTACAGGCGTCAAGCAAAATTAATGGAAGCTCATTTATTTTCTTTGATATGCAAACACAAACGTCCTTTTCAAATTGGAGCCATTAAAATTGATATGAGTGAATTTTGAGAGTTTGAATTTGACAATTTCACAAATCTTTAATTTATATTTTAAGATTTTTCTTGTCTTTATTTTGGACTTATTATTATTAGTTTAGTATGTTACTTTCTCCCTCGTATGGGGTGAGTATTAAGTTCAAACAAAATCGAACTGAATTAAATTATGAAAATCGAATTATATATTTTAGAAATCGAATCAAATCGAAATAGATGAAAAACTGAATTAAACCAAACCACTCTATTTTAGTTCAGTTCTGTTTAAACATATCAGTTTTGATTTTTTATTAATTTTTTAATTTAAACTTAATTTTCAAGTTATTTGGTCTAATTTTAACATTGATTTGAACACAATAACTATTAATCAATGAAATTGAATATATATATAATTCATAAAATTCTCATAAAAATAAATCAATTCAAAAATCAGTTCAGTTCGATTTGAATATATAAAATACTATTTAGTTCGGTTTAATCGTTTTTTTTTTTTCAAAATCAAATTGAACTGAAATAACTGAAATTTTTATAATATAAAACCAAACCGAACCGAATTATTTTAAAAACCGAACCAAATTTTCAAATTAAGACGATTCAGTTTGATTTATTCGATTTGAACCGAATAATACTCACCCCTACTCCCTTCACAAATAATAGTCAAATATAATTTTTTATTTTATTTAAAATTATCTGTTATATTTAGAAAACCAAGGAGATTTAACTATTTTTTTTCAATTTTACCCTTTATCTCTATAAAATACAACAAATATTTATATAATTTTTTAGAATTAATATTATTACTTCATTTTTAATTAAATTAGTTATTTGTCACATTTATATTCATTATTCAGATTTCCAAAAAATGATAATTAAGTAAATTATTAATATTTTTTTTTATAAAAATGAGATTATCTAATTATTTTATGTGAAAACTCAAATTGTGACTATTATTTCTAAATAAAATAGGTATTTAATTAAATACTTTTACGAAATGAAACTCATTTCAGTTAAAAGAAAAAGCCTGAGTACATCAATGAACTCAAACTTAATAGTAATATTGTCATTTTTAGGACTATAAGATCTTAAAATTGATTTTCAATCAACGTCAATTTTTTCAAAAAAACAAAGTCAAGTAGAAATTTTTTTATAAAACAATTAATAAGGTCTTAAGGGTAATTTACAAAAGGTCCTTGAGATTATATCATGTTTACATGTTAGTCTTTTTTTAAAAAAAAATTGAAAATCTCTATAATTTGGTTATGTTTCTTAATTAATCATTTCACACAAAAAATTTTCTCAAGTTTTCATTAATCAACGCAACATAAATTGTAAAATCATAAATTAATTAAAAAAAAAAAGAGAACTCATAAATATGACCTAACCTCAGGGTTTTATAATCCAACAACGCTCATTCATAGCTTATTACAAGCTTATAATTACCCGCGCGATGCTGCAGTATTATTATTATTTTTTTTTATCATATTTATAAAATTAATAAATAAATATTTATATTGAAAATATATACTATTCTATTTTATAATAATATAAAATATAAAATATTATTTTACAATAATAATATAAAATATTATTTTGTAACTTATAAATAAATTTAATTATTAAAATCATTTGATCAATACAATTGAAATAAAATTTTAATCATTTACTATATTGTCAATTAATGATGTGTACCTAGTTTAGTTTAAGACCAACTAATATTAATAATATAATATTTATTGTTAGTTATTATAATACATCAAATAAAAATAATTTAATTATAAAAAATATTTAATTGTAAGGTCTAATTATAACTCAACTCAACTAAGCCTTTATCCTAAAAATTTGGGATCGGCTATATGGATTCTCTTTCTCCACTCTAAACGATTTTGAGTTAAGTCCTCGGAAATGTGTAATGCTTATAAGTCATGTTGTACTACTTTTATCTAAGTCAATTTAGGCTACCCATACTTTTTTTTCTATCATCTAACCTAATGTGCTCTACTTGTCCAACTAGAGCCTTTGTATGTCTACACTTCATATGATCAAACCACCTCAATCTCCCTTCTCTCAACTTATCCTCAATTGACACCACTCCTACATTTTCTCTAATACTCTCATTACGGCCTTTATCTACTCTAGTATGGCCACTCATCCACCTTAACATTATCATCTTTGCAACTCTTATATTAGACACATACGACTCATTCAGTGCCCAACACTCACTACCATATAACATGGCCCGTCGTATGGCTGTACAGTAAAATTTTCCTTTCAACTTATTGGGAATTTTGCGATCACATAAAACTCCCGTTACACGTCTCCACTTCAACCATCTGGCTTTAATCCTATGACTAACATCCTCCTCACATTCCCCATCTACTTAAAGGATTGAGCTAAGATATTTAAAGTGATTACTTTGGGGCAGTACTACTCCATCTAAACTAATTCTTTCCCTATCACCAATTCGGCCTTCACAAAAACTTGCAATGCATGTATTCTGTCTTCCTTGTACTTAACTTAAAGCCCTTTGACTCTAGAGTGCTTCTCCAAAGCTATAGCTTTCTATTGACTCCTTCTCGTGTCTCATCTATCAGAACTATATCATCCGCAAACATCAAGCACCAAGGAATACTCTTTTGTATATATTTCATCAATTTATCTAAAACTAATGTAAAAAGGTAAGGGCTTACAGCTGAACTTTGGTGTAATCCAATTGAAATAGGAAAATCTCTTGTGTCCCCTCCCATTGTGCACACAATAGTAGTTGCTCCTTCATACATATCATTTAACACTTATATAAATATCTAATAGATACCCTCTTTTGTTCTAACACTCTCTATAAGATATCTCTTGGAATACTATCATAAGCCTTCTCCAAATCGATAAAAACCATGTGTAGATCTTTATTCATATCTCTATATTTCTCCATCAAGCTTCTAATGAGAAAGATCGCTTCCATAGTTGAACGACCGGGCATGAAGCCAAATTGATTGGGAGAGATAGAAGTGTCTTGATGTAGTCTATGTTCCACAACTCTTGTCACGACCCAACCTATGGGCCGGACCGGTACTAGGACCTGGGCCAACCTAAAGCCCCCGAGGCCCGTAGTAAGCCTAACGATTCATTAACCCAACTCTAAAGCCCATTTGGGCCCAATTTCAAGAAATCAACCGGACAGAGTCCGGCCATAAAATGGACCTTTCAACGAGGAGTTTTTGACTCACCCGACCTGTAAACACAATAAATAATCAATTGGGGAGCTCAGCTGACCCTCCACATACCCATATCATCATAAAAATATATGGGAGCTCAGCTCCCTCATCCAGTCCATCAAACATGCATGAAATATTAAGTTTACAGGTCCAAAATAACAATTTATATTACAGACCCAAATCAAATAAATATTTTTAACACATGCGGAAATTCTAGAAATTTATAGAATTACACCAACATGAATAAATGACCTGCGAGGGATAAAGCAGGTTAACCTAAAAAATATCCTCCTGTGGCCTGAAAAAATATTGAACAGGAGTGAGCGTTCGACTCAGAGAGTAAAATATCAATTTTAACCATAATCTCTATAACTATCTAAAACTAATGCACCCTGTGGAGTGAAATGCAGCATCAGCAATAAATTCACATCATAACAGCAAAAAGGTAATTTGGAACTCAAGCTGGAATTTCGCTTAATAAACCAAATCGGGGTCCCAGCGAAGAACTCAAGCCGTGACTACCTCGAAGGACCGGGCCCCAGCGAAGATCTCAAGCCTTGTCTACCCGTCCTATCCATAGTCCACACCACATCACATGCACGCTAACGCACGCACACTGCTCCAAATTACCACAACAACATCCATGGTACTTTAACAGTTATGAATGCAACATAAATCGTGCCTAAATTTTAACTACATAGATATATACATATAAGTGATGCATGGGCATGCTTGAACATATAATAATATCGAAATTACAATTAAAATTAATATTTTACTCACAGACTTGACAACGGTCACTGTGGCGGCTGGGCGGAGGAAGAAGGCTGTCCCGGCTCACCTGACAATTACATTACAATTATTTAATAAAATTGACTCAATACAAATCAAGAAAAGACCAAATACGTCCTAAGTCCTGTCGAAAATCTGGCAGAGTCTCCCCTATACCTAAGATCTACCCAACCTGCAAAAAGGGTCCAAAACACACTTCTATATTCACAACCCATATATCCACAACTCAATCTCATCACACAACCCCTCCTGGGCCCATCAAATCAATCATCCATCACAATATGTAAAATTTCAATTTAGTCCTTATAATTGATCATTTTTGCAAAACTACCCAAACAAGCTCTAAAAATTCTAAAACTTTGCCCCACTGTCCTTAGCAATATTACTAGGCCATTGCAAAAAGAATCATAATTTTCTAAGCTACCACGAATATTTTATGGATTTTTAATCCTATTCAAGCACTAGAAAAATACAAAAAAGCAAGGTTTGGGTTTACCTTTGCCGATTCCGACTCTGGGGACGTGCTCGAGACGTTTGACAATGGGGGGTAGCCAAAATCTCGATCCAATTCGGAGACTTTTCCGGTAACGGGTCTGTCTGGCCGGAAATTCACAGACCCGGACAACTGTCGAATTTCCGCGAATTGATGATACCTACACGAAGCCCACAACACGGGGGTTAGTACATAAATTTTTCAGAATTTTCTAAGCTCATTTAATGCTCGAAAAAACACTGCGAAATTCTATGGGACCCACCGAAAAACAGTGTCGGAAAATTTTGAAATTTATATCCCCGCGAAGCTCTCGACGAGTGGAGCGCTCTGGTACTCTCGGTTTTCTCGTGAGATTCACGGTTTGCGAGAAATCTTGCCTGAAAGTCAAAATGGGCTAAAACTTCCCCGGCAAAAATTGGACAAACCGCTCGATGGATTTCGGTGTTCTTGGGAAAGCTCTCGACGAGTAGATGAGTTTAGACACAAGACCCGGTCCGATTGGTGGCCGGATCGGCCGGATTTTGGCCAGGAAGACGAACGGTCGCGCGCGCAAGGGAGGGGCGTTCGAGCTCGTTTTCCAGCCGTTTGAGGCGGCAGCCGGCCGTGGGGAAGGGGTGGGGCGGCGCACCGGTGAGCTGGGGTGGTGGTCGGGCTGGGGCTTGAGGAGAGAGAAAACAGGAGAAAGAGAGAAGGAGGAGGAGGAGACGCGCGCGGGAGAAAAAGAAGAAGGAGAGGGAGTCGGTCCGATTCGACCGGTCCGATTCGGTCCGGTTCGATTCGGTCGGTTCGATTTGAAATACAAAATTTTAAATTTTTACTCTGCCTCGGGACCGAAAACGAGGTCCAAAAATTTTGAAATAATTCCAGAAAACTCAGAAAAATTCGTAGACTCCAAATATATTTTTAGTTTTACCACGTGGTCTTTAAATTAATTTTTAAAAATCATCAAAGTTTATATTTTCGGAAAATCGAACCCGATTTTTAAAATTCGAAAAAATCTCAAATAATTTCTTAAAATTTAAATAAAATTAAAATACCAATATTACTCATCAAATAATAAATTTAAAATTTTTGGGGTGTTACAACTCTCTCCCACAACTTCATAGTACGGCTCATGAGTTTAATTCCCCTATAGTTTGAGTAACTCTGTATATCTCCTTTATTTTTAAAAATAGGTATTAAAATACTCCTCCTCCATTCATCAGGCATTTTTTGTGAGTTTAGAATCTTATTAAACAATTTAGTTAACCATGCCACTCCCACATCTCCCAAACACTTCCACACTTCAATTGATATTCCATCAGGTCAACAGGCTTTACCTACTTTCATTCTCTTAAGTGCTTCCTTTACTTCTAAAGATCTAATCCTTCTAGTATAATTCATATTCTTTTCTATTGTTGTGTAGTCTATATTCCCGCTATTACCACTTTGACTATCATTAAAAAGATCATTAAAATAATTTCTCCATCTTTCTTTAATGTCCTCATCTTTCACCAATACTTTTCCTTCTTTATCCTTAATGCACCTAACTTGATTGAGATCTTGACATTTCTTTTCTCTCCTCTTTACTAATCTATAAATATCTTTCTCCCCTTCTTTAATTTCAAGTTTCTCATATAACTTTTCAAAGGCTTGCGCTCTTACTTGACTAACTGCCTTTTTTGCCTCTTTCTTTGCTATCTTGTACTATTCATATGCCTCATTATTATCACACTTAGATAATTTCTTATACCATTCTCTCTTTCTCTTCACTGCCTTTTGTAATTCCTTATTCCACCACCATCTCTCTTTTGAGGGTGGTCCATGTCCTCTAGACTCTCCAAGTACTTTTCTGGCTACTTCTCTAATCTTTGATGCCATATGCATCAACATACCATTGGCATCCACATCAAGCTTTCATGCTTCGGACTCGATAAGCTCATTTTTGAACTTCACTTGCTTTACTCCTTTGAACTCCCACCACTTTGTTCGAGCTACACTATTTCTTCTAATCTTACTTGAATTGTCCTTAAAGTTGACATCCAAGACCACCAACCGATGTTGACGTATTAAAACCTCTCCCGAAATGACCTTACAATCCTTGCATAGAGCTTTATTTGTCTTCCTGGTTAAGAGGAAGTCAATTTGGCTTTTATGTTGCCCACTTTTGAAAGTCACTAAATATAACTCTCTTTTTATAAAGTAGGTATTTGCTAGTATTAGGTCGTATGCCATAGCAAAATCCAGAATATTTTTTTCCTCCTCATTTCGGCTACCAAAATCAAAACCTCTATGAACATTCTCATAACCTTGCCTATCACTTCCTATATGTCCATTCAAATCTTCACCAATGAAAACATTCTCTTCATTTAGTATGTTTTGCATTAGATTATCCATATCTTCCCAAAACCTTTGTTTACTCTCACTATCTAGTCCTATTTGTGGGGCATAAGTACTAACTATATTTATTGTTTCTCCTTCTAGTACTAATTTTACTAGTATAATTATATCTTCTACTATTTTCATAGCTATTACAGCATCTTTCAATGTCCTATCTATGATTATGCCCACTCCGTTCTTATTTTTCTCCTTTCCGGTAAACCACAGTTTGTACCATGAGTTACCCACTTTCTTGCTTTTCTCTCTTACCTATTTAGTCTCCTGAATACAAGCAATATTCATCCTTATCCTTTCCAAGGTATTCACAAGCTCCATTAATTTTTCTGTAAGTGATCCAATATTTCAAATACCAACTCTGATTCTCTTCTTATCCAGTTCTTTCCTAATTAATCTCCTTCTATGATATCTTTTATTACTCTCTATGCCTACCTTGTATTCTGTTCCACTATCTATTCTACTATCTGTCCTGTGGACTAACTTTTTTACCCACACCCATCCTTGATGTGGGAACTCTTGCTCATTTAACACCACACCCGGGCACCGGCATGGCTCGTCGCTTTCGGTGAATGCCCTACACCCTTGCATATTTCTCATTACACCTGAGCTTCGATGTAACGCATCGTAAGTAGAGGACGCCCCAACGTTTATATTATTTAAATCCATATCATGAGATATGATGAAATTTTTACACTGGTTGTTACTTACCGCAACCCTCCTCCTTTATCTAACCTTGGGATCGGCTAAGCACAAACTACTTAGGCGGAGTTGTAAGGCCTAATTATAATAATAATAATAATAATAATAATAATAATAATAATAATAATAATAATAATAATAATAATAGTTAAAAAAGTAAATTAATTAACCCATCTAAAAAAAGTCTAACACTGTTCTTATAGTAATAGGCTTAATTTTATATTTATATGCACATCGTTTTAACATTTTTTTTAATTTAAATTTAATATATTATAAATTATATCAAAATTTAAAAATAAAGCAATTTTAATTTTTTGTTACTTATAAACCAAATTTACACATTTAATAGGCTAACAAATCTAAATAAATGTTATGAAAAGCCTATAAATATTATTTTTAGATAACAATAATAATTACAAAATTATAACAATAGAATGTAATTATGTCAATCAAAATCTTAATATTTTAAAGTAGTATTTATAGAAAAAAAAATACAAAAAAATATTGCTAAAATAGATTATTATACTTTCTTCCTTATAATGAGATGAAAGTCTAATGTTTAATTAATATAATGTTATATAAAGTGAGATTTATATTTATCATAAATTAAAATTTTATTAAAATTGATTTAATAGTAATTAATGCAAACTGAATGACTAAAATAACAATAATAAAAAAATAAAATACTAAAAAAATAATTTAATTCATATACAAACACTTAAGTTTTTAAAATTTATAATAATAAAAATTTTGAAAACTCATTTAATAAAATAAAACTCATAAACAGAAATTTGATGGTGATAATATTTTTTCTAATAAAATAGAGGCAAAGAGGAACTTTTACTGTTCTTATAAACAATAAAAGTGTCTCATTTTTTGGTATAATAATGAGGATAAATGCAAATAGGGGCGGACTTAAAATTAAATGCGGAGGAGCTAAAATTTAAAGAGTTATATAATTATTAAAATTAATAAAAATTTATAAATTTATTTTTATTAAATATTTATTAACATTTATATTAAAGTAAGTAAAATGAGTTTTAATAAATATATAAATTACTAATTTAAAAAAAAATAAACAATATAAATTTAACAATATTCATATAAATATATTTTAAATTACGAAAATTCTGTTGTATAATTGTTCTAACACTATATTGATCGAGAATTTACTATAACTAAAATTGAAATTAAAAATTATAAGAATCCAGATATGGTAAAGAGACACTAAAAATCATATATTTTAAATAACCAGCAATTCGATAATTTAGTTATGCTAAAATCACGAGTGGAAATAAAAAGAGCATAGAGGTCTACACAGATTTTAAAATATGTGCTATTTTAATAATTTTTATCTTTATTTTTATTTTTTTATTTATAGAATATTCTAAATAGATCTTCACACTTTATAAATATTTAATTTAATTATTATTATTATTTTATTCACTTTTTAAATTATTTTTATTATAATAATATTTCAATTCCATAAATTTATTATTATTAATAATATTCCTCATTATTCGAATATTGAACGCAGGATTTAAATTTTAGAAATTGCATTCAAATAATGTTAATTATTATCAAAATGATTGAAAATATTGGTTTAATAATGAAAGTTGTATTCGAATAACATAATTTTGCGCCTATTTGGCATTGCATTTGGAGGTTCAAAATTACTTTTCTGAATAAAAGTATTATTTTATATGCTGTTAAAAAAAATAATTTAAAAAAATTATTTTATTATTTTATTATTATTATAACTAAAATTTATTAAATTTAATTTTAAATTATTTTTTAATACTCTATAATTAAGATATTTAAAAAAAATAATATTTTCAATAAAAATTCTAACAGTAATACAAAACAGACCTTTTATATCCGAATATATGCCATTTTCTTGTGATTTAATTTATTACTTTAGACTCTTATCAAATACAATAAACATCCATTTAGAATGATAAAACCCTAGTAATCTTAGAAAAAAAAAAAAACCTTAAATTTGTGATCATTATTATTTATTCTAGTGAATTTTAAACTCTAAACAAAGGAAGAACTCTTGAGTTGTAATTAATCCTCGTTTGCTGGAATCCTTATAATAAATTAGTATAAATACATATTAAATTCGCACATTACCTGAATCCGGCACAAATAAGTTTTTAAAACATATAGAAAAAATATAAAAAACACTTTCTAATTTTGTATTGTGACATTTTTTTCTTCGTTAGTAAATGTGGTCTAAATTATTAGTTACCATTAAATAATATTGACATAACGAACATATGACGATATATAATGTTGACATAATGACACATATTTGCCGCCATATTATAACATGTTTACTATGTTAATATTTTGAAACATACTTACTAACGGAGAAAAATACAGAATATTAAATCGATAAAAAGTAAATTATAGTCATTTGTTCTCAAATGTAATTTAGTCAAAAAAAATTTATATATTTTTAATTTGTAAAAAATGCACTAAATTTTAGTATTCTATTACCCTTATGCTAAGATTTTTATTTATTTATTAATTATTATTCTATCTAGTGTATTTTTTTTAAAAGAGAAAGGAAAGAGCAAGCATAGGCTGGTGCTGGTTTTGATTTAGTAGCAAAGGACTTGAGATCGAGAGGGAGAAAGATATAATTTTTTTTAATTTAAATTTGATATATATAAAAACTAAAGCAAGTATTGTAAGAAATAAATATAAAGATCTCACGTTTCAATGTTAATTTTCCTCCCCATTTCAAGCAAATTTAGCTTAAAAGAGAACTTAGTCTTTTGAGAGAAAAATAAAATTAAAGTCCTTTTCAGTAATGTTAAATTATAATCAAAATCCAATTTTTTTATATTTATTTCATTTAAAAATTAAAATATATATATAGATATTTTCTAACGAAAAAAAATAGAATTAACTTACAGCATTACGGAGGTTAGCTCCCTGGCGTTGAATTACGAAAGCGAAACTCTGAGAAAGCTTGCGGAGAATTGAGTAACAGAAACCCCAATGAGAAGGCTCCATTGGAATCTGCTTCTCTGCATTCTTCACTTCCATTTTCAGCTTTAAGAGCAGCAAAAGCTCATCTGGGTGTTTCAGAATCTCTCTAAAACTATTACTTCCCATTATTTCCTCTCAAAACAAGCTCACGTGCCTTCAGCAACCGAATGGGTTCTTTGGATTTTGTAGATGCTTATTATGCTTTGGAAATGTGTCCATTAGATTCAACTTCAATTTCATTCTTTTATTGCTATTATTATTTTATTATTTTTTAATTTTTTTGGAAGATAATTTGTTTGCCCCTAGAAGAAGCCAAGCCATGATCCACGAAAAGTGGCAAGTTCCATTTTTGGGATATGATATTGCGAACTTGAATGCGTGCATTAATTGTTTATCCTAATTTTTTTATATCAAATATTTTATAGAATATGACGTTATAAATTGTTTATTTTATAATTTAAGAAGATGAAGTTTTTAAATTTTAACAAATTTATAATTTCTTTATTTTTAATATAAATAATTGATCTTTAATTAATGGCTTATACCATCATATTATTTGAATAATAATAATAATAATACATAATAACATATATTTTACTATTAATAAAAAATGAATCATTTCAAAGCTAAAAAGTTATTAATTTCTGATTAGCCAAAAATATAAAGGGAAAAATTCACTCACTAATTCCGTTGCTTTCTTTCAAAAGAAAAATATATTTATAATCGTGCAATATTTTCAATAAATCTTATCAAATCTGAAAGTAGTGTTTTCTGATTTCATTTGAAGGGTAACGAGTTCTAAGATGATATATTAAGATGAAAAAAAAAATTAAATATTAAGATGATTTTTCTAACGACTTCAATATCATTATTGTACACCGAAAAAATATAGAAATTATAAAAAATAAATAAATATACAAAACATTAATATTTTACATGATTTATCGTATTCATGTAGGGTTATATTTACGGCCATATCATTTTCTATTATCATTAATAATAAATCATCAATTATAAACTCAAAAACTATATCACCCATTAATATATATATATATATATATATATATATATATATATATATATATATATATATAAAACCATCAGTAAACATTAAATATATTAATTAGTCTCTCTCATCCTTCTCTAGATATAATCTAATATATTTACTATTCTAATTATCTTATACACTATAAAGAATATCCTTAACTACAATAGATAATAGTTTCTTCCTATTGGACTATATCCTTCTTCACCTTAGACGAAACCCCTCTCCCTTCATGGGAATACAATGGGCAAGAGCCTCTCATTAATCGGCAAAACCTCTCCCTATAAGAAGCAACAGTATTTCTGTTGGTAGTTTGAATGAGTCAATAAGTCCTATTCTACAGGAGCTATTTTCTGTTAGTTAGTATATACTCTTACTGCTATATTTAGCATGTTTTAGCAGATATTTCGTTTTTCTGTTTGTAGTAAAGGCTATATAAAGCCTAGCATTTACTTCAATAAATATCACGTTCAAATCCAATTGTTCTGGTTTCTATTTTGTTTCTTAAACCTCACAATTGGTATCAGAGCCCCACTAGCCTTGTGAAAGCAACAATAGTTGAGTGATCAAACACCGCGAGGATGAGTGACGATAAAACCTTGACTAAAATTCCTCACTTTGAAGGTCACTACGATCATTGGAGTGAGCTGATGGAGAATCTCCTTAGAGCTAAAGGTCTTTGGAGCTTGATAGAGAATGGTTTTGAAGAACCAAAGCAGGAAACGAGACTGACAGAGGCACAGCAGGCCCAACTTGACGATGCGAAAACCAAGGATCATCAAGTGAAGCATTATCTATTTCAAGCAATAGATAGGACAGTCTTTGAACAGATTCTGGATCGCCGGACAGCAAAAATAGTCTGGGATTCATTGAAGAAGAAGTTTGGTGGAAATTTGAAAGTGAAGAAATCTCTTCTTAACGCATTACGAAGGGAATTTGAGGTTCTTGAAATGAAACGAGATGAGACTATCACTGAATATTTTGCAAGGGTAATGGTGGTAGCAAACAAAATGAGAAGTAATGGAGAAGAAATGACGGATACCAAAATTGTTGAGAAAATTTTGCGTACCCTCACAGATAAATTCACTTATGTCTGTGTATCCATTGAAGAGTCAAAAGATATTGAAACCATGTCTGTTGATGAACTCCAGAGCACCTTGGTGGTTCACGAACAAAAATTCCGACGTGTGCACAGGGAAGACGAAGACCAGGTGCTGAAAATTGAAGGCCGCTCAAACTCGACCACAGAGGAAGAGGCTCCTATAGAGGACGGGGACGAGGTAGAGGCAGAGCTGTGTTTAACAAAGCTACCGTTGAATGTTACAAATGCCATGATTTAGGGCATTTCCAATATGAGTGCCCGAATTCAAGCAAGGAAGCCAATTATGCCGAATTGGAGGAAGAAGATGAGTTGCTTCTAATGGCGTATGTCGAACTCCATGAGACCAGTAGGAGTGATGCCTGGTTCGTAGATTCGGGTTGTTCGAATCATATGTGTGGTAACTCGAAGATGTTTTCAAGCTTAGACACCGATTTCACCCATTCGGTCAAGCTTGGAAATAACACAAGAATGAAGGTTACTGGAAAAGGGGTTATAAAACTGTTCCTGCAAGGGGTATGCTATACTGTAAGTGATGTGTACTGTGTCCCTGAACTGAAAAATAACTTGCTGAGTGTAGGTCAATTACAAGAAAAGGGTGTCGCAATTTTGTTTAAAGACGGAGTGTGCAGCCTCTATCATCCACTGAAAGGAAAGATGGCAGAATCAGTGATGAGTGCAAACCGCATGTTTATTCTGCTTGGTGAAACACTTACTACGGTGCTTAATGAAAATTGTTTTCAAGTTGGCAGTACAGATGAATCGATTTTGTGGCACAATCGATATGGGCATCTCAGCTACAAAGGCTTACATACCTTGACTGACAAGAACATGGTTTTCGGATTGCCCAAAATCTCAACACCAACGTCCCCATGTGAAGCATGTGTAAAGGGCAAGCAACATCGGAACCCAATCCCAAAAAGGAGCAATTGGAGAGCAACAGAACAGCTGGGCCTTGTTCATGCTGATATATGTGGACCGATTACTCCAGCTTCGAACAGCCATAAGAGGTACTTGTTATGTTTTATAGATGATTTTTCAAGGAAAGCCTGGTGTTATTTTCTTGTTGAAAAAACAGAAGCATTCTACCATTTTAAATGCTTTAAAGTGCTTGTGGAAAAAGAAATTGGGTTTCCAATTAAATGCTTGAGGATAGATAGAGGAGGGGAGTTCAACTCTACAGAGTTCACAGATTTCTGCAAGCAGCAGGGAGTAAAACGACAACTGACCATGGCCTATACTCCACAACAAAACGGAGTAGCTGAACGGAAGAATCAAACCGTGATGAATCTAGTGAGGGCAATTTTAACCGAAAAACAAATACCTAAAGTTTTTTGGCCAGAAGCGGTGCAGTGGACGTTTCATATTTTAAACAGATCACCCACACTAGCGGTAAAAGACAAGACTCCCGAGGAAGCTTGGAGTGGGGAGAAACCTTGATGGATTATTTCAGGTTTTGCCAGTCGGCCATGTACACATATCAGACGCAAAAAGAACAAAACTTGAAGTAAAGAGTACAAGCTGCGTATTCTTTGGATTTAGCCAAGAATCCAAAGGATACAGGATGTATGATCCGATTGCAAAAAAAATTGTTTACAGCCGCGATGTGGTGTTCGAAGAGAATCGGGCTTGGGATTGGAGCACAGACTCTCAAGAGAAACAATTACTTGAATTAGAATGGGGTAATGACATCAGCACAACTGAAGAAGAACACTCTGCTGGGCAAAACAATACTGGAGATACTGATGTTATTTTACCAACAGAGGGCACTTCCGATCTCGAAAGAGATTTGGGAGCAAGGGAGGGCAGAACCAGACGCCCCCCCATACGACTAACTGATTTTGTTTCAGGTGAGGGCTTGTCCGATGAAGATGAAACAAACATGATGGCCCACCTTGTGATCTCTGATCCCACAGATTATGAGGAAGCAGTAAAAAGCAAAAAATGGAGGATGGCCATGGATGATGAGATAAAATCCATTGAGAAGAATCACACCTGGTACTTGATGGATTTACCAGCTGGAGCCAAGAAGGTTGGCGTGAAGTGGATTTATAAGACAAAATTCAATGAGCATGGAGAGGTTGACAAATACAAAGCAAGGCTAGTCGTAAAAGGGTACACCCAGCAATACGGAATAGATTACACAGAGGTTTTCGCACCTGTGGCTCGAATGGACACTGTTCGAATGATTATTGCTTTTGCAGCACAAAGAGGCTGGAAATTGTATCAGTTGGATGTCAAGTCAGCCTTCTTGCATGGAGAACTGGAGGAAGATGTGTACATCGAACAACCGAAAGGTTACGAGAAAGCAGGAAGTGAGAAAATGGTGTACAAGTTGAGAAAAGCCCTCTACGGTTTAAAACAGGCACCCAGGGCCTGGTTCAGTCGGATTGAGTCTTATTTTATCAAAGAAGGTTTTAGAAGCAGCTCCAATGAACAAACCTTGTTTGTCAAGAAGAAGGGAGAGAAAATTTTAATTGTGAGTGTATATGTAGATGATCTGTTATATACTGGTGATGATGATAAATTGCTTGCAGATTTTAAACATTCCATGGAAAACGAATTTGACATGACTGACTTGGGACCAATGAGGTTTTTTCTTGGCATTGAGATAATTCAACAGAATGCTGGAATTTTTATTTGCCAAAGGAAGTATGCTAGCGAAGTTCTACAACGATTTGGGATGGAGAACTATAATCCAGTAAGTAATCCGATTGTTCCTGGTCAAAAGTTGAGCAGAGATGAGGGAGGCGAGTCAGTTGATGCAACGCAATTCAAACAAATGGTGGGAAGCTTGATGTACCTCACAGCTTCACGACCCGATCTTATGTTCGTTGTGAGCTTCATTAGTCGGTTCATGGCCAACCCTACAAAGCTTCACTTTGCTGCAATAAAAAGGGTGCTAAGGTATTTAAAGGGGACTGTTAATTATGGACTTTTTTACAGAAGAGGTGGCGAAAGCAGGTTGGTTGGTTATACGGACAGTGACTATGCTGGCAACATAGATGACAGCAAAAGCACCTCCGGTTATGCATTTCTGTTTAGTGGAGGAGTTGTGGCGTGGTCTTCTCGCAAGCAATCCATTGTTACCTTGTCAACTACAGAAGCTGAATTCATAGCTGCAGCTGCTTGTGCTTGTCAAGCCATTTGGATGAGAAGAATACTAGAAGAAATTGGTCATTCACAGGAAGAAGGGACTGCTTTGATGTGTGATAATACTTCAACCATCAAGTTATCTAAAAATCCTGTTTTACATGGACGATCCAAGCACATAAGGGTGAGGTTCCATTTTCTCAGAGATTTAGTTAAAGAAGGTATTGTTGAATTACAGTTCTGTGGCACCAAAGAACAACTTGCAGATGTGATGACGAAACCACTCAAGTTAGAAGCTTTCCAGAAGCTGCGTCAAGAACTTGGTGTATGCATTCGAGTTGTTGAACTAATTCTGCATGCAGGAATGAGTTCAAGGGAGGGATTGTTGGTAGTTTGAATGAGTCAATAAGTCCTATTCTACAGGAGTTATTTTCTGTTAGTTAGTATATACTCTTACTGCTATATTTAGCATGTTTTAGCAGATATTTCGTTTTTCTGTTTGTAGTAAAGGCTATATAAAGCCTAGCATTTACTTCAATAAATATCACGTTCAAATCCAATTGTTCTGGTTTCTGTTTTGTTTCTTAAACCTCACAATTTCCCTATGAGCTGAAAGCTGAATAACCTTTCACCGTACTTCTATTTATAATGTTACCCTAATTCATAATCTGATTAGAAATTCAACTCAATTTATGAATAATATTAAAATAAAAGTTATACTCTGTATAATAAATATTCATCTATCCTATTGAGAATTATTTCTCCCACTCAAATTAGGTGAAGGTTTTCGAAATCAACTAGAATTTTGAATCATAAATATAATAATTATACTCATTAATATTTATTAAATACATTTATTTATTATTTATTTTGTATTGAGAGTTATTAATATTGTATACAAATATATAACATTATATAAAAAAATGCAATATAATATTGAAAATACAATTTCTTATATTATCGGTTCAAAATTAGTACTCCCTCCATCCTAATATTCTATAGTCCCACAAGGATTTCACATAGTTTAAGAGTTTTTAAATTATGTTAGTTTAATTAACTATTTTTGCATGTTTCTTCCTGAAAATGCCCCCTATTTAAATGGTCAACAGCATTAACTCAGTTAGCTAGATAATTGGAATGCATTAATACTCTATTTGCTGCATGAGTGAGTTTAAAATTCTAATTAATGCTAGGATTGGTGCCAAAAAAAAAAATTAAAGGATTAAAGAAGTTAATAAGGGTGATGTAGGTGGGATTTTAAGAGAGAAAATGTAAATTTCCAATTCCAGCATTAATGAGTAAAGTTTGAAAATTCTCTATTATTTAGGTATCATTACAACATTAAATGTGCAGTTGGCCTTTAATACAAGGGTAATATAGTAATCTTAAGCACACAAAAAAAAACCACAAACGAAAGTGGGATGGATATAGACGCCAAAAACAGAAAGCTGGACTAGAATTTAATTAGTTCCTTTCTTATGAGTGAATTTCTCAAGAAATAGGTCATTTAATCCAAATAAGGTTTTAATATCACAAACGTTATGTTTGAATAGAAAATTTGAGATTTGAATTTAATAAAAATTATAAAATTTTTCAATTAATTAGAGTCATAAATCTACACTAGACTCATAAATGTTGTAACACCCCAAATTTTTTTTATTTATGAGTATTTTTTATATTTTAATTTTATTTAAATTTTAGGAATTTTTTTGAGATTTTTCGGATTTTAAAAATCGGGTTCGATTTTCCGAAAATATAAACTTTGATGATTTTTAAAAATTAATTTAAAGACCACGTGGCAAAACTAAAAATATATTTGGAGTCAACGTATTTTTCTGAGTTTTACGGAATTTTTTCGGAATTTTTGGACCTCGTTTTCGGTCCCGAGGCAGAGTAAAAATTCAAAATTTTGTATTTCGAATCGAACCGGCCGAATCGAACCAGACCGGATCGGACCGGTCGAATCGGACCAGCTCCCTTCCCTTTTTTTCTTCCCCGCGCCGTCCCTCTCTTTTCTCTTTCTTTTCTCTCTCCTCCCCTCGCTGCGTCGCTCCAGCTCTCGGCCAACCGGCCGATCCGGCCACCGATTGACCGGTCTTGTGTCTAAAAACATCAAATCGGCGAGATCTTTACATAAACACCAATAACGCCGAAATCCATCGAGCGGTTTTTACGATTTTTGCTCGGGAAGATTTTAGCCCAATTCGACTGTTTGGCTAGATTTCAAAACCGTGAATCCACGAGGAAACCGAGGCCACCAGACGCTCCATTCGCCGAGAGCTTCGCAACGACATAAATTTTGAATTTTTCCGACACCGTTGTTCGGTGGGTCCCACGGAACTTCGCAGTGTAATTTCGAGCATGAAATGAGCTTAGAAAATTCTGAAAAATTTATGTGCTAACCCCCGTGTTATGGGCTTCGTGTAGGTATCCTCGATTCGCGGAAATTCGACGCTGACCGGTTCGCAAATTTCGCCGCATGCACTGTGGACCGGAAAAGTCTCCGAATTGGGCCGAGGTTTTGGCTAGCCCCATTGTCGACGCCCCGAGCGTCCTCAAGTCGGAATCGGCAAAGGTAAACCCAACCTAGTTTTTACGTAATTTTCTAGTGCTTAAATAGGATTAAAAATCCATAAAATATTCGTGGTAGCTTAGAAAATTACGATTCTTTTGCAATAGCTTAGTAATATTGCTAAGGACCATGGGCAAAGTTTTATAATTTTTAGAGCTTGTTTGGGCGCTTTTGCAAAAATGATCAATAATAAGGACTAAATTGAAATTTTGCGTATTGTGATGGATGATTGATTTGATGGGCCCAGGGAGGGGCTGTGTGATATGATTGAACTGTTGATGTATGGATTGTGAGTATAGAAGTGCGTTTTTAGCCCTTTTGCAGTTGGGTAGGTCCTAGGTATAGGGAGACTCACGGATTTTCTGCACGACTTAGGACGTAATTGGTCTTTTTCTTTATTTGTATTGAGTCGATTGTATTAAATAAATGTAATATGATTGTCGTGAGCCGATGACCTTCTTCCTCCGCCCACCGCCACGGTAATTTGTCGTCAAGTCTGTGAGTAAAATATTAATTTTAATTATAATTTCGATATTATTATATGTTCAAAGATGCCCATGCATCACTTATATGCATATATTTATGTAGTTAAACTCTAGGCACGATTTATGTTGCATTCATAATCGTTGATGTACCATGGATGTTGTTGTGGTAATTTGGAGCAGCAGCGTGCGTGCGTTGGCGCATGTGTGATGTGGTGTGGACTATGGATAGGACGGGTAGTCACGGCTTGAGTAATTCTGGGACCTGTTCCTTCGAGGGGTAGTCACGGCTTGAGTAATTCATTGGGACCCTCGATTTGGTTATTAAGTGGAAGTCCGAGCTTGAGTAATTCTGGCACCAGTTGGATTTAAGAGAGCTGTATAGGGATCACTCCCATATGTTATGATTGATACTACAGGTGTGTGAGTGCTCCAAATTACCTTTTGATGTTATGATGTGAAAATGTTGTGTATGTTGCATTTCACTCTACAGTTGCATTAGTTTGAGATAGTTATAGAGATTATAGTTAAGATTGATATTTTACTCTCTCGAGTCGAACGCTCACTGCATTCAAAAATTTTTACAGCCACAGGAGGATATTTTATTCGGTTAACTCGCTTTTATACTTCGCAGTTGTTTATCGATATTTGTGTAATTTTATTTACTCCTAGAATTTTCGCATGTGTTAGCGATAATTATTTGAAATTGGTCCGTAATATTATATTCATGTTGGACCCGTAAACTTAATATTTTAAGTCTGCTTGATGGATTGGATGAGGAGCCGAGCTCCCATTTATTATTATGTTGATGAGTATGTGGAGGGTGAGCCGAGCTCCCAATGGATTGTTTATTGTGTTTACAGTCGGGTGAGTCGAAAACTCCCGTTGGAAAGTCCATTTTATGGCGGACTCTGTCCGCTTGTTTTCTTGATATTGGGCCCAAATGGGCCTTAGAGTTGGGTTAATGAATAGTTAAGGCTTACTACGGGCCTCGGGGCTTTAGGTGGCCTGTGTCCTAGTGCCGGTCCGCCCATAGGTTGGGTCATGACAAATGTGGTATCGAGCTTAGGCTCCATTCCTAGGGAAAAGTTGTCTAAAGTGTTGGGAAAAGTCTAATAGGAGTCACATGCGGAAAAATAGGGTCCATATTCGTCTTGCATTGTCGTCTTTGCTTCTAGTTTCTGCTTCATATATTGTGTGTAAATATGAGTCTATAGAGTTGTGCAATGTGCAATTTTGAATTTTGTGGGCTAATGCTGCTGAATTTTAGGAAAATGCGTAGAAGGTGAGAGCTGCCATCGCACTGTAACGGATGTGCTCGACGAGGTGTCAAGACAGATGAGGCGCCGCCCGAGGAGGCGGGTAGGAGGCCTAGAGCCGCTCAAGTAGAAGAGCAGCTACCCACGGTCAGAACGATCTTTCATGGCACAGGGTCCCATGGACCCCATGGCACTACTCTAGCCGGTTCGCAGAGAACCATCGACATGATGGCGCAAAGATATGGTCCACCCTCCACAGCTGAGCATCCACCGCACCAAGAGGGGAACCTTACAAGCAGATTATAAATTTTAAGAAGTTGGTGCACGGTACTTATGATGTGTCGACGATGCATATCGGTTTCTGGATTCTCGCAGGCAGCAGAATGTAATTACGATTGATCGATAGAAGATTGATAGAGTGTATGCAAGACGTCATGGGGCCCATGCCTAGACAATGGATGAATGACTACGTGTTACCGGATGGAGGGTTTGACATGGGCTCGGTTTGTGGAACTTTTATCAATCGGTTTGTGCGTAAAGCTTCAGAGAGATCGAAGCGGCCTTTGAGGCCTTAAGACAGAATGGCGTGTCCAGATGAATATGCTGCACTTCGAATTGAGCAGATATGCCCCTACAGAAGATTCTACAGAGACTATGAAGGTGAAAAGATTCCTAAAGGGGCTTGACAGAGGTATGCGAACTGGCCATGATGTCGGATCGTCTTTTGATGTGGTGGTTGATCGAGCTGCATGATTGAGATTAGCTATCCGTGGATGACAATGAAGAGCAAAGAAAACAGAGCGTAGGGTTCCTCGTGTGTCCCTTCCATGGGTACTCCGGACGGTGGTGGCTGTGGTAATTACAGAGGAAAGGGTAGGAGCAAGAGAAGTGGTTTTGCACCACGAGGATCTGCACTGTGGTACGGATCCAGCAAGGGTCACGATCGGGTACAGCAGCCTGGTTCAGTTCAGATCCTCTTGGCACCGTGTGCACATGCAGGGAAGAGGACATTCGTGACCTTGTTTGATGGGGTCGAGTATGATCTGTGTGGCCAATCGGGCCACTTTGCTAGAGATCGCCTGCTGCAGTGAGCCACAGATGGGGTCACAGGGTTATGTTGCAAATGTTCCTCGACAATTGTATCCGGGTGCTTCCAACATGGCAGTAATCGATGGCTACAGGCCGAGGACAAACGGGACGGGGATTTGGAGGCAGATCCGGAGGTAGAAGTCGATGTCGAGTTCTGCCACTCAGGGTAGGGGTCAAGCACGGGTTTTCACCCTGACCCACCAGGATGCTTAAGCTTCAAATGCAGTTGTGGCAGGTATTCTTCTGGTCTGTTCTTATGAGGCTCGTGTTTTAATAGATCCGGGTGCTACGCACTCATTTGTCTCCCCTGTGTTTGCCATGAGGTTGGGTAGAAACCCTACAACTTTAGAGTGCCTTTTGTCAGTAGCTACCCCACTTAGTGACAACATAGATGTAGATATGGTTTTTCCGGGTAGCCCAGTGGTAGTGGATGGAAAGATCCTTCCAGCAGACTTGGTCCCTCTACCAGTAATGGACTTTGATGTAATTTTGGGGATGGATTGGTTGGCAACTCACTATGCCACTTTAGACTGCAGGAACAAAAAGGTGTATTTCCACATACCTGGTGTGGAAGAGTTTAGCTTTGATGGTGACAGGAGCGTGGCTCCATATAATTTGGTGTCAGCAATTAGTATTAGAAAAATGTTGAGGCGTGGATGCCAAGGGTATTTGGCATTGGTGAGAGATACATCTGTAGAAGGTGTCAGCATGGAAAATGTTCCTGTTGTCAGAGAATTTATGGATGTCTTCCCAGAGGAGCTTCCAGGGTTGCCACGAGGAAGGGAAATAGAGTTTTGCATCGATATTATGCCGGGTACAAACCCCATATCGATGCCACCTTACAGGATGGCACCAGCAGAATTGAAAGAGCTGAAGGAGCAACTACAGGAGCTCTTGGACAAGGGTTTCATACGTCCGAGCACTTCACCCTGGGGTGCTCCTGTTTTATTTGTGAGAAAGTAGTATGGTTATTTGAGGTTGTGTATCGACTACGCATACCGAACAAGGTGACGTGAAGAACAAGTATCCACTTCCTCGGATCGATGATTTGTTTGATCACCCAAGGAGCTAGATTCTTTTCAAGATAGACTGCGGGTCGCTACCATCAATTGAGAATCAGAATGAGGACGTGTCCAAAACGGCTTTCGTGACAAGATATGGTCATTATGAGTTCTTGGTGATGTCTTTTGGACTCACTAATACACCAAAGAAATTTCATGGACTTGATGAACAGGTGTTCAAGCCATTTTTGGACCGCTTTGTCATCGTATTCATAGATGACATTCTCGTATACTCTCGACCGAGGAAGAACACGTGTGGCACTTGAGGATGGTGTTGCAGACTTTGAGGAGCACCAGCTATACGCCAAATTTTCGAAATGTGAATTTTGGCTAGAAAGCATCTCATTCTTGGGACACGTGGTTTCAAGTGACGGTATTCAAGTGGATCCCAAGAAAATTGAAGTCAGAATCGATTGGCTTAGGCCTACAATACCACCGAGGTGCGAAGTTTTCTGGGTTTAGCTGGCTACTACAGGCATTTTGTGCAAGATTTCTCCAGGATAGCGGCTCCCCTAACTAAGTTGACCAGGAAGAATGTTCCATTCATTTGGACAGATGACTGTGAGGTGAGTTTCCAGAAGCTCAAGGAGTGTCTAACCACTACCCCTGTGTTGACACTACCTGTGAGTGGTGAAGGATACGCTGCAATCGTGACGCCCAGAGTTGACCTAGGGTGTGTTTTGATGCAGAATGGAAAGGTAGTGGCTTATGCTTCAAGGCAGCTGAAGAGGCATGAGCAGAACTACCCCACCCATGATTTGGAAATGGCGGCTGTAGTCTTTGCACTTAAAATCTGGAGACACTACCTATACGGTGAAGTGTGCGAGATATACACCGACCACAAGAGTTTAAAGTACGTCTTCCAACAGAGGGATTTAAACTTGAGACAGAGGAGATGGATGGAGCTTCTGAAAGACTATGATTGCACCATCCAAGACCACCTGGAAGGCCAATGTTGTGGCAGATGCCTTGAGCAGAAAATCTTCTGGCAATTTGGCGCACATTTCAGCAGAGAAAAGACCATTGATTCAGGAAGTACATGAGTTGATGGATCAAGGTCTAATCCTAGATCTTTCAGATGAGGGGGTATTGTTGGCTCACTTTTCGGAGGCCGACTTGAGGGACAGAGTTAGAGTTTCTCAAAGACAGAGACCAACAATTGATGAAGATCATAGAAAGAGTACAGCAAGGTGAAGGTGGTGAGTTTGGATTTGCCAATGATAGCGCCCTAGTGCAAGGTTCTAGGATATGTGTGCCCGATGTGGACAACCTCAGGAATGAAATCATGCAAGAGGCACACTATACATCAGACAAGATTCACCTGTGTTCCACCAAGATGTACCATGATGTGAAAGATAGCTACTGGTGGAATGGCATGAAGAGAGACATAGCAGACTTTGTGTCCAAGTGCTTGACTTGTCAGAAGGTGAAGTTTGAACACCAGAGACCGTCAGGGAAGCTGCAAGAGCTCCCTATCCCATAATGGAAGTGGGAAATGATTACTATGGATTTTGTGGATCGGGTTGCCTCGTACCACGCGAGGATATGACTCGATATGGGTAATTGTAGACCGCTTGACCAAATCAGCTCACTTCTTACTCAGAAGACTACATACTCGGGCACAAGATGCCGGCTCTACATTCGAGAAATAGTCGATTGCATGGAGTTCCGGCTTCCATAATATCCGATGAGGGCCCCGCCACTTCTGCTTTTGGAGAAAGTTTCTGGAGTCACTTGGCAAACAGTTTAACTTCAAGATGACCTTCCACCCTCGTATGCACGGACAAATTGAAAGGACGATCCAAACACTGGAAGACATGCTTCGCATGAGTGTCTTGGATTTTGGAGGTCTGTGGGATGAGCAGCTAGCTCTGGTGGAGTTTGCCTACAACAACAGTTATCACTCTAGCATAGGGTTGGCACCCTATGAGGCATTATATGGAAGAAAGTGTAGGTCTCCTCTGTGTTGGACAGAAATGGGGGAAGCAAGGGTGCATGATGTAGACTTAGTGCAGTACACTTCAGAGGTAGTTCCTTTAATCAGGAACGATCGAGGACGGCTTTCAAGAGGCGTAAGAGTTATGCGGACCCAGACGGAGGGATGTGGAGTTTGCGATGGCGACTATGTATTCTGAAGGTTTCTCCAATGAAGGGAGTCATGAGATTCGGAAAGAAGGGAAAGTTGGCACCTCGGATATCGGACCTTTGAGGTTACCGATAGAGTTGGAGCAGCTTGCTCACGGCTGGAGCTACCACCCAACCTTTCTCACGTTCATCCCGTGTTTCACATCTCCATGCTCAGGAAATACATTCCTGATCCTTCTCATGTACTGCAGCCGGATGTGATAGAGCTAAAAGAGAACTTGACATTTGAGGAGCAAACAGAGCCATAGTGGACTACCAAGTGAGACAGCTGAGATCAAAACAGATCCCTATGGTTAAGGTTTTGTGGAGGAGTCAGTCAGTGGACGAGTGCACCTGGGAGTCAGAGCGGGACATGCGTAGCAAGTACCCTTACTTGTTCAATGCATCATCATGTGTTTTATTCTGCTTGTGTAAAAATTCGAGGACGAATTTTCTGTAAGGGGGAAGAATGTAACACCCCAAATTTTTTTATTTATGAGTATTTTTGATATTTTAATTTTATTTAAATTTTAGGAATTTTTTTGAGATTTTTCGGATTTTAAAAATCGGGTTCGATTTTTCGAAAATATAAACTTTGATGATTTTTAAAAATTAATTTAAAGACCACGTGGCAAAACTAAAAATATAATTGGAGACTACGATTTTTCTCGAGTTTTACGAAATTTTTGAATTTTGGACCTCGTTTTGGTCCCGAGGCGCAGTAAAAATTCAAAATTTTATATTTCGAATCGAACCGGCAATCGACCGAATCGGACGATCGGACCGGTCGAATCGAACCGCTCCCTTACCTTTTTATTCTCCCGCGCGCCTCGTCCCTCTCTTTAATCTTTCTTGTCTCTCTCCTCCTCCCCGCGCTGCCGCGTCGCTCCATTTCTCGGCCAACCGGCCGATCCGGCCACCGATTGACCGGTCTTGTGTCTAAAATCATCTACTCGGCGAGAGCTTTCCATAGACACCAAGAACGCCGAAATCCATCGAGCGGTTTGTCCGATTTTTGCTCGGGAAGATTTTAGCCCATTTCGACTTTTGGGCTAGATTTCTCGAAAACCGTGAATCCCACGAGGAAACCGAGGCCACCAGCACGCTCCATTCGTCGAGAGCTTCGCAACGACATAAATTTCGAATTTTTCCGACACCGTTTTTCGGTGGGTCCCACGGAACTTCGCAGTGTAATTTTGAGCATTAAATGAGCTTAGAAAATTCTGAAAAATTTATGTGCTAACCCCCGTGTTATGGGCTTCGTGTAGGTATCCTCGATTCAAGGAAATTCGACAGTTGACAGGGTCTGCAAATTTCGGGCCAGACAGACCCGTGACCGGAAAAGTCTCCGAATTGGGCCGAGATTTTGGCTAGCCCCCCATTGTCAGACATCCCGAGCGCGTCCCCAAAGTCGGAATCGGCAAAGGTAAACCCGAACCTAGTTTTTACGTAATTTTCTAGTGCTTAAATAGGATTAAAAATCCATAAAATATTCGTGGTAGCTTAGAAAATTACGATTCTTTTTGCAATAGCTTAGTAATATTGCTAAGGACCGCGGGGCAAAGTTTTATAATTTTTAGAGCTTGTTTGGGCAGTTTTTGCAAAAATGATCAATAATAAGGACTAAATTGAAATTTTGCGTATTGTGATGGATGATTGATTTGATGGGCCCAGGAGGGGCTGTGTGATATGATTGAACTGTTGATGTATGGATTGTGAGTATAGAAGTGCGTTTTTAGCCCTTTTGCAGGTTGGGTAGGTCCTAGGTATAGGGGAGACTCTGACGGATTTTCGGCACGACTTAGGACGTAATTGTTCTTTTATTTTTTTTTATTGAGTTAGATTGTTTTAAATATATGTAATATGATTGTCGTGAGCCGATGCCTTTCTTCCTCCGCCACCGCCACAAAGAATTTGTCGTCAAGTCCGTGAGTAAAATATTAATTTTAATTATAATTTCGATATTATTATATGTTCAGATGCCCATGCATCACTTATATGCATATATTTATGTAGTTAAACTCTAGGCACGATTTATGTTGCATTCATAATCGTGATGTACCATGGATGTTGTTGTGGTAATTTGGAGCAGGTGCGTGCGTAGGCGTGCGGGTGATGTGGTGTGGACTATTGATAGGACGGGGTAGTCACGGCTTGAGTAATTCGCTGGGACCCGTTCCTTCGAGGGGTAGTCACGGCTTGAGTAATTCGCTGGGACCCTCGATTTGGTTATTAAGTGGAAGTCCGAGCTTGAGTAATTCGCTGGCACCAGGTTGGATTTAAGAGAGTCAGATAGGGATCACCACATATGTT
This sequence comes from Hevea brasiliensis, assembly GCF_030052815.1. Classification (NCBI taxonomy): domain Eukaryota; kingdom Viridiplantae; phylum Streptophyta; class Magnoliopsida; order Malpighiales; family Euphorbiaceae; genus Hevea; species Hevea brasiliensis. The sequence goes on from NC_079493.1 coordinate 109,999,451, forward strand.
ATGATTGATACTACAGGGTGTGTGAGTGCTCCAAATTACCTTTTTGATGTTATGATGTGAAAATGTTGTGTATGTTGCATTTCACTCTACAGGTTGCATTAGTTTCAGATAGTTATAGAGATTATAGTTAAGATTGATATTTTACTCTCTGAGTCGAACGCTCACTCCTGTTCAAAAATTTTTACAGGCCACAGGAGGATATTTTATTCTGGGTTAACCTGCTTTTATACTTCGCAGGTTGTTTATCGATATTTGTGTAATTTTATTTACTCCTAGAATTTTCGCATGTGTTAGCAGTAATTATTTGAAATTGGTCTGTAATATTATATTCATGTTGGACCTGTAAACTTAATATTTTAAGTCTGTTTGATGGATTGGATGAGGGAGCTGAGCTCCCATTTATTATTATGTTGATGAGTATGTGGAGGGTGAGCTGAGCTCCCCAATGGATTGTTTATTGTGTTTACAGGTCGGGTGAGTCGAAAACTCCCCGTTGGAAAGTCCATTTTATGGCCGGACTCTGTCCGTTTGTTTTCTTGATATTGGGCCCAAATGGGCCTTAGAGTTGGGTTAATGAATAGTTAAGGCTTACTACGGGCCTCGGGGGCTTTAGGCTGGCCCAGGTCCTAGTGCCGGTCCTGCCCATAGGTTGGGTCGTGACAAATGTAGATATCTTATTTGGTTGTGAATTTAAAATAATTTATAAAATATTACTCCATCCGTCACAAAAAATAGTTCACGTCACTTTTTACATATAGATTAAGGATTTTAGTTATTATTATGGTTTAACTGAAATTTTTTTTACATTTTTTCTCTGTACGTCCCTAATTAAAGTTATTTGTGGGAGAAATATTATTTGGACTGCATTAAATATAAGATAAATATAAAGAATTACTGTTATTTGGCTAGAGCATCAATTTGATCTTCCTTTGTAGGTAGTGACTTACAGTAATATGCCTTTAATTGAACCTTATGACTTCTCATTTATAAAATAAGAATATAAAGAGGTTAAAGTAGCATGCAGGTAGTGATAAATTAAAGTAGCGAAAAATTAATAATAAATTTTATTATTTTTTTATGTTGTGATCAAAATTGATAATAAATAAATTATTCACTATACCCTACTTTATTAAAAAAATTAAAAGTCATTAATTATTCTAAAGTGTAATTACATGAGGGTATAATTGTAAACTCAAAAAATTATATATTTCTAAAAGAGGAAAGAACAATAATAATAATAAAAGAGATGTGAACTATTTTTTTAGAACGGAAAGAATATTATTATTTAATATCTTGTTAAGGACCTATTTGATATTACAATTAAAATATATAAAATTGAATTTAAAAGAAAAAACAATTTTAACCTTTTAACTGTAGTATCAAATAGGTAATAAATGAATTATTGTTAAATAAAATGATATTATAACACTTTAAAAAATTTAAAAAATAATTATAAAAATTACCGATCAATTAAATTTTATTAGTAATTATCTATGCTTCTTTTTACCAATGACCCATCAATTACCAATTAAATTTTTACCTAAACATTGATTAGTAAAACTTATTAATTATTTATTGCTTCTTTTATGGGAAACTCCATTGAGTTTTAAAGATATTTAGATTTAATGTGTATTTAATATAAATTTATTTTCATATAAAAATAAATTTATAATAATTATATTTAATATTTACATAATTAATTAAAAAATATATATATAATAAATAAATAAATTTAAATTATAATATTTAATTTAATAATTATTAATTTGACTCTCATATCACATCGGCTTTATAATAATAGCCCCCTTAAATTTATCATTTAAAACTTTTGTTGGTGGTTGTACAGGCGTCAAGCAAAATTAATGGCAGCTCATTTATTTTCTTTAATATCTAAACACAAACGTCCTTTTTAAATTGGAGCCATTAAAATTGATGTGAGTGAATTTTCAGAATTTGAATTTGAGAATTTCACAAATCTTTAATTTATATTTTAAGATTTTTCTTGTCTTTATTTTGAACTTATTATTATTAATTTATATATTATTATTTAATTATAAAATTTTTACGAAATAAATTTTCGAATAGAAAGTTATTTTTAAAATCGTAAAATTTTAAATTTAATTTTTAATTAAAATTAATTATAAAAAAATATTAAATAGAAAATTTTTTTTATTAAAAAATTATAAAACAATTAATAAGGTCTCAAAGGTAACTTACAAAAGGTCCTTGAGATTATATCATATTTAATGTTAGTATTTTTTTTTGTTTTAAATTTGAAAATCTCTATAATTTGGTTATGTTTCTTAATTAATCATTTCACACAAAAAATTTTCTCAAGTTTTCATTAATCAACACAAAATAAATTGTAAAATCATAAAATAATAATAATAAAAAAAAAGAGCTCATAAATATGACCTAACCTCAGGGTTTTATAATCCAACAACGCTCATTCATAGCTCATTATAGGCATAAATACAAATAGGGGCGGACCCAAAATTAAATGTGGAGGAGCTAAAATTTAAAGAGTCATATAATTTTTAAAACTAATAAAAATTTATAAATTTATTTTTTATTAAATAATAATAATTAACATTCATTTATTAAAATAACTTATATAATTTTCAATAAATATATAAATTACTAATTTAAAAAAAAATATTTAATAATATTTTAAATTAAGAAAATTTTGTTGTATAATTGTTCTAATACTATATTGATTATGCTTTATTGATCAAGAATTTATTATAATTGAAATTAAAAATGATAAGAATCGAGATATGGCAATTGGATCAAAAAGCAAATCGAATAAAGAGATACCAAAAATCATATATTTTAAATAACAAGCAATTCGATCATTTAACTATGCCAAAATCATGAGTGGAAATAAAAAAAAGCATAAAGGTCTACACATATTTTAAAAATATGTGTTATTTTAATAATTTTTATATCTTTATTTTTATTTTTTTATTTATAGAATTTTCTAAATCGATATCCATACTTTATAAATATTTAATTTAATTATTATTATTTTATTCACTTTTAAAATTATTTTTATTATAATAATATTTCAATTCCATAAAATTATTATTATTATTATTATTATTATTATTATTATTATTATTATTATTATTATTATTATTATTATTATTATTGTTTTGAATAATATTCCTCATTATGCGAATATTGGATGTAGGATTTCAATTTTAGAAATCGCATTCAAATAATGTTAATTATTATCAAAATAATTGAAAATATTGGTTTAATAGTGAAAGTTGTATTCAAATAACATAATTTTGTGCTTATTTGACATTGCGTTTGGAGCTTCAAAATTATTTTTTTAAATAAAAGTATCATTTTAGATGTTATTGAAAAAAACAGTTTAAAAAAAGTTATTTTATTACTTTAATATTCTTGTATTTAATTAATATATTTAAAAAAGTGATTTTTTCAATAACAGTTCTAATAATAATACTAAATAGGTCATTTATATCCGAATTTAAGGCACTTTTCTTGTGATTTAATTTACAACTTTAGACTCTCATCAAATACCATAAATATCCATTTAAAATTAAGAAAAAAAAAATAGTAATCTTAGAAAAAAAAAAGAAGAAAAATCCTTAAATTTGTGATCATTATTATTTATTCTAGTGAATTTTAAACTCTAAACAAAGGAAGAACTCTTGAGTTGTAATTAATCCTCATTTGTTGAAATCCTTATAATAAATTAATATAAATACATATTAAATTCGCACATTACCTAAATCCGGCACAAATAAGTTTTTAAAATATATAGAAAAAAATATAAAAAACACTTTCTAATTTTGTATTGTGATATATTTTTCTTCGTTAGTAAATGTGGTCTAAATTATTAGTTATGTTAAATAATGTTAACACAACGAACACATGACGATATATGACATTGACATGATAACACATATTTACCTCATAAATATCACATAAATACTATATTTATTATGTATCACCATGTTAAGACCTCGTATTTACTGTATCAATATTTTAAACTAAAGAAAAATATAAAATATTTAATTAATAAAAATTAAATTATAATTTTTTATGTGTAAAAGCATAGTGGACATGATATTTTTTTATATTTTTCCCAAATATAGATCCATTCCAAACTCATTTTTAATCATTAGAACTTCGTATTATCACAAATATAGATTTGTCATCTGAGTACTTAATATTTACTCGTCATCATTTGTTGTTAAATGTAATTTAGTCAAAAAAAATTTTATATTTTTTTTAATTAAAAAAAATGCACTAAATTTTAGCGTTCTGTTACCCTCCAGTGATGTTAAATTATAATTAAAATCCAATTTTTTTTTATATTTATTTCCTTTAAAAATTAAAAATATATATATTTTTTCTAACGAAAAAAATAGAATTAACTTACAGCATTGCGGAGGTTGGTTCCCTGGCGTTGAATCACGAAACCGAAACTCTGAGAAAGCTTGCGGAGAATTGAGTAACAGAAACCCCAATGAGAAGGCTCCATTGGAATCTGCTTCTCTGCATTCTTCACTTCCATTTTCAGCTTTAAGAGCAGCAAAAGCTCATCTGGGTGTTTCAGAATCTCTCTAAAACTATTACTTGCCATTATTTCCTCTCAAAACAAGCTTACGTGCCTTCAGCAACAGAATGGGTTCTTTGGATTTTGTATGTGCTTCTTATGCTTTGGAAATGTGCCCATTAGATTCAACTTCAATTTCTTTTTTTTTTATTGCTATTATTATTTATTATTTTTTAATCGTTTTGGAAGATAATTTGTTTGCCCCTAGAAGAAGCCCAAGCCATGATCCATTAAGAGTGGCGAGAAGCATGTGTACGTTGCTTTTTTGGGATATAATATTGCTAACTTGAATGCGTGCATTAATTGTTTATCCTAATTTTTTTATATCAAATATTTTATAGAATATGACGATATAAATTGCTTATTTTATAATTTAAGAAGATGAAGTTTTTAAATATTAACAAATTTATAATTTTATTTTTAATATAAATAATTGATCTTTAGTTAATGGCTTATACCATTACATTCTTTGAATATAATAATAATATTAATATATAATAACATATATTTTACTATTAATAAAAAATAAATCTTATCAAATCTGAAATATTGTTTTCTGATATCAGTTGGAGGGTAACGAGTTCCAAGATGAAATATTAAGATGCGGATAACAAAAATAAATATTAAGATGATATTTCTAATGGGTTCAATATTTTAGTGGATCATGAAAGGGTGTAAGTTTAAAAAACTAAAATAAATATATGAAACACTAATATTTATATAAGTTACCCTCTTTATATAGAGCTACATCTACCGTCATATCTTCTTTCACTATTATCAATAATAAAATATCAATTGTAAGCTCAAAATTATACTACCATTAACCTAATTACACCTAAAAGAATCATCAAATTAAACTGGTTATAATAAATATATTAGTTAGTATCTCTTATATACTCTAGACATAACTTTATGTATTTACTATTTTAAGTATCTTACTACATAATATAATAAGTATTTTCAACTACAGTAGACAATAATCACTTATTATTAGATTATGTTTTTCTCCACCTTAAGCCGAAATCTCTCTTTCTTAATAGAAATACAATAGGCAAAAACTTCTCATCAATGGTATCATGACTCAAATTATAGGCCGGACTAATACTAGGACTTAGGTCAGTATAAGACCCCTAAAACTTGTAGTAAGCCTAAACTATTCCTTAGTCTAACCTAAAAGTCCATATTTGAGCCCATTTCAAGAAACCAATCGGACAGAGTCCGGTCATAACCCGGACCATCCAACAGGGAGTTATTAACTCATCTGACCTGTAATCTCAATAAAAAAACATTTGGAGAACTCAACTCACTCATACAATCATCCACAAATTAAAATAAATTCAAGTGGAAGCTCAGCTCCCTCATCCAAACCATAAGCCTAACCCATTCAACCATACATGTATCATATGAAGTTTACAATTTCCAAATACATAATCATTACAATCTCAAATCAAATTAAATATTTCCTAACACATGCAGAGTTTTAGATTTCAACTGACAATATAAATTATAAGAATAGGCATAAAAGGACCTGCGAGGTAGAGAACAGGTCAATTACATGTAAAGCTTTCCTATAATCTGGGAAAAATGGGCGAACAGGAGTGAGCATTTGACTCATAGAGTAGTATATTAATTTTAAATATAATTTCTATAACTATCTAGCACTAATGCATCCCTATGGATGAAATGCAACGTACATCAACAAATTCATCCAATTCAAATAATATTCACATAAAGAATAATTTGGAACACTCACACATCCGTGTGTCACATCAATAAATATACATATATGGGAGTTGATCCCTTATACAACTCTTTTAATCCAATATCTGTCAGCGAGATCAACTTGAGCCGAACTTTCTCTTATAATCCAAATGCGGGGGTTAGCGAGATCAAGTCAAAGTAGTACTCACCCCTACTTATCACAAAAAGGACCGGGCCCCAAGTGAAACTAGCTCAAGCCGATTTGCCCATCCTATCCATATCCATCACACCACACACATGCACACACACATACTACTCCAAATCATCCTAAGGCGACATCCACATCCATTATACAAATAAGAAAATGCAACATAGATGGTGTCTAGCAATTAGCTACATACGTATATTTATATGTGATGCATGAGCATGTCTTGAATATATAATAATAATATTGAAATCATAAAAAAAATCAATATCTACTCACAACTTAACCGAATATCACTAAGGCGACTGGGCAGAGGAGGAAGGCTGACCCTGTTCACCTAAACATTATATCAAAAATTTTATCAATATTTATTCAAACAAAACTTTAAAAAGTCAAAGGACAAATCCTAAGTTTTGCCTAAAATCCAGTAGAGTTTCTCTTATACTTAGTACCTACCCAACTTGCAAAATGATCTAAATAATACTTCTAATACATAAATCCTACATCCACATCTTATCATCATCATATGGCCCCTCCTGGGCCCTCCAAAATAGTCAATACTCATAATTTTAAAAAATTACATTTTAATCCCTATACTATCATTTTATTATAAATCATTCAAACGAGCTCTAAAATTTATAAAATTATTCCCCGTGATCCTTAACAATATTATGAAGCTAATACAAAGGATTTATAATTTTCTAGCTACCCACAAATATTTTATAGATTTTTATTCTAAATTCGACACTAGGTAATTGAAGAAACTTAGGATTTTGGTTTACCTATGTCAATTCTGATGCTTGGAACACGTCCGGGGCATCTGAAAATTGTGGGGTAGACTATAACTTTGACTCGAATAGGAAGTTATTCCGACAACTTGTCTGTCTGGCCTGAAAATGCAGATCCGAGCAACGGTCGAATTTCCAAGAAACGAAAGTACTTACGTGAAGCCCATAGCACTAGGGGTTAGAATAAAATTGTTAGAAAATTAATTAAGCTCATTTGGAGTTGGAAAAAACACTACAAAGTTCGAGGGACCCACTAAACTTTTGGTGTCGAAAAATTTTGAAATTTATATGGTTGCGAAGCTCTTGTCGAGTATAGCACACCGGTACTCTTAGAATTTTTGTGGGGTTCTCGATTTGGGAGAAATTTAGTCCAAAAATCAAAATGAGGTAAAACTTTTCGAGTAAAAATTAGACAAATCACTCAATAAAATTGAGTGTTATTGGTGTCTATGAAAAGCTTTTGAGGAGTAAAAGAGGTTTAAAACAAGACTCGATTCGAGTGGTGGCTGAATCGGCAGAATTTTGATCGGGAAGTCGAAAAGGCACACGCTCGCCTGAGGGAGGTTTCAAGCTCTACTTTCCGGCAACTGGAGCGGCAGCCGACGGCAAGAATGGATGCTGGAGGGGCACCGGTGAGCTGGAGAGAGAGGGGCAACTATTGGTCGACGAGGGGAGGAGAGAAGAGAGAGAAAATGAGAGAAGGAGAGGAAGCGTCGAGCCTGCTCGAGGAGGAAAAAAGGAGAAGGAAAAATGGGCCTGTTCGATTCAATCTGTATGATCTGTCCTGTTTGATTCGATCGGTTCGATTTAGAATACCCGAAATTGAATTTTTACTTTGCCTGGGACTAAAATGAGGCCCAAAAATTTCGAAAAAATTTCAGAAAACTCGAAAAAATTTTTAGAGTCCAAATATATTTTTATTTTTTATCATGTGGTCTTTAAATTAATTTTTATAAATCTATGAAATTTATTAGTTTAAGAAAATTGAACCCTATTTTTAAAATTCAAAAAATTCTAAATAATTTTCATAATTTTAATATAATAAAATATTAATATTTACATATCAAATAATTATTTAAAAATTAGGGGCGTTACAAATGGTCAAAGTCACTCCTCGACAATTAGCAAAGTCTCTCTCTACAATGAGCGATAACGCTAATGTATGAGCCGAAAGTCAAGTAAGCTTTTTTACCATATTCGTATTAGTGTTAATCTCTTAAATTCTAATTTAATTAGGAATAATATTAAGTAAGAGTTCTACAAATATTCACCTATTTTATTGGAAAATATTTCTCCCATTTAAATTAGAAAAAATGTCTTTCAAACTAGTTAGGATTTTGGGTTATAAATTTAATAATTATATTCGTTAATATTCATTAAATACATTTATTTATTATTTATTTTGTATTGAGAGTTATTAATATTGTATAAAGATATATAATATTACATAAGAAAAAGTATCATATTGAAAATAAAATTTCTTATATTATCGATTCAAAATTAGTGATAAATAAATATATTCAACTAAACTTAATTAGGATAGCATTGTATATCTTGGAATTTAATAATAGAAAAATAATATTCTTAATTGCAAATATCAAATAAAATAAATAAATAACAAACAATGGATGGAGAAATATGGGAGAAGGGGCAGATGTTATCAAAACGACACTTCACGTAGCAAATTTATCATATTGTTTCAAAAATTATGACCAAATTCACTTACCCTTATGATTTTTCCCTTAATTAAGGAAAGGATGGGAAGTTTATTGTATGGACTTTAAAATATTTCTTTTAGACTTGATGAGTTAGGGTTCTCCTTGATAATATTTAAAAATATGATATTAGAATTCGATAAATTATATTTTTTTAATTAATTAAAGTTGTAAATTTTATTAAATTTATAAATATGAAAAGCATATTATTTAAGTGTAGAATTGAAATATTTATAGAATTGATAATACTTGAACTGTTATTTCATCAATATAAATTTTACTTCCATCGTCTCAGTTAAGGACTTACAAAACAAACGATAAATGAGTTAAAAGTTCGTCAGAAAGGTGTACAGTGAGAACCCTTCAACATTTAAGATAGAGAGATGGCAGTATCAAGGTAGAGATAAAATAGGAGAGAGAAGAGCATAGAAAGAGCGAAAGAAAATAGTGGAGGAAGAAGGAATATCTTTCCTTTCTTATTTAGCAAAAAAGAAAAGGGATGGAAGCATATTATTTAGCATATTATATAAAATATTCCTTAGTATGGTATTTTCTTAATTAAAATAGTATATATTATATGTGATTATTTTACATTGCATTAAAAATACGTGTCATTTGAGATTCACTTTAAAGGAATTTTCAATAAGTAAAGTTGAATTATTTAAAATTCATAATTTATTAGTAATTTATACTAAATCAAATCTAAATTTCTTATTTCAAATTTCGGCATCAAACATAGCATTAGTTTAATTTCTCATATAGAGATTTTATTTTATTTTGACCTGAAAAGCATCAGTTAATTTCGTATTTTTCTTAAATTAGTTTGCGAAATTACATTTTTTTATGATTTAATTCTTTGTATCATTTAATTTTTATAAATTAATTATTGGATTTACTTATTTATTTATACTTTAATATAGGCAGTAAAAAAATCTCATTAATAAGAAATTGAGAATTAGACAACATAAAAATACCAACTATGAATAATAATTTCATTTATTTTTCAATAATTGACCATTATATATAATGGCTATAATTTGAAAATCTAGACCTGAATTATTTAAGAAAATATAATTTATTATATTATGGTTTTTAATTTTGGCCTATTATTCCTTCTTTTTATTTTTTTTATAATGAATACATATAGTATTTTTATATGTTGATTTGCACAATTAACGAAATTGAAATTTTAAACAATATTTTTAGATATTTTTGCATTTTTTCCCCAATGAGAATTAAAGAACAGATATTTTTGGTCAGCAATTCATTTTGTCATTTTTTAATTTTTTTTTTCTAACGATAATGCGTTTATAACAATATTAATTTGGAGAAATCATGTCTATTAGTTAAAAAAAAAATACAAATCAAACTTGTCCTATATCGGTTGATTAGCTTGGGTTGTGTTTGTGTATAAGCGTGACAGATGCATCGTTCAGCCAGTAATTACTTAAACGTGTGCGCTTCTATCGTAAGTCTTATATATACATATATAAATCAAAAGAAAAATTAATTCATATGTGAGAGGGTCAATAAGTTATTATGCTGATTGTGTGTGCTTTTGGTCTTAGACTTGTCCTATATTGGTTGATTAACTTGGGATGTGTGTATAAACATGGCAAACACACCATTCAATCAATAATTACTTGAATGTGTGTGTTTGTATAGTAAATCTTATACGTATATATAAATAATAAAAAAATACAAATTTGTGAATATTATTTATACTAAAGTAGAATCTTATCATCAACATTAAAATTTATAAAGAGAGCAGCTCTATTTTCTCTTTGAAAATCTTTTCTTCTTTATTTTTTCATTATACATATATATGTATTTTGTTATTTTCTTCATTTAACCTCTTCTCAGGCGGCCAATGATGAGTGTTTTTACAAGCAACTCTTCCCCTTTATTTTCTGTTGGTTTTATTTTTTAATAATTTTTAGGTCTGTATTTGTTTGAAATAAATTGTAATCATATATTAATAAATTTATCATTGTTAATAAATTTTTTGTGAATAAATCTTTACATATGTCCTTATCGATAGATATTGAGTTTTTGTTATATTTTCTCTTTTCTAATATATTTTTTTGTTGAAATATTTTATTTTTTAGAGAATAATATTTAATAAGTGCATATTTCTTCTTGATAAGAGATATAAATTTAGAAAACATCTGATGGGCTCATAGAAATATTATGAAGTTAAAGAGTGAAGTACTATTGGCTATTGACCAATCTACATGCTATATCAACATTATATTACATCTTTCTAATTATTTATATTATTTTTTATATGAATATTAGTTTTATTTATATAAAATATAATATATTAATTTTTATTTTTTTATTTTATTTTTAATTAATAATTTTTTTATTCCATTTCTATAAAAAAACTGCATCTTGATCACTATTCATGAAACCGTGAATAGTTTTTTTTTTATAAGTTTTATTTTTAAAATTATTTCTGTTTTCATTTGATAGTAAAATTCTACCCGCTAATAGATTTTATTTAAGATATTAAGCCATAATAAAATTTATCAACTAATAAGTGATATTATAATTTTTTTTTCATAATGAATTAAAATCACATAAAAACTTCAGACAGATTTTAAATTCCAAATTCTTCAATTTTAGGATTGACCCTTTTAAAATATTAAATTATAATAAAATTTATCAATTGATGAATACTAAATTAGCTTTTCTTTATTTTCTTATTAAGTTAAAGGCATAATAACATTTTATATAAAATTTAAACTCGATACATTTGTATATTAAACCCAATCATATTTCACTATTTCTATGAAAAGTTTTTTTTCTTTTTTTTTAATTTTTTTACTTTTAAAATTATTTATTCTTTTTATACAATATACTGAAATGATATTCACATTTATTATTCATTGGAAGAGTATTTTTTTTATTTTTTTATAAATTTTTTTACTCTTTTCGCAAAAAAAATGTCATACTATCTAGCGCTTAATTCCCTTCATGATCCTATTGCGCGTCCAAGCACCTTTTTCCTTTTAAGTATTTTTTTTTAAATATTTTTAATTTTAATTTTTCAACCACTTGAGTGTTATTTATATTTTTTTTGCTCTTTTTGAACAAGAGTGCTAGAATATTCAGTGCTCCATCTTCTCTATGACTTCACCATACACCCAAACATTAAACCCTCCTTTTTTTCTTTAAGTATTTTTTTTTTAACTTTTTAAAAATCTTTTCATTTCAATTTGTTTTTAATTTTTAGCCACTTTAACTTATATAATAATTTAATTTTTTGTTTTATTTTTCTTTTACATTGTATATATACTAAAATGATACTCAATTACTGTTTAAATGAATAATAATTTTGAAAATAATTGTGCTTTTTTTCTTTCCTTTTATCATACAAAAAAAATAATAATAACCTCACTACTAATCAATGCTAAATATAAAGAAAAAAAAATCAATAAATGATTTGTAAATCTGCGATTCTCTGTAATAATGGGTTTACATTAGAGAACATTCATATTTGTCTTAGCTATAAATGAGTTAAACATTCATATACAAGATAATGTCCCATGGTGTAGGTTATTTACATATGGTATTGTCTTAGTGGATAAAAATAGTCAAAGAGTTAATAAGAACGACTTTTGAAAGTGAGGGTTTTAAACTAAGTACAAGTAAGATAGGATGTATGCATTATGAGTTTAGCCCTCACAAGGAATGGAGAGGAGGTTTGATTGTATAGAGCTTTGGCGCCAAAATATAACCAAATTCAAGTATTTAGATGCTTTCATTTAGAAAAATGAAGTGACGGACGAGGATGTAACTCGTAGGATCAAAACATAATGGATGAAATAAATGAAAGCAACATATATGCTATGTGACTATAGGGTCCCTCACAAAATGAAATATAAGTTTTATAAAATACGGTCAGACAGTTATATGATATGATAGCTAATGTTGTGCATCTAAGGCATAACGTATCTACAAGATGAGAATAATGGAAATATAGATGTTAAGATAGATGTCTGATATTAAGATAATAGATAAGATTATAATGACTACATTTATCAGAAAGTGCATGTAATATATATTGAGAATAAAATAACAGAAAGTCAATTAAGATGGTTTGTCATTCCAACATAGTACATTAAATAAAAACCAATTCAAATTATGAGAATCCATTTCTTTTTCTAATTTTTTTCATTTTTAATAATTAGTGATAAATATGCAATAACACAAATTTTTAATTTTAAATTAGTTAGAATCGGTTATATTATTTTTTTTATCATTTGTCTTTGTTATACATTAGGTCCATATTAATATATTCAAAACTTATAAATCCTTTAAATTAATGATAAATATAAAGTTAACAAGACAAGAACAAAATTCTTAACATTTAAAAAAACAAGAAAAAAAAAAAGAGAGAAGATGATGATGAGGGAAACAAAGAAATTAAGTTTTAATTTTAATTAAAAAAAAACAATAAAAGAGTATATTGAATGTCCATTTCATCTCATGAATGATTAAAATTTAATTCAATTAAACTAAAATTAAAGTATAAAAAATTTAATCGACCTAACTAAAATTTGTAGAATTTAATATATCGTAATTAAAAGCTATGACCTATTTTAACAATCGAACCAAAATTTATTGGTAAATTTGAGTATTAGGCGTTAAACTTTATTTAAAAATAAAAAATGGCAACAAGTATGAAGACTAATTTAAACTATTTAAAAAAAAAAAAGTAAAAGGTTCAATTTCGTAATTATATTTATTGGAAAAGTTTAATTTAATATATTTTTAACTTTTGACCTAAATTAATTTAAAAATTTTAATTTAAGTTAAATTTTAACTTACAAATTAAAATTTATGAGTTAAATTTCTTAATTTAAATAAAAAATAAAAATTTTATTTTTTTTAATTTTTTAGCTAAATTTCTTAATTTTAATTCAAAAATCAAGAAGTTCATTTTCTTAATATTCTTATTTTTTTGAGTTAAATTGAATTTAAATTAATATTTTTGAATTAATTTAATAAAAAAATTGAAAATGGGTTAAATTAAATTTTTTAATAAATATAAAGGATGGAATTGAAATTTTATTTTTTATTTAAAAAATTGATAGGAATGACTAGCAGATTCTGATTTTTGATAGACATTGTTGGTTATAGAAAGTAAGGTAGGAGAATTCAGTCAAATACAAAAACAACAGCACACCAAAACATTAAAAGCCTCTATTTGATTATTAGTTGTAGCCTTCCTTTCTTAGCTATTTATCCTTTTCAACTGTTATTAAGGCCTAATATAATGGCCTTCTGTTCTTAGTGAGTTTATACAATTTTTAATTTTAATTAATCATTATTTTATTTTATTAAAATTAAAATAAAAAATATATCATAAATAATTTAAATACAAATAATTTAATTTTCACAGCTTCTCATTTATATTTAATAAAATATTACTTGTTACTCTAATTAGGATGGATTGAACATAATTGCATTTAAATTTTAAAATCAAAATACGTATCAAAATTTAAAAATTTTATATTATCAAATCTGTTTGACTTACTGCTGGTCATGTGTTAATAGTGGGCCCCGCAGCTCTCTGCGGTTTGAACCATGAGAGAGAGCAAGACAGAAAAAAAAGAAGGCATACGGCTACCCAGCCGAGCTTCTGCCTCTTGGCTTGTCTCCGGTCCACAAATGCTTAATTACCTGTTTGCCATGGATTTTAGGTCCAAACGGATTTTTTAAATAAAAGTATTATTTATATATTATTAAGAAAATAATTTTAAAAAAATAATTTTATTGTTTTAATAATTAAAATTTATTAAATTTAATTTTAAATTATTTTTTAATACTCTCTAAAAAATAATATTTTTAATAATAATTATAACAATAATATTAAATAAATCCTAAATGACTTTTAGTTGAACATTTTAAAATGACTAATAATAGCTACCTATATATTTAATAAAATTTTTGAATGGGTGGTTATTCTAGTTAAATTAGGTAATAATTTCATCAGCTTTATTTTAAAGTTTTTACTCCTTGGTTAATAATTTATTTTATTTTATTTTTTATTTAAATTATATTACTTTTTTAAAATTTATTAATGAATAATTATTTTTATATAAATAAAGAAAAATATAAGAATTTTATAAATAATAATTAAATTAGTTATTATTTTTATTTTTTACAAGATATAAAATATATATTAATTTTTTTAACAAATATATTTCTTTTAATTTTTATATATATTATATAATAAATTAATTTTTATATATTTATTTTAATAATAAAATAAATAACTCTTATTAATCATTTTAGGCAACAATAATAACGGTTGAACATAATTTATATAAATATAATAAAATTAATCTTTAAAATAAATTCGCCTAAAAATGATAGGTGACACTTTATTATTTTTTTTTCTATTTGTTAATTTTATTCTTAATTTATTATTATCACTATTTAATATGTGACTTTTTAGTTTATTAATATTTAATTTAAAAATTTGAATAATATATTTATATATTTAATTTTAATACATTTTACTTATATTTTTTAGCTATATTTTATCATTAATATATATATATATATATATATATATATATATATATATCACGAATCACTTTTTAATGTGATTTTTTGATTTTCTAATTCTTAACATAATATTTATATAAATTTATACTTATATAAATGATATAAAATTGAGTTATAAGATAAGGTTGCAACATAAAACAGAGTTAGGATCCACCTATCGCAGTTGCTATTCAGCTAAACAAACAGTCCCTTAAAGTGATCTAGGCGGAACAGGAGAAAAGCCAAACTCTAGCCGCCAACTCTGCTGATGGCTGCAGCTCTTCAACTTTTCGAATCCGAACGTACATAAAACCGGTAGCTACCTTTCTCTCCTACTCCCTCGTCTTCCCTCTCTTCTCTTTCTCTGTATCTTAATATGCTTAAATTCAGCAAAAGAAAGGAAAGAAAATGCAGATCAAAACCATGGCTTTCTCTTCTCACACTACTCCTCTCAAAAACCCATTTCTCAAAACAAATTTTCGCTCTTCAATTTTGTTGAAGAACCCACCATCTCTTTCTCTGCCTTCACCTCGCATACACAACCCTCTTTCACCCCCAAACTTACGCATTTCACACCCTACCAATAGCTACTGTAGCCAGTTTAGAACTGCGTGCGTAGGATTCTCTGGTTCAGAAGTTATCGATGATGATCAACTTGAAAATGTGAGCGAGTATGCTAGTAATGAAGCTTTGGTTTCTGGGTCTGAGCTTGAAGACGAGAAGGTGGAAGTTGTTAGTTCAAAGAGAAAGGAATTGGTTGACCAGAGTTTATGGAAGCAAATAAAGGAGATTATGATGTTTTCGGGTCCGGCCACTGGGTTGTGGATCTGTGGCCCGTTGATGAGTCTCATCTCCACTGCTGTGATCGGTCGGGGAAGCTCCACCGAGCTTGCTGCATTAGGTAGACTCTCAGAAGATGTTCAATTTGTCCTTTTCTTTTTGCTAATAAAAAATTATGAATTTAGCAATGTAGGAATTTACATAGCATATCAAAGGATCAAAAGAAAATTTATTTTAGTGGATGTAATTAATGTATTTATTTTGTGTGTGATTTTTGGATGGACAGGTCCAGGGACTGTTTTCTGTGATAATATGAATCTTCTGTTCATGTTTCTCTCAATTGCTACTTCAAATATGGTTGCCACTTCACTTGCCAAACGGGTTTGGTTCTTCAACTTTTATCATTTCGGCATCATAATTCATGCAAGCATTATTCGATAAATTTTTCAGGAAATGTTTTGGATAGGTGTACATTTGAAATGAACTGGGATTTGGATGTGTGTTTCAAATGAAAAATCATAAAACACCAACATCTGTTAATTTTAAATATCTTCATTTAAATTCTCATCTATTGAAATAAACTTTAGTGGGTTTGGATTTTGATGAGTTGAAGCGACCATGACATGTTAATTATGTTGATATTATATATCAAGCATGAAAATTTTACAAAAATTTTAATTAATCACAGCTAGCCATTTTCTATAGTAAATTCATTAATATATTTTTCTATTTAAAACAAAAACCTAATGCCTGGTGCACTTTAAAACAACTATTTTGTATTTGAATTGTTTAATTTATGAATCATTTTTTCTTAAATTCAAAAAGTTTAGTGTAATTATGGTCTCTAAAATTTGAATGAATCAACTGGTTTTTGTACTGCAGCCGATAGGCTTGTAAGACTTTCGATTGCAAATTCCTTACTGAATCAATGAAAAGACATTTACTCTCAATGTTCTTAGTTAATTTTTGATAGGCTGTGTGAATCCACTTTTATTCTCCGTCCTTGATTGTTATTGATTTGTCAAATTCTTTTTTGTTCTTTCTTTAGTAAGATTCTGTTTTTCTCCCTCTCTTTCTTTCAATCAAGGAATTTATACCTCCTGTTTGAAAACTTAAATTTTACAAAAATTCAGTTTAATTGATTTCTTTTTGATCAACTATTATGTTTGGATGAAAGAATTCAATTCTTTTTAACTTATAAAAAAATTTTCATTTTATAAGAAATAGAAATCAATCATGATTAAGGGAGAATTCAATTGAATTTTTTCCTTGCAAAGATTCTTTCCAAAGGAAGCCTTAGTGCTTGAATCATTTGTGAAATCACTTAATATTTGCTCACCTATATTGTATCCAGCATTCTTTAACTGGATGGTATTGATGCAGAATAAAAAAGAAGTGCAGCACCAAGTATCCATTTTACTCTTTGTTGGATTGACTTGTGGCATCTTAATGCTTTTGTTTACACAATTCCTTGGTTCATGGGCACTAACTGGTAATAACAACTAATGCAGCTCTTGATTACTTGTATTGTTCTTCCACCACATCCAAGTAATGAGAATTGTAACATAAAAAACCAATTGAGCGCATCAAATAACATAAATTTTCTGGTTTCATTTTTTCAGCTTTTGCTGGTCCAAAGAATATTCATATTGTACCTGCAGCTAGCAAATATGTTCAGGTATATTTTCTTTAACTTGACCAAGTTATTCTCCTTTATCATCAAGGAAAAACTTGACCGAGATCTCCCATTATGACATAATCTGCAGCTTGATCCTGTTCAACTACTACTATTTGATTGAACTGAATCTTCATTTGTTGGCAGATTCGAGGCTTAGCATGGCCAGCAATTCTTTATGGATTGGTTTGTCAAAGCTCAAGGTAGAGATATAGTATATGTTCTTCTGTTCAAATACGTTTTGCTAATGTATATACTTGTTGGATTCTTAAGACCTCTAAGTGAATCTTGCTAAATTAGTGAAAGTGCGCACAATTCTTTCGTGTTTAGATTGAATTTTGATTGTTTTTCTTCTTATTCTCAGTCTTGGTATGAAAGATTCCTTGGGACCTTTGAGTGCTTTGGTGGTTGCCAGTGCCGTAAATGCCATTGGTCATCTAGTCTTGTGCAGTTGGCTAGGCTATGGTATTGCAGGAGCAGCATGGTCAACAATGACATCACAAGTATTCTAATATGAGCATTTCATTAGTTAACAACAAAATGCATTCTTTTTGTACCTGAATTGATACTTTTTCTGGTTTGCCACTAAATAGACATGTATGTCCAGGTCATTGCAGCTTATATGATGATTGAAGCTTTGAACAAGAAAGGATATAATGCTTTTGCTATCTCAATTCCGTCGACAGGGGAATTTTCACAAATATTCGGCATAGCTGCTCCAGTATTTGTAACAATGTTCTCAAAGGTTGAATTCATCCTACTTTTTCTGTAGCTATTTGCGTCTCACATTTGATTATGATCTTTTCATCTTTTGATCATTTTTCATGTTTTAGGTGGCTTTCTACTCTCTCATGACTTATTTTGCAACAGCAATGGGTACATTCACAGTCGCTGCTCATCAGGTTAGTTTTATTTATGTTAGTTGTTATTTTCTCTTTGCTTTAGCTTTCTTTCTGCAAGAAACCAATGGATATTCACATTCACAATTTACTTTTCTTTTATGCAAGAATCTGATGGATATTTACATTCACAATACTTTCCTTTCAGGTCATGATCCAAATGTATGGCATGTGTGTGGTGTGGGGTGAGCCTCTCTCTCAAACTGCACAATCGTTCATGCCTGAGTTACTAAATGGAGTTGAAAGAAGTTTAGAGAAGGTTAGCGTTGCTTATATTCAAATTGAAATCACTGCTAATTTTCTTATGCTGTGGTCAGCTTGCTTGCCATTACATTTGTGTAAAATTCGAAGTCATGGTTCCTTTTCTTTCACTTTAAAAGGAAAACTGTGTCTGTTTTTACTATTCTGGCATATATCTGATGTGTATATTTCATATCACTCCTACTAGCATGGATGGGATTTTGGTCTGATCTAAATGGTATAAAATATGAAACAGGCACGAATGCTGCTAAAGTCACTGATGATTGTTGGAGCTATACTTGGAGTAGTAATAGCAAGTGTTGGAGCATTTATTCCTTGGTTATTCCCTAACATTTTCACCCATGATCTTAATGTCATACAAGAGGTTAGTTCCCTCCATCTTTGAGCCTTTGAAAATATGTTTATTTCCTAAATTTTACCTCCTGTTAATAGAGCTTCATATTGGTCATGTGTTCAGGAGTTATTTTTCTCTGTTTCAAGTTCACAAAATTTATGCCCTGGAAACAGATTATGCACTGCATAAGTGATAGAGACAATGCCTAACACTGAATTTCTTAGTTTCATCTTTCCTGTAATTGAGGCTTAGTCAGTGAATCCTGATGTTATTTTAGCTTCTTTCATGCGTAGTTTCCATAAGTAGAGTGAAGAACAAATTAGTCCAGATATTGCACAACAGATGACTCTTACCTGTAGTTTTGTGTTGAAATTATGATCATATTTGCACTTCCACTTTCCAATAACTAAAATTATTAATTCTTTACGAGATTTGCACTTATTTTACAAGAATTTAGGTGAAAAAAAAGGGATCTCTTGATATGTAAATACTCTAGGATATATAATCTTCATCAAATGGTTGATAATGAATTATTTGTGCCCAACTCTGTTTGACATTTGATTTATTTTGTTGATGCAGATGCACAAAGTGCTGATTTTGTTCTTCATTGCATTATCTGGAACACCCTGTACTCACAGTCTTGAGGGAACACTGCTGGTGTGTTTGGTTACTTTTAACTTGTATTTTATCGTCATTTTCTTCTCTCTTTCGAGTCCTTGCATGTTCTATATCTATAATTGCTACCAATTATTAGTGAAGGTGTAAGAGACTCGTTTAATGCCTCAGGCACAAGTTTTATCCTTGCTGCTAATAACATTGAGTTTTTGAAGCAAGCACAAGCCTCCAGACCAAAGGCAATTAATGTTGGATTGCCCAATCATACTCTCCTTTGGCTCATCATTCGTATGAACTTCAATAAAATTGAAAGTCTCAATCACTTCTCCCAATTTGGTTTTTTTTTTCTTTTTTTTTTTTTTTTTGTTCAGCAGCATTCATATAATGGCTCATAAAATTCATCTTCTGCAAATTTCAGGATTGTAATTATAAAGTTTCTTGATCAACATACCACCTAGTTTTTGTGTTGCATAAACGTTCGTGGTTAAATTGTCCGCAAAGAAATGCAAGTAGATGACTAACTTCAGGAACTTGTATTCTAAGATTCCTAGCATCTCAATACCTGTTTCATTTACAGGCTGGACGTGATTTCAAGTTCATCAGTTTATCAATGAGTGGATGCTTTTCTCTGGGTGCTCTTCTATTATGGGTTAGACTTATTTCTTTGCTCTCTCTGTGTCAATTTCAACACTGTTTCTAGTTAACATTGATTCCCATTTTTTCCCTGTGACCAGCTTGTAAGCACCAGAGGATATGGTCTGCCTGGCTGCTGGTGTGCACTAGTAGCATTCCAATGGGTAAGACTTACCTCTCCATTCAAAGGCTACCTTATTAACAATTGTTCATTTACTTTCTTTTTTCTTTACTTTTGGTTAGTGGAATTAACTTAAAAGCACATATTTCCCCAGGGTCGATTTTTCTTCGCTCTACAACGCCTTCTATCTCCGCAAGGCATGCTTAGCTCCAATGATACAATTGAGTACAAGCTTGGGAAACTAAAAGCTGCTTAGTTTCTTAGTCCAATATCAGCTTTATATATTACAAAATCTCAGGATTACAAAGTTGTCAGGGTGCATACTCCATTCAGTCAATAAGTACAAGTAGCCATATTCTTTCATCCTATCCTAGCAGCCAAAAATCAAGGCATGCCAGATCGTAATTTTGTAAGAACTGATAACGGTTCTGTATTTGTTGACAGGATAGTTTTGTCATGTACGATGTAGTTTGAAGCAAATTTGCTTCTTGGCTATTCATTAATGAAACCTGATGAACGCTGGAAAATTAGAACATTGAAAGCTTATTGGCTTGTAATTTTGTTTTTGGAACTTTTCTTCTGAGTAATATGGTAAGCATTATTAAACCCATTTTGTATTTTTCAAATACATGATATTTATAGTGCTTACAAATTCATTCCTAATAACCAAAAAGCTCCTTTAGTCACTTTCTTTGCCAATGCTAAAATTCCAAAAATCAATTATGTTGGAATTTCTCAAGTAATGGCCTTTAATAGGCTGCACAATATTTCCAAGAAGAGAGAAACAGAAAATAATACTGTTCATATCCTGCTACTCCCCCGACGACCACGACCAGACAGCCTTGGTAGTTTTCCTCCTGGCTACAATTTCAACAAGACAATCATAAGAGTGTTCATTAGACACTTTTTGCAAATATAATGATAGTCAAAGTGGAAATCTAGAAAAGGGGCTTTTATTCTCTTTACCAGTGAAACAGGCTTCAATTTTGATTCTTTTCTCACAAAAACTCTATGCACCCGTTTCTTTTTCTCCTCCTCCGCCTTCAATTTAGAGAGACTGGGCCGGTATACAATCACTGTCCGACCGATTTGACCAACCACCACAGACCCAGTTGTTTCCTCCAACTGCTGAACCACATCCTCCAGCTCCCCTGGACATGTCCTATGTATTTTGATCTGTTCAGAATGCATAAGCATTGGGCCGTTGACTTAGCACTCCAAACAATTCTTTACACTTAATTAACACAACATGAAGATGTAAAATAGATGAATTGATCATGACAAATTCGATGACAAGCCAAAATGCACAACATGGTCCGCTCATAACTATTTGTAGAATCCAGTTGAATGCTTGCCAAAATCCAAAAGTTGAAATAATGATCAGCAATTGATATGGAGATGTAGCCTATATAGCTCTCAGCGAAATTACTCATGCGCTAAAAGTGATTGATTGCAAGCGAGTACCTACACCTACTCCAAATCAACTCATTTTTTATTTGCAATGCTTTAGTGAGCAATGACGGACGGACCTACATGGTGGCAGACCCGCTCCCCAAAAACAAAAAAGTTCTCTCATTTTCCCGTGATACATATATGAAGGTTGAAACACTAGGAGTCTTTGTTCATGCATAAAATCTCAACGTCTTAGTATTTCATACAATAAAATAAACGATTATGTCCATGGCCCCTCAAATTAAAATGTCTAGCTCTGCCGCTGTTAGTTGTGGGGAAAATAGTAATTAATTGTATTGCTTTTGCTAACTATATGCGTCAAATCTTCATGACAAAATTCTTCAATAAGTCAAAGTCACCAAAACTTGGGAGTCACGTACAAGTTCTATATCAGCTCCAAACTTATACACAATATTCCTATTCATTTTGTAAAAATCTTTGAAAAAATGTATCTTTTTCATTTCCGGGGTGGGGCATCTAAGCAAAAAGATTACAGATGAAGAATAGCTCATGAGCTTTGTTAACAAGAAGAGCATACTCACTCGGTACAACAAAGCATCACAGTTTTTGAAGCACGTAGCTCAAATGTTAGTTTCAAGCCATGCCAACTAATATTATAATATAATCACACAACGTTGTCAAAGTCAAATCCAGTATTTTTAAGAAATAATGATCCTAAGAAGCTATTTCTCCACATAGTGAATCCAGCATTCCACCTCAACGAAAACACTAGTTAATACCACAGAACAGGGAAACCAAGAGCTGGTTTTACCAGCAAATTCTGTGATAATTGGCTTTAACCAAACTCTGTCAAAACTGACACAGCTCAAATTCTGAGCTTGAATTGAAATTGCACCATCAAGGGTAATACCCAAAAAAACAAAACCTTTCTTTCACTTATCAAACAAACAATAGATAAACCCTAAACCCTAACTGAGAAATTAACCACAATAGCATTGTTACTAGCTAACTAAGAGAAAATTAACTAGCAATATTAAAACTGAACCATTTAATTACCTTCAATAGCTCGTTGGCTTCAAGTGTCTCAATAAAAGAAGTGGCAACATTTTCAGTAACACCAGACTTGCCCACTAACTGGCACTTGAGCTTCTTACCCAATCCATGCGCATAAGAAGCTAACTCTTTCTTTTCCTTCACTGTCAAATTCGGTACTTTTGAACTATTTCTCTTCGACCCTTCTTTACAGGAACCATCACCAGCGTCAACAGAAATAGCACTGACCTCCAATTCTAAGTTTTCACTTCCACTATCAATATCTTCCTCCTCATCATCATATTCAATTTCCCCATCATTATCTTGTTCTTGATCTATTTCTTCCTCTAAAGAAAGGGAGGGATTAAAGGCATTAGGTGGGGCAGAGAGAGAAGTGGATAGAGAGTGCGAAAAGAGGAAAGTATGAGGAGTAATGGGCGGTGAAAGCAGAAAAGAGAAGAGGGTGGTTGACGAACTAATTTGAAGTTGAGTATTTTGGCACTTGAAGAGAGTAGCTTTTCTGGTGATGCTAGCAGCGGTGGTGGTGGAAAGAGGTCTGAAGAAGGAAAGTAATGGTGGTTGTGGTGGGGGTGGGCGAAAGACGCGGTGGAGGACATGGGTTGTAGATGAGGTGGAGGATGATGCTACCGCCATTATCGTCGCTGCCCAGTGGATCTGGCAGTGCCAAGAAATGCCTGAAGAAATGGTTGAGATAAGTAACTGATGGGATTTTGCTAAATATAATTAGAAAGAGTGAAATACAAGTGGGAAGGGTGTTTGGTCTAGTGGTATGATTCTCGCTTCGGGTGCGAGAGGTCGCGAGTTCGATTCTCGCAACACCCCCTTGTCAACTTCTTTCTTTTAAATTTTCCAAATTGCTTAATATTAAATTAATAAAATTTCTTATTGAAAGCTCAAAATACTCTTATTTAAATATATTTACTTTTTATATATTCTCAATAACAAATTTTAAATAAACTCTTCATTTTAAAAATTATTTTCAACACAATTTATATTATAAAATTATTTAAATTAAAATGCTGTCAAATTTTTTTTAAAATTAAATTCTTTTATTCAAATTAAAATTCATCTCAAAAATATTCTATCCTTTTATTTTAATAATGTGTAAAATTTTAAAAGAAAAATAAAATTTTTATCCTTTTATTTCATTAATGTGTAAATATATAATACTTTTCGTTATAAACATACACAAAATAGGAGTAATAAATTCTTACTTATAAATACATTGAAAGAAGATGAAGAGACTTGAATAATAATAAATATATAAGTTTAATAGTATAAATACAAATGCATATTCATGATTAATGTATTCGTAATAAAATCTAAACTCCCATTTTTTTTATGAATTGATATGATTAATTGAAATTTATTTCATCTGAAATTAAATTTTCTTAACCAAATTTTATTTTGTGTTGAATCTGGACGTTGAAATGTCTAATTACTAAAACTTGAAGAGTAGGCAAAAATCAAATTATCAAATTAAAATTTGTTTATTCGATTTGACTAATTATTCAGATCAATTTGATTATTTACAATAAGCAGTTCAGTATTTCGATTTTACCGTTATAACGTCAACAAGAAGAAATTGATAAGAGCAAAATGCAGATTTCATATACATACATTCTATGCTTTACCTTGCTTTAGAAGTATCAATTCACCACAAGATAGTTCATCCATTTTAATGAAAATTCAAGTTAAAATTGATTTCTCACAGAACAAAACAATAACCCTAGCCTTGTTGATTAAGAACTAAAATTACATAAAATGCCCTAGATTTGAGTATCAAAACAAAGTTTGAAAATTCAGGCCAATTGCCTCATTTGTGTTTCAGATTGATTGTGAATAAAGAAGTAGAGGAATTGGGAAAAAAAAATTTTTATAAAAAAAGGGAAAAAAGTTCTATCATTTAATTAATTAATTTATAATTAATTTTATTATTTTCTCAAACGAAGAGATCCAGTTTTTTACACCCATAATGAAATAAGACTAATTATTACATACATTAAAGCACTGATAAATAATATTTTCTCTCCCATAAAAAATGTAAATATTTCTTGTGATATAAAAAATTAATCTCATATAATTATAAAAAATAATACATATAAATTAATTGCACTTAGTAATTTCTCATAAAATAATGCATCATATCAAAGTGTGCATAATGCTTTTAACTACCTTAGTATGCCCCGCTTTGAAAGAAACTTTGCAATTTAATCAATCTTTGTAATTTAGTCAAAAATCAAACAATGAAGCAGTAGGCTGCCCAGAAACTCCTCCTATTCCCCCTCTTTGCATATATGATCAGCTAAAGCTCAGCATATCTAATGAAGTAGAATACATACGAAATGCATAAAAGAAACTGATCTGCTGAGAAAAGTGTGAGAAAATGAATTTCTTGACAGCTTTTCTGGGATCAGACTACCATCATAATGCCTCTCCCCAAGATTTCCTGCCATAAATTTTCTTGACCAGTACTTGGGCTTAAGGGCACCATTATTTACAGTGACAAGGCGGAGAGAACACAAAAAACCATCTACTGATCACAATCCACCAGAAAAATAAAATTACAAGAAACCCAGTACAATATACTACACTTACACAAACTACTGTTCATCCGTAAGATAAGGAGGGTGGATCCCACCACCTATCCTTTCATGGACTCACCAGGACCAGGTGCCAGGGTCCACCCCCTCTTCATCACTGCAGCATTTGCCCTGTTACATGCATTGACTGGAAGTAAATTGGCAAGTTCGTTGGCCCCTTATCTAACTAATTCTAATGCCAAATCCTAAGTTAGCCACTGAAAACTATTGCATATAAAAACTGGCTAGAACAGAAAGAAAACTGAAACCCAACAAGCAGTTACAGGGGAGTGAACCAACCAAAAGCCTAAGCCTATGCCTTAGGAGACTGAAGCTGACACTCGCAACACTAAAACTAACATTGACATGGACAAGATCTAATCACATCCATCTGCTGCCACCAAATCTACCACTGAGCTAAATTTTGTTAACACTTACCAACACGTCTCCCTATTATCCTTTGCTTCACTATTATCCTTGAACCATCACGGGGAGGGCTGAAACATACTGGCAAATAATCATCAGTTCCACAATCGAAACATGAATTCTGAAAATGCTTCACCAGTCCCTCCTTTCCCTGATCACAATTTCAAATCGAATCCCACAAAAGTTCAGAGAGATGGGTACTATTTCCAAGAAAATCATAATGATTACGTCTATATATATATATATATATATATATATATATACACACACACGATACCTGGAGTCTTGCACTGGATATCTCACAAATCTTAGTTGATTGAAATAGCTCCCAACGCTGACTGTGAACTGCAGCGTAAAACTTCCACGCGGCTCTTGGGTCAGTAAAATTAACAAATGCATAGCCCTTGTTGGCGTGGTTTCTGCACCATCAATTATCACTGTTTGTTCACTTTGTTTGTATATAATTAACTCGGCTCTTAAAACCCAATAGAGACACCAAAATAATATCTCAAAAACGAAAAAAAACTAATTGAATGATGAAGCATTTAATAAAGAAACGTACCCAAAGTCCATAGGAAGATACAAGAAATCGAAAGCTGACAAGATTGTCTCTTCGCAATCAGACTTTTGGAGCTTCGCCTTCTGATTCTCTAGCATGCAGTGTTTATCAAGGAATTCCATCAACAACTCACGGCTGCAAAGAACACAAAGCCAACGAACAGAAAATGTAAAAGGAGAAAAAAAAAATTACATACAGAAATTTGGAAGAGCCGCCAATAAATAATTTTCCCAAAATTCACATGCAAAGATCACCCACACTGCATAAAAAACACAAAATATAAGAAACCCATACGTGTATCTGTTAGGAATATTTCTAATCATGACGGTTGTGAGTTCTCCATCCGGTCGGAGGGGCAACACAGGACGATTCTGTCTTGAAGGACCCGCAGAAGCCCGTGCAAGTCTTCTACAATTATAATCTTGCTTCTGATTGCAATTTTTCCCACTATCACCCTTAGCCCTCCACGTCTTCTTTTGATTCTCCCGGCCATTAATAGAACAACGACCTCTGCGATACTTAGAGTAGCCACCTTTTGCATCTCTTGTACTAATCACTTTGGTAGCCCTTCCAGGTCCTTGCTCCAACTGGGGTTCATGCACCAAGTGGGTTTGCATAGACTGTGCAACCGAAGAAGGGCCTGCGGACCCTGTCACCACAGTTTCGTTCTTCGGATGACAAGAACCAGAATAGCAAACATAAGTGGATGGTCCTACTGAAGGGTAGTAGAATGAATCAGTTGAATTCACACAAAACAGAAGTCGGGTAAATTGTGGGTTACAGTAATTTGGGAAGTACTCAGGAGCTTCTGGGTTCAAGCCTTTTTGAGCTAACATAGTAGCGATATCAAAGATCAGATAAGATCAATCTGTTTTAAGTATATGAAGTAGCTATAAAGAACGTATAGAGAGAGTAATATGAGAGAAACTGTCAGAAGTCGATCAGAAAAACCATCGCAAGACAGAAGAAAAGAGAGAGAGGAAGAGACTACAGAAGGCGGAGGGTTTCCTAGCCCCTCAGGGAAATTATAATTAACTTCTACGAAGCGTGTTTAAAAAAGGAATGAATATAGTGACAAATATTAGAAAAATAATATTCTAATAAAGGAAAATAAAGAGGCCACGTGTAGAGGTAAATAATTTATGAGTAGTTTTCTATATAATTAGGGTTTTCTGATAAAAAAAACAACATAATTAGGGTTTTTTGGGGGAAAAAATTATTTCTTTTGTGTTTTTCTCCTAAAAGAATTTTTAAAATATCAATTAAAATTAAAGAAAGATTTCTGCACATAAAGAAAATTAGGTTCTTTTATTTCATTCAAATATTTAATTGTGAGTCAATAAATTTCATAATTAAAAAAATATTTAATTGCCTTCTTGTTCGATCATTCGAAAGATTTTTTCTATAATTGTCCACATAATTCAACAATATGAAACGATGTGACAGTAAAAAAAAATCTCTTTTATTAACGTTTCAATTAACCCATGTTTGGATAAGGGAAAGTGAAAGGAAAATAAGGTGAAAAATGAGGAGGAGCTTTCAATTTTCCTTATTTGAGAAGGAAAGAGAAGACGGAGGAGGAGGAAGGAAAATAAAAATTATTTTATTTAATTTATTTTTTTAATTTAGAGAAAAATAATAAAAAAGGGAAATTATACATGAAAATTTATGCAATTATATAAATATATTTAAATTTTTTTTTGTCATTAGGTAAAATGATAAATATAATTTATGTAGTGAGAGTAAAATAGTAATTTTAGCTTTTTTTTTTATTCTTTCACTTTTTAAATAAATAAAAAAAACTATTTTCATTTCATTCAAACACTAAAGGAAAAAAATAAAAAAAAAATTTCCTATGTTATTTTTTTCCACTCTTATAAATTATCGAAATAAAGTGTAAAAGTTACAATTTTTATTTCTTAATTTTAAATAATTATCAATGTAATTCTTAATTTTAAATTATTATAGTACTAGACATTATTCGATAATATTAATTAATTTAATAATTATTAATTATTAATTATTAATTATTAATTATTTATATAATAATTTAAAATAAATTATTAAATTAGCTATTAAATATAAAAATAATTATATTATTTTATTCAACCTAAAGTTAAAAAAAATAACTTTTTATAAATTATTTCTTCAACTTTTAAATATTATTATAAATATTATGTCATCAAATAATATAAATAAATGAAATAATATTTTAATTATGATCAAAATATTAAATATTATCTTAAAAGTTATTAATAAATAAGGCCGATGGATTTAAAGTTTTAAGTTTTTATAAAAAAAGAAATTTCAATATAATTGTGTCTTTTTTTTAAATTTTCTAATATTAAATAAACAGCAAACCGTACATTTTTAATACGAATAAAATTTCTTGAAAATAAGTAATACCCAGGCATTATTCATGCCCTTCGACTAAAATTTAATAATCTATGTTTTTTGTTATTAACTCGATTAATTAGCAATAATAATAAAAGTCCTATATTATATATAAAATTATTATAATTTTAATTGAAAAATATTTTTAAAATTTCACTAAATTTTCAAACTATGCATAAAAAATAATATTTTAATTGAAATATAATTTCATTATTTACTTTTAATTTTTAAGTTAAAATTATTTTTTAATTTATAAATTAATTAAAAAAAGCAATTAAAAGTAAATTTTAAGTAACTTGAATGTTTGGTTAAGAATAGTTTAAAAGTAATTTAATTTATCAAAATGATTAAAGAAGATATGTGATTGGGTGTTTTTATTGTTAAGATAATATTTTTAAAAATTATTAAAATAATATAATATTTTACTTAATTGAATGGTGCTTTTAAAATGAGTACAAAGGTTATAAATAACTTATAACTTTTGATTTTAATTTATAAGTTTAATAAAATATTAATTTAGCCATAAATTTATATTTATAAATAAATTTGATTGATCAAAACTCTCTCTAAGTATTCGTATAATTTATTTATCTAATAAAAAAGAAATAAATACTTATTGAAAAACTAAGTTTTAATAAATACTCAACAAATATTTTTTTTAGAGAAGTTAAGTTTAAATAAATAGGTAATAAATATTTTTTTTATAAATACATTAATTATAATGATCATTGTTATTATCAGCATGTTTTACATGAATTTTTAATTTTTAAATAAATTAAAATTTTACCTATTTTTATAAATAAGTTTCATAAATACTAAAAAAAGATAGGAAAATTTTATTTTTTATTATATTAAATAATATAAATATTCATTTTGTAATTATATTAAGTAATAAAAAATATATTTTTAACTAAATTAGATTAAAATTATTCAATTAATTATAAATTAAATAAATATATGTAATTTTTATAATTAATAAAAAATTATTTTTCTATTATTAAAGTTACACTATATTAATACTAACATATAAAATAATAATATTTTACCTCGTAAACAGCCACATTAACAACTTCATGTAAAAAAAAAATTGTCAATTGTTATATCAGTATTTATTTTATTCAATTTGAGATCCAAACCACAATTAATATAAAGTTTTAAAATTAGACCAAAATTAATAAGAAAAAAATAACTATAATTAAAAAAACCATCAAATTTTAGCTTTTTTTTTTACCATTTGGCCAGTCTTTAATTTCTTGAATTCAAAAAAATATGTTTTGTCCATTATTTTATTTATGCAACTCTTTTTGCATTAGAATAGTGTCAAAGCTGATGGAGAATATATATATATATATATATATATATAATGTCTGTTTAATTTTTAAAATATAAATTATTAATAAAAATATTTTTTTATATAAATTTTTAATTAAAATATATAAAATTAAATAAATTTAAATATTTTTTAAATAATAATAATCATATTTGAGATGAATTTAAATAATTGATAATAAATTTTAATTAAATTTAAGATAAAATTAAATTTTAAAAATAATAGTTAGATTTGAATTGAATCCCCACACTCCTAATGAAAGGTTTTAACCCACACAGCAAATCGAAATAAGGTTCAATTTGCCCCTATAGTTGTTGGGTATATTCAATTTAGTATATTTTTAATTTTTGATCTAATTAAATTTACAAATTTTAATTTATACTCAAATTAGCTCAATTAATAAAAATGTGTAATTATTTTTTTAAATATGAAAATATTATTTTTTATATTGTATAATTAATTAAATAAAAATATTATTTTTATTATTCAATATTATTAATTTAAATAGTATTTTAAATATAATATTTTTATTTAATTAATTATACAATATAAAAAATAATATTTTAATATTAAAAAATAATTTATTTAAATAAATTATTTAAATAAATTATTTGATATATAAATAAATTAATTAATTAATTATAGAATATAAAATAATATTTTAATATTAACAAAAATCATTTTTTAATATTATTTAAACGAAATAATTAAATTTTAAAAATAATATTAAAATATTATTTTATATTGTATAATATGTATAATTAAAATATTAAATAAATTATTTTTATATTATATTTTAATATTAAAAAATAATATTTTTATTATTTGAGCTAATTTAAATATAAATTAAAATTTATAAGTTAAATTATATCAAAAATTAAAAATAGACTAACTTTATCCCCCAGCAAATCTATCCGCACCAAAATTACCTTTTATCTATAAACTTGATTTATATGAACCACCCAGTCTCAAGCCAGGAACTCTCTTATTGTTGTTTTATATTTGAATCCATCGGCAAAGGGTACCATCGTTTAATTCACAACCCATTTCACATTGAGTTTTAAAGTTTTTTTTTTCTTTTTTATATGAAAATATCATTTTAAATATTATTAAAAAATTATTTTAAAAAATAAAAAATTATTGGATGCATCATAGTTGCCATCTTCTTAAATTTATGGCATAAGTGATTTTTTTAAAGTACTTTTTGCATTATTTTTCAGTACATTGATTATATTTTATAATTTTTTAAAAATATATTTTTATTATTAAAATGAATTATATTCAATTTTTCTTTAATTTGATTTGTTTCGATTTAATCTATTAATTTATTTAATTTTAAATTTTTAATTTAAATAAAATCCAAATAAATCAATATTCCTAATTAATACATGTATTTGTACTTTCATGTAAATAACTTTCTAAAAAATTGATCATTTTATACCCAATAAATTGGAGAAAATAATAAACTTTCTAGTTTCTATCTCCACATTGTTTCTCAATTTCTTTCCTCCCATACTATTTTCCCAAACAGGATAAAAAGTATGATAATTAAACTTTAAAAAAACTGAGTTAGTTTTCAAAATTATATATATATATTTCAAATTGCATAAAAAAAAAAAAGATATTCGGATGTAACAATCATTACCTCTAAAGTTTAGGTCTATAGTTAAACGGTTTTATAGCACTTAATTTAACCCATCCTTAAGAAGGACCGACCACTAAATCATAATGAGTCCAAAGAGTCGTAAGCATTGACTATTAACATCAATTTACTTATCTCCATTAAGTATAAATAATATTAAATCTCAATACTTAGTTGAGGAGTCGAATTAGAATCAATGCACTTAACTTTAAAGGTTTAATGAATTAAAAAAATCGTATGTATGAACTATCTGCAGTTAATTTACTCATCCATATTAAGCAGAAATAATATTGAATATCAATATTAAGTTGATGAGTCGAATTAGAATCAAATGCCTTTAACTCTAAAGGCTTATCACTAAACCGCCATGCATAGTAATTTTCAAAATCATATATTATTCAATAAGATTTGATTATCTTATATTTATGATTCTGAATAAAATAATCATCTTTTAATTTAATGATTTTATCTTTCAATTTAAAATAAATAATTAATATTTTTATAAAATGTAGTTTCAATTTTGAAAATTAGTGATTACATATTAAAAAATATATTAAAAATTCACTTAAACTCGACAAGATTTCAATATGAAATTTCAAAATATTTATTTAGAGTTTCAAATTTCCAAGCCTCATTTGAGTAGATACTAATAAATAAAAAAAAAAGCAAAATATATCTAAAATTTTTGAAATATAAACAATTACGTCCTATACCCTCTCAAATTAAAATAGGTAATTGACCTTGTTTAAAATATATATATATATTATTAAAAAAATATTTGACAAATATAATACATTTAAAAACATAAAATAAATATTATTAAATTTTTGCCAAATATTATTAAATTTTTGCCAAATAAATTTCAATATTATTTTTATTTTTTCAATGTTTTAATCAAATCAAAATATTATGAATTTTAATAAAAATTGAACTTATAGTTTAATACAATTGTTTTTCTAAAAATCTACTTTTAAACAAAAATATTAAATCCTGGTAATTAATGCCTCCAGGTATATCGTAAGCAAGTAAATTTAATTTTTGTATTATTATTTTTTTCTTTTTTTTTTAATTTATGAATTTAATATCATATATATATATTAAAACTGATATTTGTTCATTTTAAACATATATTCATATAGTTATAATTATTCCTATAATTATTAATTATTTAATAATAATTAAATAATATATGTATATATTTAAAACTGAAATTTGTTCATTTTAACATATATTCATATGGTTATAATTATTTTTATAATTATTAATTATTTAATAATAATTAAATAAAGAAATATATATATATATATATATATTTAATAAAAAGAAGAATTTTGACGGTGGCGGAGAGAGTGCCAAAGAAATAAAAAAGCGACTGTCACTGTCATGTTTTTCGGGGAAGCGACCGAAGATCTGCCATCATTGCCTCCCATTTAATGCTTAGATTTCTGTCTTTCTTTCTTTCTTTTTTTTTTTCATTTTATTTTTTTTCCTATTTAATAGTATTTTTTATTTCATAATAATATAATTTTTTTAATATTTATTTCTTATTATCACTCTTTCATCATTGTCTCTGACGCCGAATGTTCCATTCCCTTTCCTTCCCTTCCTCTTAAAATTAAAAATATTAATTTTTTTTAACTTGTTCCTCTTCTGAGAACATATTTAAACGACTTTGTTTTATAAAAGATATAGTCTAAAAATATATAAATAGATAATTATAATTATTAAATATATATGTAATTTAATAAATATAAATGTAATATGTATGATAAACTTAATTAAGTATTATAAATATAGATTTGTAATAAAAGACTAATTATAAATTCATTAATTATGATCTTACTATATTGTGATTTCTTAATTAAATAAGAAATTATATGAATAAATAAAATTATTTATATATATATATAATATCATAGACCTAGTTATTGAAGATTCAAATAACTAAAAATTAAATTGTGATATTCAAACTTGAAGTTAGGCTTATATTTACATTTTTGCTATTAAAACTTCCAAATTAATATTAGTGCAGTATTTGTTAAATCCATATTAATAAAATTAGAGCATATATAAACTTCTCAAATTATGACTTGTATAGTTATCATGGTGCTAATATTATTCAAATTGCGACATATATAATAATCTTTTAAATTAACGCTCATATTCGTGATACTTTTTTATCATAATTATGATGTATATGATAAAATTTTCAAACTTGTATAACATTTATGTATATTATCATAATTCCGGCATATATGTAGTATTTATAGTACTCATACTATCAAAATCAAGATACATATATGTTAAACTTTTAAATTAGGACATGTATAACATTTATGATACTCATATTACCAAAATTAGAATAGTACTAAGATTATAAATAAATCAAACTGATCGTGAGTTGCTCGGGACTGCTCAAGCTACCAATACCCAATTTGTTAAGAATTGTGACCCGCTATACAGACATGTGAGTTTACTCGTTAAACAAGCCCATTGAATATGCTCGTGACAAATAATTATGTTTATTGTGTATGGTAAAAACTCCGCCTAAATAGTTTGCGCTTAGCCGGTCCTAAGCCCGGATAAAGGAGGAGGGTTGTGGTAGGTAACAACCAGTGTAAAAATTTCGTCACACCTTATGATATGGATTCAAATGATATAAACGTTGGGGCGTCTTCTACTAATGACGCGCTACATCGGAGCCCGGATGTAGTAAGAAATATGCAAGGGTGTAGGGCGTTCACCGAAAGTGACGTGCCATGCCGGCGCCCGGGTGTGGTGTTAAGTGAGTAAGGGTTCCCACATCATGGACGGGTGTCGATAAAGAAGTTAGTCCATAGGACAGATAGTAGAACAGATAGTGGAACAGAATACAAGAGAGATATAGAAAACAATAGAAGATATCATAGAAAGAGACCAATTAGGAAGGAGCAGGTTAGGAGGAGGATCAGGGTTGGTACTTGGAATATTAGATTACTTACAGGAAAATTAATGGAGCTTGTGGATACCTTGGAAAGGAGAAGGGTGAATATTGCTTGCATTCAGGAGACTAAATGGGTAGGAGAGAAAAGTAAGGAAGTGGGTAATTCAGGCTATAAACTATGGTTTACTGGAAATGGAAGAAATAAGAACGGAGTGGGCATAATCATAGAAAAGACATTGAAAGACACAGTAATAGCTGTGAAAAGAGTAGGAGATAGAATTATACTAGTAAAGCTAGTACTAGAAGGAGAAACAATAAATATAGTTAGTGCTTATGCCTCACAAATAGGACTAGACAGTGAGAGTAAACAAAGGTTTTGAGAATATATGGATGATTTAATGCAAAGCATACCGAATGAAGAGAATGTTTTCATTGGTGGAGATTTAAATGGATATGTAGTACAAGGTTATGAGAATATTCATGGAGGTTTTAGTTTTGGAAGTCGAAATGAGAAGGAAAAAAGCATCCTAGATTTTGCTATGGCATACGACCTAATACTAGCAAATACCTACTTTATAAAAAGAGAGTCACGTTTAGTGACTTTCAAAAGTGGGCAACATAGAAGCCAAATCGACTTTCTCTTAACCAGGAAGACAAATAGAGCTTTATGCAAGGATTGCAAGGTCATTCCAGGAGAGGCTTTAACAAGTCAACATCGGTTGGTGGTCTTGGATGTCAAGTTTAGGAACAATTCAAGTAAGATCAGAAGAAATAGTGTAGCTCGAACAAAGTGGTGGGAGTTTAAAGGAGTAAAGCAAGTGAAGTTCAAAAATGAGCTTCTCGAGTCCGAAGTATGAAAGCTGGATATGGAGGCCAATGATATGTGGATACAAATGGCATCAAAGATTAGAGAAGTAGCTAGAAAAGTACTTGGAGAATCTAAAGGACATGGACCACCCTCAAAAGAGAGATGGTGGTGGAATGAGAAAGTACAAAAGGCAGTGAAGAGAAAAAGGGAATGGTATAAGAAATTACCTAAATGTGATAATAATGAGGCATATGAATAGTACAAGATAGCAAAGAAAGAGGCAAAAAAGGCAATTAGTCAAGCAAGAGTACAGGCCTTTGAAAAGTTATATGAGAAACTTGGAACTAAAAAAGAGGAGAAAGATATTTATAGATTAGCAAGGAGGAGAGAAAAGAAATGTCAATATCTCAATCAAGTTAGGTGCATTAAGGATAAAGAAGAAAAAGTGTTGGTGAAAGATGAAGACATTAAAGAAAGATGGAGAAATTATTTTAATGATCTCTTTAATAATAGTTAAAATGGTAATAATTATAGAACAATAAAAAAGAATGTGAATTATACTAGAAGGATTAGATCTTTAGAAGTAAAGGAAGCACTTGAGAGAATAAAAGTGGGTAAAGCCTGTGGACCCGATGAAATACCAATTGAAGTGTGGAAGTGTTTGGGAGATATAGGAGTGGCGTGGTTAACTAAATTATTTAATAAGATTATAAACTAAAAAAAAAATGTCTGATGAATGGAGGAGGAGTATCTTAGTACCTATTTTTAAAAATAAGGGAGACATACAGAGTTGCTCAAACTATAAGGGAATTAAACTCATGAGCCATACTATGAAGTTGTGGGAGAGAGTTGTGGAGCATCGACTACGTCATGATACTTCTATCTCTCTCAATCAATTTAGTTTCATGCCCGGTCATTCAACTATGGAAGCGATTTTTCTCATTAGAAGCTTGATGGAGAAATATAGAGATGTGAAGAAATATCTACACATGGTTTTTATTGATTTGGAGAAGGCTTATAATAGTGTTCCAAGAGATGTCTTATGGAATGTGTTAGAACAAAAGATGGTATCTATTAGGTACATACAAGTGTTGAAAGATATGTATGAAGGAGCAATTACTATTGTGCGCACGGTAGGAGAGAATACAAGAGATTTTTCGATCTCAATTGGATTACACCAAGGATCAGCCATAAGCCCTTACCTTTTTACATTAGTTTTAGATGAATTGACGAAACATATACAAGAGAGTATTCCTTGGTGCATGATGTTTGCGGATGATATTGTTCTGATAGATGAGACACGAGAAGGAGTCAATAGAAAGCTAGAGCTTTGGAGAAGTGCTCTAGAGTTAAAGGGTTTTAAGTTAAGTAGAAAAAAGACAGAATACATGCATTGCAAGTTCAGTGAAGGCCAAACTAGTGATAGGGAAGGAGTTAGTTTGAATGGAGTGGTACTGTCCCAAAGTAATCACTTTAAATATCTAGGCTTAGTCCTTCAAGTAGATGGGGGATGTGAGGAGGATGTTAGTCATAGTATTAAAGCCGGATGGTTGAAGTGAATACGTGCCACGGGAGTTTTATGTGATCGTAAGATTCCCAATAAGTTGAAAAGAAAATTTTACCGTACAGCTATACGACCAGCTATGTTATATGGTAGTGAGTGTTGGGCATTGAAAGAGTCGTATGCGTCTAAGATAAGAGTTGCAGAGATGAAAATGTTAAGGTGGATAAGTGGCCATACTAGACTAGATAAAGTCCGTAATGAGAGTATTAGAGAAAAAGTAGGAGTGGTGCCAATTGAAGATAAGTTGAGAGAAGGGAGATTGAGGTGGTTTGGTCATGTGAAGCGTAGACATACGAAGGCTCCAGTTAGACAAGTAGAGCACATTAGGTTAGAGGATAGAAAGAAAAAAAAGGGGTAGACCTAAATTGACTTGGAGGAGAGTAGTACAACATAACCTAGAAGCATTACACTTTTCTAAGGATTTAAATCCATATAGCCGACCCCAAATTTTTGGGATAAAGACTTAGTTGAGTGGAGTTGAGTATTGTGTATGCTAAAAAGAATATCTAAATGGCTTATGATAAAATTACAGATATATATTAACAAATTAATATATTAAATGTATAAAATAATAAGTAATAATATTAGGAATTTAATATGTATTTTATTAGATTCACACGAAAAATGGCATTTATACTTGTCAAATTAACAAGATCCGTACGACCTTTGTCTCAACAAGTTGGCTTATTCGCCATCAATCTGAAGTGCAAGTCTATGATCCTGCTAT
Organism: Hevea brasiliensis; assembly: GCF_030052815.1. NCBI lineage: Eukaryota > Viridiplantae > Streptophyta > Magnoliopsida > Malpighiales > Euphorbiaceae > Hevea > Hevea brasiliensis. The sequence goes on from NC_079493.1 coordinate 110,037,751, forward strand.
TACTTAATCATGTCTAAAACATTTCCTTTCTAACTATGCTTCTAATTGATACTCTGTTGGGCACCCTTCAATGCCAATAGTGCAGCTCCAAAGGCAGCTTCTGTTTGCATTGCCCGACTTACAGGCAAGCCGAGTACTCTCTCTCGTATCTTTATCCATTTCTCATTTTTTGCACCACCTCCTGCTGTAAACACTTCTTCAGCCTGGGTTGCTCCCATATCTTTCAACAAGCTATAAGCCTTTGCCTGAAAATTACAGATGTTAATGTCATAACTTGGATTGGTGTGAGAAATGTTGGAACATCGAGGGCAAATCTCAATACCTCTATACGTGCAATGGATTCTAAAATACCATGCAAATATTCAACATCACTTTCTGGGCGTGGATGTAACCTGCATTGAGAATGAAACAATATCATGATATCAAACAAACTACAGTTTCTTTTGGTGGCTTGCTTGTGTGCTTTTGTCAGCTTTGCTAAAATGGATATCCTTGATTGCTGAACCTAATTGAAACAGAACAAACCCTGGAATTTTCTCATCTCATTATGAACCTGATTCTTCAAATGTTACATACAGAATGTATAAGAACATAGCAAACATATATGCAGGAGCAGAATGCAGGATGCTCAGTCAGAGAAAGCTGTTGGTTTTGCAGAAACTTCACATAGTAGTGAAACTTCCAGTCTTATCTTTCATTATATTGATCTCTAATTGCCTCAAAATGGTGGAACTTAATTAACCTTAGAACAAATTGACTTTGGAAGAAAACAGACATCTAGATGTCTATGCTCAAAATACAAAATCGGCATTAAACATTCCTCAACCGTGTCACCAGAGTGTAGGACATCAAATGACAACAGAAAATTCCCTTCTCTGGATTACAAATGACCCAGCACCAAGTTTATATCCTTGTAGATATTTTAAGGCCTCTCAAATTGTCTTGTGATTAGGCATATATAATATCATGAACTAGCTGCAACATGACTGGCTTGGCTTCCAAAAATTCAAGAATTTAGTTTAAAAGCATTGTGCTCTATCCTTGGAGGATTTCCTGAAAAGTATCATATTATCAACACTTCTGTATGCAAATCAGTAAAGATACTTGCACTTGTGCAGAAGAGAAAAATCTGGCTTTGAGATCAAACAAGGCTTTTGATATCACTTCGTAACTCCACATAAGATCACAGAAAGAATTAAATACCTGGGTGCCAGATTTGGATCTGCCACAGGAAATCTCTCACCAACTGCTTTTAGAGGATAGTATTCTAGAGGAGAAGCTTCCGTGGGATTTATCTGTTTACTCAATTTATCCAATTGTTCGTCCGTAAAAAGTTCTCTAAGAACAGCTCCGCCAGTATTTGAAGCACCTCCAACAAGCCACTTATCATCAAGGCGATGACTATAAACCCCAAATCGTGCATCCTCAATCCTCTTTGTGCTCAGTAGTTTAATAGCAAGTGTGGAACCCAAAGAAGTGACCTAGATACAAGAATTGTTGATAAATTTTGCTAAAAAAATAAAATAAGAAAAGAGTACTGTGCTTTACTGGACTTGTTAGAGTCCAAGTCCAATTGGAATTAGGAAGTATAATTAATTTAGAAAGTTTAGTAGAATTTAAATTATGAAATTTAATAATTAGAGTCCTAAAAGGACTAGGTTTTAGTGGCCTATATATATGAATAATTAGTTGGCCATTATATGGAACGTATTGCAGAGAGCCCACAAAGTGGAGAGGTGTGTTGAATTCTGTGAGTTTTGTTTGAGTGATTTTGAGAAAAATAACTAGTGGTTGTAATTATTTTTCTTTAATAGTAGATTTGTTTAGTGGAGTAGGCTTACGCTGAACCACGTTAAATTTTGTATTTTTTATTTTGTGTGGGTGTGATTTTTCACAATAAGTGGTTCAGCATGCACAAAATTTGAGGTGGAGCCGTTCGATGGGAAAAATAATTTCAGTTTATAGCAAAGCACAGTGAAGGATGTCCTTGTGCAACAAGGATTAATTAAAGCATTGAACGAGAAGAAACCAGCGACCATGAAAGATAATGATTGGGAAGAGTTTCAACAAAGGGCTGTGAGTACGATTAGATTGCAAATGTGAAGTACAATGTCTTGGAGGAGACCTCGCTTATTGTTTTGTGGAAGAAATTGAAGAGCCTATACATGTCAAAATCACTCACAAATCGCTTGTACTTGAAGAGGAGTTACACCAACTCAAAATAGATGAAGGTACCGATGTGAGGGATCATCTAAATATTTTTAATAAATTAATTACCCAATTGGCTAGTGTTGGTGTAAAGGTTGATGAAGAAGATAAAGCCCTCTTGCTTTTAACCTCTCTCCTACACTCTTATAAAAGCTTAGTGACAGTTCTAACAGTTGGGAATGAGACTTTGAAGGTGGAGGAGGTTAGCGCAGTTATCTTGGATGATGAGAAGTTCAAGAAGACAGGTAGTAGCAATGAAGATGGAGCTTTTGTTACTGATTTTAATCGTGGTAGAAGCAATTCACGTGGAAATAATTGGAGAATGAATAGCAGATCGAGTTTAAGACCACGACTAGACCATGAAGATAGAAAATGCTACTACTGTCATGAGAAGGGCCACATTCAATACCATTGTATGGAGATGAAGGAAGATCTTGTAAAATTTAAACAATTCAAAAGGAGTAGTGGAAAAGAAAAAGAAAGAACTGCTACAATTGCAATGGATGATGGTATTGATAGTGAATGTTTGAATGTGGATGATGATAAAGAAAAGGCAAAAGATCCATTACAAGATGAGTAGTTACTGGATTCTGCTTGTCCATTCTATATTTGCTCAAAGGAGGAGTGCTTTGATGTAATTGAAAAAAAGAAAGGAGAAAAAGTGAAGCTAGCCAATGAGAACAAGATAAAAGTTGAAGGTATTGGAAGAGTGAAGATCAAGCTGCATGGTGTGATCAAGTAAAAGTGTTCGATGAAGTGAGATATGTTTCTAAATTTGAAAGGAACTTAATTTCCTTGGTTAAATTGAATTCTATGGAACTTAATTTCCATTTGACTTGGAGGTGGAGATTGTGAGAGTCCAAGTTCAATTGGAATTAGGAAGTATAATTAATTTATGAAGTATAATTAGTTTTGAAAGTTTAGTAGAATTTAAATTATGAAGTTTAATAATTAGAGTCCTAAAAGGACTATATTTTATTAGCCAATATATATAAATAGTTGGTTGGCCATTATATGGAACGTATTGCAGAGAGCCCACAAAGTAGAGAGGTGTGTTGAATTCTGTGAGTTTTATTTGAGTGATTTTGAGGGTGAGAAAAATAATTAGTGGTTGTAATTATTTTTCTTTAATAGTAGATTTGTTTAGTGGAATAGGCTTACACTGAACCATGTTAAATTTTGTGTTCTTTATTTTGTGTGGGTGTAATTTTTCACAACAGGACTAAAAGACAAGAAATCTTAGGGCAGCAGCTACATCCAAACTAGAAATAAAACAAAACCATAATGCGAGGCCGATTTAATCTCCAAATAAGATTTGCAGAAAAATGCAAGTGGATTTTCAATCAGATGGTTTAATCTTCATTTAGACTCTTATGGTCTTCTACACAACTTTCAAGTTTTCCTTGCAGGTTGATATAGAGTAATTAATATTGTGTATGGCTGCAAGCGAGAGCCAATGTCATCCTAATCCTATATATAGAAATGTGTGCATCATTCACTGGCTTTCATCACAAATTGAAAGTAACAGCGCAATAATATTCTCACAGCTTTCCCAGGGTGTGTTGCACGTGCTGCAAGAAAAGCAGCTATGCTATCAGTTGTTCCTGTGCATACAACACAATCTTCTCGAAATCCTGCAAGGATGCATTATACCAAATATCAAATCACAATGCCTAAAATGGATAAAATGGGCAGATTGCAGCCTCAAAACTTGAAATTTGGCGAGTTTGGAGCAGTTTTAAGGTGCAGTAGCAGGGAACAGGGGAATTCACAGGCATAATTTCCTAAAAAAAGCATTGCTTTTGGAGTAAACAGACATAAATTCAAAGATAGTATAGCTTCAAATTAAATAATTTGAGGCAATAGGACGATAAAATACAGCAATCTTGCATGTCATGAGGCCATTTTTAATCATAAATTGTTGCTGAATAGCATAACTGATTCTCTCTGTGAGCTATGAGAGGGCATTTTCCGATAATCTGTCTGTCAATCCAAAGTTTAACGAAGTCCATGGAACTTATCAGTAAGTTACTTGCAGTTTCAAAACTTAGTAAAAGCTTATTGCTCTGTTTTCTGTCAAACAGAAACAAGATGAAGAAAAGCCAATTTTATTCTTGGCCCTCAAATGTGCCAAAAATTTCAAGGAGCATATCAGCATAGATTTAAATCTCCATGAATTAGTATAAGGCCAAATAAGGGTTATCAAAGTATATTAGGAACATCTTAAGGCTCAGCTCCATTCAAATGCCAGATCAAGTAATGTCAAAGTTCATCAGGCATTAGAAGTCATATTACTAACTCAACCAAATGGATATTAGTTATATAAGATCTTATAATCATAACTATGTCACCCAGATTTTCGTATCCTTGAATAAAACTTCAACAAGTTGACTAAATATCCCATTGACTAACTTGTGTAAAGAGAGCTGAGAGAATAACAAAACTGTGTTACTGGGCTACTTAATAATAAGGAAGCATACCAAACTGGGTTCTAATATCCTCTTTTAAAAAACCAATTGAAGTTCCCGGAGCTGTAACAGAAGGTAAAACCTGTGAATATGGCTGAGCAAGCAGCCATGGTGGATAAGAATCCACTTCTGGATCATAGCCAACCTGCAACACACAAAATGTAAGTTCTCCAGGAAAGATAATTAACGTGCATTAAAGCTATTAAAAGCAAATCCAAAATTCAGAAAGTTAGTGACTAATACCTTTAGAGCATTATTGTAATCAGACACTCCAAGTTTTCCGTGAAGAAGCCACAAAAGCCAATCTGCTTGGTGCAATAATAATGCTGACTTTTTATTTGAATCCTCAGCATTCCACCACGAGACAAGCTTGCACAGGGTAGACGATCCAGAGCAGACTGTATGGTTTACAGGAGCAATTGATTTTACCATTGGCAATGCATCGGGACAACTCTCATTGTAGAGGAAAGGTCTCCATAATGGTTCTCCTGTAGTGCTACACAAAAAAATTCAGATGCCTAATTCAAACGTGGCCTTCACTTGGAAGGGTAAACAATCAATCAAGTACAATAATAATAATAATAATAAACCTCTGCAACATTTACCCGTCCACAATGATAGTAGTCGCAGAAGTACCATCAATAGAAATAGAAGCAACAAGCGGGCGGAAATGAACTGGAACATCCTTTAGAAGTGAGAAAATTGTTGTCTTCCAAGATTGGATCCAATCCATTGTTTCCCCATTCTTTCTAGACAGCAGAAACAAGATTCTCAAACTATGTTGTCTACTAAATTTTGCTGGAATTAATACATCATTGAGATTCTTTTTTTCCTCTTCTTTTCTTTTTTTCGCACATTCAATTGCATATCTTGAGAGATAGTATGCCAATAAGCACCATGGAGATAAAGATAAAGGATAAACTAAAGCAGCAGCTTGAAAAGCAAGGAAAATACAATTCTTGCTAAACTTGAGATTGATCACACAATTTCCAGAAGAATTTTGCGTACATGGTGAGGTATTCAACTCCAACCCAAGTTACAGAACTCCAAACGATTCTCAAAAAATCCATTTCCAATTCTGGGCATTTCAATTCTTCATACATGAGAAGAATTTCAAAAACTATAGTTTGACAAGAAAAAATCTTACCATATAAAGCGGGTATTCTCTCTTTCCTTCAGAATGAATAGTCCCATGTTTGTCAATAAGAGCATATCTAGCACCGGAGGTTCCAAAGTCCATTCCTAGATAAAGTCGCTCTCCAGGTTGAAGAACAGCTTCTTGGTTATCTTTATTGCTCGCAAAAGCCATTATCGCTCGTGGGTTTGGTTTTCTTGTGGCGCCATGTAGCTCAGTTCTTGAAACAGAACTTCTCAGACTCCAATACCCTGAAATGGCGGGATCATATATAGCAATATCAGTGAAGAAGACGATGCAAAAGATGATAACAGCTAGAAATATAGCACTGAGAGAGATAGATGAATACTGGATTTTGGAGACAGTGGACAGAGAACGGGGAAGAAAAATGTGAGGTGGTGAAGTGAGACAGCCATGAACTATTCAGAACTAGATAAAAAGTTAGGAAAGAAATTGCATTGAAGCCAAGGAAATATGTTGAAAATTAAAAATTAAATATTAAAAAAAAAACCCAATTTCATTGAGGACTTATGAGATTTATGCATTATCTGTATGCATTTTTTTTTTTTTAACAATGTATTTTTGTTTTTATAGTTTTAGAAATTTCACCATTTATATTACCATAATTTTCTTTTGAATAATTATTTTACTATTATTTATAAATGTAATATTTTAATGCACTAAAATATGTTATATATAAAATATTTAAATATAATAAAATTAATCTGAGCATACATTTGTTATAATATTTTATGAAGTTTTCAATAATTTTTATTTTTAAGATAAAAGCGTACGAGTTTGCTCCAGAGGGGAATGCTTTTAAGAGTAAGTCAAATTTACTGCTTGGGTTTTAATGGAGGTTGCAACCCATAAAGCGAAAATAGGCCCATCAAACCATTTGGTTTTGCCATAATTCCAATACCATAACTTGAGAATTTTCTAGCTTACAGAACAAATATTACAGCAAACTTGCCTGAGCTCATGAAAATTTGTATATCCCTTACTATGGCTGGGTCGGTTTAATCAGATTTAATATATTTATCCAAACTAAATTGGCTAAATGGATTTAGAATGTGTTAGAACTTAAATCAATAAAAAAAATTACAAAACTAATTTCTTCTGTTTTATAATAAAATAGGCTTGGTTTGTATTGAGCTGGGTTTAGTTTGATAATTTGAGCTGTGCTCTTTTTTTATTTTTATTTCGAATTCATGCAATAATTTTTAAGGTTTTTGTAACTCGACTCTTACTCATGCATACTTTAAATTAGATAATTAAAATTATTGCTATTTATTAATTAAAAAAATATAATTTAATGCATTTAATTCAAATTATACTTCTTAATAATAAATCTTTACAAATTCTTCCATATACTATATAAAATATTTACTAATAGTAGTGGTATTCATACCTCCTTTTTCACTCTCTTTAATAAGCATCAATCCGAGTTGCATTGATTTAGTACTTTGCAAAATTAAAAGTAAATTAAAATATATCGATTTGTATAATTTGTAACCCATAACTAATATAACTCAAGTGAAAACTATTGAAATTTGATCGGATTAGTACGATTTCATCGGTTGCATATACATTCCTATCACCTAGATTTAGATTTATTCATTTATTATCTGTGGTGGGTATGGTTGTATAAACTTCCAACTCTCAACTATGTCCTTTAGAATCTGAATCGCTTTTATGATATCTCAATATTTTTTATGCGGATCAAAAGAACACATAATATTTCCAAAATAAAGAGAAAGAGTCATGGTGAGGGATGAAATTTTCATTGAAATCTATCCAATGATCAAGTTAATGACTCGTCGAAAGTGCCAGTCTAACAACTAGAACAAATTTTAGGAAAGGAAATAGATAAGCCCTTTAGTGATCTATGCCTTTCTTTTCTATCTCCTGTGAATCTTAGTTTATTTTATTTATACCCATTAAGAAGTATGGCATTTAAGACAAGTTACATTCTCTAGGAAGAATTGTGTGAAGTCACATCTTTCACAAGTGGTCTTGCTTTATTATTTAAGTAGGAGTACAACAATAAAAAAAGTACAGATTTATCTTTATAAAAATATTAAAATTTGATGGTTTTCATATTGAACTCATAGAAAAATTATGGAGTTAAATAATGGTCTAGCCTGTTCCTTCATTTACACGTAGTGGCTATATGTATATGTTATATGCATTAGGTTAATGGAAAAACAATTTAATATAAAAGATCTATATAGGTTGTTTCGTTGTCCGAATCAAACAAAAGACTAGTAGTTAATCGGAAAAATTATATCTTATGTCAAGAGAAAGATAAAAATATCATTATATTAAAAAAATTAACGAATGAATTTTATTGTCTATGACAATAAATTCTATGTCTAATTTATAGGAGTGAGGTCTTATCTCTTATGCAATTATTTATAATACTTAAAGTTTTGATATTATTAATAAATTTATATTTTTTTTTTAAAAATTTGTAATTCAATAATTAAAAATAAATAAAAAATATAATTAACGGAACAAAAATTAATATTAAAGTGATAAACAAAAGAACTTCATTGTTTTTAATTCACACTTATAATTGAAATACTCTCCTTCAACTTGTAATGTAATGCAAGCTTGTAAATTTCAGAATTATGTTGTCACTTTTTATTGAAAACTTGTGGATTGCAAATTATCAATTTAATAAATTAATAATAATAAATTAAATAATATTAACAATAAATAATGAAAAAGATAAATTTATTTTTCAATTATAATCAAATTATTCTAAATTTAAATAAATTATGGGTAGCTAAATCACTTATTGGAATATCTAGTGGGTGGGGTGGAACCCAATTCCACATGCACTTCAAATTGCAAAGTGATGGAAGAGATGACAGCTAAAAAGCTTTACCTCAAAGACACAAACAGCTCACAACTAACTCAGCAAAGAAAGCAAAAAATAACCCTAAAGTCCCAACCCAAATAGGCAAATATACCCAAATGATCTTCTTCCTCCAAAGGACCACAAAAGAAAAAAGAGAGTCAATGACAATCTCACCAAATCTATCCTTTGCTTGTACTCTTTCAAGAAAATCAAATGTACTAATAACAAGGAAAAGGGCCATTTTAGCCAATGATATAAGAGATGGAAAATTAAGCAAACCATTCTTTTTTACTCTTAGGTGTAATTTTAAAAAAAATTTGTCACATATTTTATGCTATTAATAAAGTGGTTTTGTAGCTACTAGTGGTTGGTTGGTTAAAATAAACCCATCTTTTGGGATATTATGTTACTATTAGACCTACAATTACATCTTAACTTTTAATTATTTCCTTTCTCCTTTAGGTTCTTAATGTTTAGTTTGAATCAAATTATTGCATAAGAAAAGGGTGAAGAACAAATAAAAAAGGAGGCAGGTCACTTCAACCTTTGACATATTGGTCACCAATTCTTACTTTGAAATTACATTTTAGGATCTTGGGATTGGACAAGTTAATATGATTCAAAATTTGAATGTATAAAAAAAAAATAAATTAATATAATTTTAAAAAATAAAAAATATTTAAAATTAAATGATATATATTTTTATAGTATTTATCAATTACAATGTTATATTAGTTACTATTAAGAATATCATTATATTATTTTGTCACATTCTTATAAAAATATTTAGAGACAAATAATTAATAATTTTTTAAAAATAAAAAAGTAATTTAATTTTAATAGCCATATAAAAAACTTCACTTAGTATAATTTAAAAAATAATAAAAATAACCTATTAATTAACTTATTTTAAAATTTAAAATTTAATAGTATATATTTTTATAGTCTTTATTAAATACAATGTTGTATCAGTTTCTATTAAAAATATAAGATGTTATTCTCTTACATTTTTATAAATAAATATTTATAGACAAAAATAATTAATAATTATTTAAGATTAAAAATTTAATTTAATTTTAATAGTTATATAATTATTAATAACATAAATAATTAAAATTTTTAACATTAACAAAATTTGATTTTAAAAATATAAAAATTATATATTAAATCATGTTATTAAAATAAAATAAAAAATAATTCACGCACCATATGAATGAAATAATGGAATATAACTCAATTTGCCTTATATACTTATTGGGTAGGTTCAATTTAGCCCATTTTTAATTTTTGATTTAATTTAACTCATAAATTTTAGTTTATACTCAAATTAACCAAATTGATTAATATGTGTCATTTTTTAATATTAAAATATTATTTTTATATTGTATAATTATTTAAATAAAAAATAAAAATGTTATTTTTATTATTTAATATTATTAATTAAACTGAAAATATAAAAAATATCTTTTTATTTTCATATAATTAATTAAAATTTTAATTAATTTTAATTATTTAAATGAAAAAATATGATTTTTGTATTTCATACTTTTAATTTAAAATTATAAAATTATAATTAAATAAAACTAAAAATATAAAATATTATTTTTTTCATATTATTAATTAATATTAAAAAAATAAAATATAAAAATAACTAATTATAGTTAATTAATTAATATTAAAAATAATTAACTAAATAATTAACATTAACAATTAATTAACTTTAAAAATATTAAAAAAAAAAAAAGCAACTCACACACCAATGTGGTGAGTAAGTTACACCTTCCTCAAAATTAGGATAATTTGGACATAAATTGAAACTTTTGAATTAAATTGAACCAAAAGTTAAAATTGAATTAAATGGAACATCTCTAATAATTACAGGAGGACATTGAACTTTATTCCATAAAATAGTTAGTATATGTATTATGGATGAATACATCATTTGGCAACTAAAAGTACTCCCACCTTTACTTTGTTAACATTTGATACCTAAATTTTACAACATATAACTATTTAACCCTACACTAGATGTGATTTATATACACTTTTAGTTACACATTTTAAAAACTTATGAGTTTAATAAGTACATTTTTACAAAGTTTAAGTGTCAAATTTTAATATTTTTATAAAATTCAAGTATCAAATATTAACAAAATAAATATGAGTGTGTCAAATGATTTTTGAAAAAAAAAATCAAATATTTTTATAAAATTCAAGTATCAAATATTAACAAAATAAATTATGTGTGTGTGTGTGTGTGTATATATATATATATATATATATATATATATATTATTAAAGCCTATTCTGTTTATGAAAACCAATTGAACTGCTTGATTTTATCAAAAGAAAGATATCTTCAAGATCTGAAAAAGAATGTTTCTTTTCATAGATTAGAGCACCAGCTCCAAAGGATGTTTCTTATGGAAAAATTTTGTCCAAGTCTTGGGTAGAACCTCTCCTTTTATAGATGAAGGAGGGTCTTGTACAATAATTGGAAGTTACTATTACACATGTGAAAAGTTGGTGGAGTTGGCCGAAAGTGGATTTTCCTATAGCCATGTGAAGTGAAAGAGCTGGCCGAAAGTGGATTTTCCTATAGCCATGTGAAGTGAAAGAGCTGGCCGAAAGTGGATTTTCTTATAGTCATGTGAAGTGAAAAAGCTAGCCGAAAGTGGATTTTCTTATAGCCATGTAAAGTGAAAAAGCTGGCCGAAAGTGAAGTTTCCTGTAGCCATGTGAAGTGGAAAAGTTAAATAAAGTCTGCTGAAAAATGTCTTCTCTGTAGCATTGTCAAAGTGAAAATAAGTGAAGTCTGCCAAAAGTGAAAACTCCTGTGTTCATGTGATGATTCAGGAGTGCTTTAAAGTGGAGAAAATGCCGAAACAATCATCTTCATTGTCGTTTCCAAGACTGATTGCTTCTGATGAGGCGCTGGCTTTGCTGGAAGTTGCAGAATAATCTGTCTTGCTTGATAATAGTTGCTTCATTATAGTGAAATATTCTTCCTCCATTTTAGCTTGGGCAAGAAGAGCGCTCGCATGAGATTTATGTGCAAGGAAAGTTCAAGTTGAAGTAGAGGGAAGTTGCTTTTGACGGTCCTCATACTGCTTTAGAAGCCATTTTTCCATAGTTGCTAAGGAGGCCTTTTAAGTTTTCTGGAACTTAGACCACCATTTGACCTTGAATCTTTGGATCACAATAGGACCTTGAATAAGTTGTATAGGTTTAAAGTTATATTCCCAGGCAAGAACCCAAGGAACAAAGAACTTTAAAGCAAAAAGAGTTAATGGATGAAACAAGTCTTCTTCTGGTGGAGGGATATATCTGGCTTTAAAAGTGGTATACCCTTGAAAAATTTCAGAAGGTAAGATTTCAGGTGTGGCTCCCATCCACACCCACCATTGAGCAAACCATCTGGGAAAGTGAAAAGTAAAGACAATGTTGAAGAAGAAGAGCCAGGTATGAGTTAAATTAGAGTTTTGGATTAAAAAGGCATTAATCCAGGCTTGGTGGTAATCCCAGTAAGTGAAAGTTTGGTTGGCAGGAAGGCTTTTTCCATATCTGGCTTGGAATTTTTTGGGAAGTGAAAGGTTTTGTCCCCAATCCATTGGGTGGATAACTTTAATGATGGTGCAAGTTAAGTAATTGGAGAGGGAGAGTTTTCTGGGAAGTGTTTTATTTTAATTGAGCTAGTTTCAGTCAAAATACTTTGATAATAATCTGGATCTTTACATTGTTCTCAAGGTTTGTAATTCCAAGAGCCGAAGAACTTTACTACACACAAACTTGGGTTAGAATCATAAAAACCATCTTTAATAGTTAAAATGTTTTGGAAAGATTATTTGATTAACCATTGCAGAGAGGGATCAGAATTTTGTGAAAATTTTTGAGAAACAACTGGTTCCTCATGCTTTAAAGTTAAATTCATTGGATAAACAAGCTTTGGAGTTAAATCAGTTTGAGAAGCAGTTTGTTGAGTTAAAACAGTTTGGGAAACAGTTTGAGAAAGAGGTTTTGGTTTATGTAAAACAATCTCTTTCTCTGTATTTTTTAAGCAAATATCAGAGATAGCATATTTATGTGGCCCTTCAGGAAGGAACTCTTTCAGAACCTGACAAAGCTCAGGATGGTTAATAAGATTTGCTAACCATTCCTATAGCTGGCTTTCTTGTGATTTTTGAAGTTTCTCTGGCCTTTAGATGCTTGTGAAGTGGAAGTATTTTGTGGTTGATCTATCTCTTTTTGGAATAAGGAATTCCAAGAAACGATAGGGTTTTGAGGAGTGGCTTTTGGTTAAGTTAAAGCAAGACCTTGGGATTGGCTTGAAGGCTTTTGTTTAGATGAGGAAGTTGACTTTGCTCTTGATTCTTTTTTCTCCTTTAGTGAATCTCTGTGGTTTTCTAGGAATCATGATGATGGGTCTGCAAGAATTCACGAGTCAATAAGTCAGGGACAGAATTCATATCTCCTTTAATATATTCAATATCAAAATAAAAAATACTCAAAATAGCTTGCCATCTAGTAAAAATTTATTTTGAAGCAATATTTTGAACACATTTTTTCAAAATTTCTTTTGCAGATTTGCAATATATTCTCAAAAGGAATTTTCGATTGAGTAAATCACTGTGAAAATTTTGAATACATATAACTATAGACAAAATTTTCTTTTTAACAATGGAATAATCTTTTTGGGTATTATCCCAATGTCCAGAAATATACTGAACTATAACATCTTTATCTTTTTTCTTTTGTTTTAATATTCCTCCATATCCGACTTTAGAAGCATTAGTTTTGACAATTTTGAAAGCATTAGGGTCAGCTAAGTGTAAGCAAGAAATTTCTCTAATTTGGGCTTTGATTTTCTGAACAACAAGGGTATGTTCTTACATCTAAGGCTTTGGATTTTTCTTGAGTCTGTCATGAAGAGGTTGGAGGATTCTATTAAGATTTGGGTAGAAATCTAGAACATAGTTTAGACATCTTAGAAATCTCTAAAGCTGGGTTTTCTCAAGAATTTTATCAGGAAATTTGTCAACAAAAGCAAGAGACCTTTATATAGGAAAGATGGTGCCATTCGAAATATAGTGTCCTAAAAACCTAATTTTGGTCTGGAAAAGACTCATCTTAGATTAGAGACAATTATACCATTTCTTTTAGTAACAAGCAAAAAAGTGTTTAGATGCTTGAAATGTTGTTCAACAGATGATAAAAAAATGAAGACATCATCAATATAAACAATGCAGAAAGCAGAATATGAATTAAAGTTATCATTCATAATTCCTTGGAATTCAAATGGAGCATTTTTCAAACCAAATGGCATAACTTTCCATTCAAATTGGCCAAAAGGAATAGTGAAAACAGTTTTGTAACAATCTTTCAGAGCTATTTGAATTTGATAAAAATTAGATTTCATATCAAATTTTGAAAACATATTTGCAGCAAAAAGTTTTTGAAGAAGATCTTTTTTATTTGGAATAGGGTACATAATCCATTTTAAAGCTTGATTAAGAGGCTTGTAATTAATAATCAATCGAGGAACACCTCTTTCAATTTTAGAAGATTTATTAATATAAAAAGCAGCACAACTCTAGGGGGGACCTGGAAGGAGAGATTAAACCTTGTGAAAGCAAATCAACAATTTCTTTTCGACAGTGAAGTTTAAGATCTTTATTCATTTGAATATGGTGAGCTTTTATTGGAATTTGGGATTCATGAAAATCATTTTCATACGGGAGGTCAACAACATGTTGTTTTCTTTCCCAAAAAGCATTTGGAAGATCAGAACGAACAAAATTTTCAAGTTGGTTTTGGAGAAGAGAAATCTTTTTCTGGAGATCAGAGCTTTGGAGCTGGTGTTCTAATCTATGAAAAGAAACATCCTTTTTTAGATCTTGAAGATCTCTTTCTTTTTATAAAATTAAGCAGTTCAATTGGTTTTCATAAACAAAATAGGCTTTAATAATATTTAAATTGCGAGTTTGAGGCTTTTTAACAAAAGGGAAAATAATTCTTTTTCCTTTAATCTTTGCAGAAATATGATCATAATTCACAGAATATGCAGTAATTAGATTAATAAATTGAGTGCCAAGTATAACAGTATGATGTATGTTATGCACAAGTAAAAATGAAGTTTTGATATGCAAACCATTGTTAGAAACGTATGCATCAGTTTTAAATCAATCGTTAGATAAGAGTTATTTGCAGCTTTAAGCCTCTCTTTGGTGGCCTCTTGAAAATTTTTTGGAATTATTCATTCCTTGATACAATTGAGGTCAGCACCTGTATAAAAAAGAACAATAGTGTCCAATTTAAAATCATCAGAAATTTTCAAAGTGATTTTGATCAAATACTTTTGAGAAGTGACTTGTTTTAAAACAAAGAGAAAATTTTCTGGAATATTTTGAAGATTGAAAAGTTGAGGTGTTTCAGTTTCAGGCTCAGGTTCATCTTTTTCTTCTTCAGAAAATTTCTTAAGAAAAAGTTGGATGACAGCTAAGTCTTCTGTTTGCTTGGCTTGGAGTTGTTTAAGTTCAGTTTTGATGGTTTTAATCTCAGCTTGGAGCTCTTGGATGATTGAAGTAGGGGCTTTGACTTTATTTGTTTTGGCTTTTTGGAGAATGGCCGTGAGTGTTAGTAGTATGCCCTATAGCATATCATCTAGTATGTATCTTGTACATGTTTTATTAATTAAAAGGCATTTTCACTTTTCTGTTTACATAATATATTTATGTGTAATAAAAAATGTCCATTGATATTTTGTTAGAAATTCTATTCTTAAGTTATTAAGAATATGAGTGACAGTATTTATAGCACAAAGTATCATAAATTGGTTCACAATCGAGGATACTTGACACAGGACATGACTTATCCAGAAATATTATATTCATGTTTGTTCCCAGTGTATTTATATGAGATATAAATAAGATGGAATGGTGAGCCTCATGCCATATAACAAACATGATAAGCACTTATGCATGATAAGTAGGCCGAACCAGTGACATTTATAACAAGCACATGGAGTTTACTCTTGTCAATGTATTGTTATAAATCATATAAATGCATATAATCTTTAGACCTGATATAGCACAGTTATCTTGTATATAGGTGGTTTGAGTTTGATACTGCTTTCATACTTGTACTGTGTATGGGTATATGAGCATGTGTTGGCTCATACTAGTTATATATGGAGGTAGGTGTTGATCGAGATGGAATCTGTTACCCTAAGTAAATAGGGATAAAATCCTATGTTCATTTAATTGTTCTTGATGTTTCAAGCTCCTGGCTAGGACAGATAGATTTAATCAGAAAAGAGTTTCTGATGAGAAAATCTTTTAATAAAAAACTAGAATTAAAAGATAACATAATATTCAAAGTAAATGGGGTTTGACATAAACCATGACTCTAGCTCGATTTGGGATTTTGTAACAGAGAGATTCTAGTGCATGGTAACATATGATTGTAAGTTCATTTAAGGTAAACCTTATTACTGATTGGGTGGCTATGGCATGCTATGCTAGGTGTTAATCATAGTCTATGAGCTGCATAAAATAATTTAGATAAATCATTTATGGTAAGAAAGAGTTCTGATGATATTAAGAGTTGATATCATATCTCATTGCCAATTAGTGATGAGCCTAGTGAGTCACACACATATACAAGTAGTTACCAAGTTAAATGTGATTTAATTAATTAGTTAAAGAGTTTAATTAATTAATTAAATAGGTTTGGTTTGCAATTAGATTATAAAGTCCCTAGTATGGCTTGAAACCAAATCTAAGTTATTGGATGTATAGTATAAGTTAAATTAATATTTAAAGTGTTTAAATATGAGAAATTAATTAATAGAGATTAATTAATTAATTTATATTTGATATAAATTGATTAGAAGAAGAGAAATAATTATTTTGGGTTGAGAACTCAAAATTAAGAAACAAGGGTATTTTGATCATTTCACAGGGTGACATGTGGCACCATGAGATGGTGACACATGGCACTACACATAAGCTTGCCAATTATCTTTTAATCATGTAAGATGATCAAAGTCAAGATTAAATATAAGTTTGACACTTGGCACAATGTGATTGGGTCAATTAAACTAAGAGCCAATCAGAATGTGACATGTGGCAAGGGTTTTAAGTTGTGACCTAGCTATATAATGTGTTGTTATGAAAGAGTAAAATTATAAGCTGCTATTTTCTTTTGTGCCGCCACCCAAAAAGAGCCTTTCCCCTCTCTTCTTCTTCATCTCTCATCAATTCAAAGAGAATGGCCAACATTCTCTTAAATTAAAAATACTAGAAATCGTTTATAGTGTCCTGTATGTATCTATAACATCTCTAAAGGTAAAACCTGATTTTCTAATTAATTGGAAAGGCTTGAGAAGCTGTTCAAGGAGTTGCCATTGGTGATCTTGGTGTGGACAAGCTAGAGGGACAACATCTAGTATCCTAGGCGCATCCCAAAGGTGCCAAACACAACAGCAATGCATCAAAAGGTTAGTGCACTTATTTTTTATCTAATCTAGGATTCTAATGAATTAATCTGTTAATTCTAAAATCTTAAATGGCAAATGTAGATCTAAAATATATTAAAAGTGTTTTAATATGCTATTTATCATTGAAATCAAATAGGTAAATAATGAATCTTGCATGATGCATGAGACCCTAGAAGAAAAATTTTGAATTTAATGATCTAAACTTATGCTTTTCATGCTTTCGCTCCTTCAATTGGTATCAGAGTTACTATATTTGCCATTTAGATTGTTGATCATATGATTTAATTGTGTGATTTGATCATGAGATGATTGATTCATTGCTGGTTGCAAAGCAAAGGTGGCGGCTTGATGAAGAACACCATGGCGCACATGGTTTGATGCATTCAACCATGCGCATGGCTGTTTGGGCTTGTTTATGGGCTTGGTTTCAAGGCCCATAATTAGGCCCATGACTAATTAAAGTGTTTAGTTAGGAGTTTTAATCACACAATTAAATTTTGATTCAAATATGAATTTTTAAATTTGTTTGAATGTGATTCAAATCTGAATTTTTAAATTTATTTGAATCATATTCAAATCTGGATTTTTAAGTTGAATATGAGATATTCAATTTAATTTAAGTGTGTATGTTTTATTTAATTATTAAATAGTGATATACATTATGGATGATCATGGATAATAAAAGACCAATGTGATTGGATTTATTTCTTTTATATTTCTTTGGGTTGTAAATTAATTAATTAATTTTAATTTATTTTGGGCAAGTATTATAAAGGTTGTAATATTTTTTGGGTTGTAATTTCATTTATTTAGTTCTTGTAAATTCGCCTTAATATGCCAAGAATTACTATGTAATTGGATTATAAGAAGATCAAGGAGGTCAAGAGCATTGGTGGGACCAGTGGGAGGAATTCAAGATCAAGTGTTGATTATGTACTCCTTTAGCAACTCTTGTAATATGAATGAATGAAATGTACCTAGGAATGCCCTGATTCAATTCTTGGTGGCTCAGAATTGAATCCCTTAAAAAGTCCATGATCATACCATATTTATTATCCATGAATGCATAAGATGTATGGGAATGTATGCAAGTATATGATATATGCATGCTAATTGGATAATGTGAAAGTGAGACCTTAATAGTAATTAGGACGACCACAAAATCTTCCAAATAAATGATTAAGTTAGAAATGGTATAATTAAAGTAATTATAATATGAGCCCTCCATTGAGGTAATTATTTTAAGAAATTTTAAATACTTGCATATGATGTAATTAATTTAAGAGATTTTCTTAAGAATAATTGTTAAGCATGAGATGTTGTAAATATATAAATGATTTGGTGGCCAATATTGAATGTACCTGAGGACATTAAAATTATTTGCATATTTACTGGCTCAATGGGATCAACTTAACTAATGCAAGATAAGTCAATAATGGATGTACCTTAGATTTTGAGCATTAGGGGCTAGGTAAAGGATTGAACCTCACATGAGATGTAATGGGCAAGGAGTTGCTCACTTATAGTTTATTGTAATTCCAATAATGGATGTACCTGAGGACGATCAATAGGATTATAAGAATTCAATCACCCATTAGAAATCCATCCAACTAGGATTTCCGTTTTCTATTTTGGAAGTGTAGGATTCGCTAAGTTAGTGGGATGACCAATTTGATTAAAAGACCATAATCATTTTGGTTAAATACATGATACATTTACTAATTAATCTGGTTATTTTCTGCAGTTAATTTTCTAATAATAATGAGCACACCACAACCACCACCATCCAATATCCTTGCAAGCATACTTGATCGCAATAGGTTGAGAGGACTTAATCTCTCTGATTGGCTAAAAAATTTGAAACTTGTCCTGAACCTTGAACATATAGTATATGTTATAGACTTAAATGTTCCTGGTGCCTTACCTCCAGAGGCCACTCAAGAGGAACATGATACTTTGGACAAGTGGAAGGAGCATGATATGAGAGCCAAGTGTTATATGCTTGCTTCTATGAGTAATGAGTTACAGAAGCAGCATGAGAACATGCAGAGTGCGAGTGAGATCCTCCTTCACATACAAGAGTTGTATGGTGAGCACAGCAGGAATGCTAGGTATGAGATATCTAGACAGTTGTTCCACATGAGGATGTCTGAGGGACAGAATATTGGAGATAATGTCCACAAGATGATTCGGCTGATTGAGCAGCTGGAACATCTTGACTTTAACATGGATTTCCAACAGCAGACAGATTTGATCCTTCAGTCCCTTCCTGAGTCATTTGGGAATTTTGTGACAAATTTTCATATGACTAAGCAAGAATGCACCTTGGCTGGTTTACTCAACATGCTGGTTATTGCCCAAAAGAATATACCGGGCAATAAAGGAAAAGAGTAGCTTTGATTGCATCTTCTTCTGCTGAAAATTCCAACAAGAAGAAGGGCAATAAGAAAAAGAAACCTTAGATTCCTGGTCCTTCTAAGAAAATAGCTAAATAGAAAAGGAAGACTAAAACTGATGGAGGCAAAGAAAAATATTTCCACTGCTAGCAGGATGGGCACTGGAAAAGGAACTGCCCAGAGTATAGCAATCTAAATGAATGCAATGCCATGGTGAAAATCAACTCAAGTTCAAAATATATTTGGCACTTAAGGTTAGGTCATGTTGCAGAAGATAGGATTGCAAAACTGGAGAAAATAGAGATTTTATCTTCATTGGGCTCTGAGCCTAATCCAACTTATGAATCCTGTCTTCAGGGCAAAATGACTAGATCACCCTTTGTTGGACAAGAACCAAGAGCTGAAAATATTTAGAAACTAATACATAATGATGTATGTGGTCCATTTAAAGAAATGGCTAGAGGCGATTTTCATTATTTTATTACCTTTACTGATGATAAATCAAAGGTTTGGGTATTTGTATTTAATGAAATACAAACATGAATCCTTTGAAAAGTTTAAAGAATTTAAATCTAAAGTAGAAAAATCAAACAAGAAAAATTATTAAATCTCTTCGATCAAATCGTGGAGGTAAATACTTGAGTACTGAATTTGACGAATACTTGAAAGAGCATGGCATTATTTTCTAGCTGACTTTTCCAGGAACACCACAGCTAAATGGTGTATATGGAAGGAGAAATCGTACCCTATTGGATATGGTACGTAGTATGATGAGCTATACTGATTTGCCAATCTCTTTTTGGGGATTTGCATTAGAATCAGCTTTGCATATTCTGAATAGGATTCCATCAAAATCAGTATCTTCCACACCTTATGAGATATGGCATGGAAGAAAACCAAGTCTTAAGCATGTTAAGATTTGGGGTTGTCCAGCTTATATCAAAAAGTTGAACACTGATAAATTACAAACTAGATCAGAAAAGGGTCGATTTGTTGGATATCCAAAAGATAGTTTTTGGATATTATTTTTATTTGCCTACATCATAAAAGGTTGTGGTAAGTAGAGATGCCACATTTCTTGAACAACAGTTTGTTCAAGAAGGAGGCAAAGGAAGGCAAATAGAGTTAGAATTGGAGAATTTTGACCAACCAACAAATCAGATGGATATAGATCCATCTAGTCAATCTACACCTATTAATGAAACATCTACAGTTTTTCCTCGTAGATCAACCAGGGTATCTCACCCACCAGTGAGACATAGTTTTCTTCATGAAGAAGAATAAGAGATGTCTACTTATGAAGAAGTAGATTATGGAGATGATCCACTTACCTATGAAGAAGCTATATCAGATATAGACTCTTCAAAATAGATAGATGCTATAAAATCCGAGATTTATTCCATGTATAAGAATCAAGTTTGGGATCTTGTTGACCCACCTGAAGGTATTGTACCTATAGGGAACAAATGGATTTTCAAGAAGAAAATTGGTTCTGATGGAAAGATAGAGACCTATAAAGCAAGGCTAGTAGTGAAAGGGTTTCGCCAAAGGTAAGAAATTGACTATGAGGAGACTTTCTTGCCTGTTGCCATGCTTAAATCAATTAGGATTCTATTAGCAATAGCTGCATACTATGATTATGAGATTTGGTAGATAGATGTCAAAACAGCTTTTCTCAATGGATACATTAAAGAAAACATTTTCATGAAACAACCTAGGGGTTTTGAATCCCAAGATGGTTCCAAAGTGCACAAGCTAAAGCGATCCAGTTATGGGTTAAAACAAGCTTCAAGGAGATAGAACATCCGTTTTGATAAAACCATTAAGTCATTTGGTTTTATCAAAAATAACGATGAGCCATGTGTATATAAGAAGGTTAGTGATAGTGCTATCACTTTCCTTGTTTTATATGTGGATAATATTCTGTTGATAGGTAATGACACAGGTATGTTGACAACTGTAAATGTATGGTTGTCAAATATATTCTCCATGAAAGACTTAGGGAAGGCAACCTATATTATTGGGATTCGCATTTATAGAGATAGAGCAAAAAGAATAATTAGTTTATCCCAAAGTCTATACTTGGAAAAGGTGTTAAAGAGGTTTAACATGCTTGATTTAAAGAGAGGATTGTTACCAGTGAGACATGGTATCCACATTTCTAAAGAGATGTCTTCAAAAACACCTGAAGAAAGAGATAAAATATCCAGGATTCCATATGCTTCGGCTATTGAAAGTTTGATGTATGCAATGTTGTGTACTAGGCCAGATATCGCATATGCTGTTAGTTTGACTAGCAGGTATCAATCCAATCCAGGTTTGGAACACTGGATAGCTGTCAAGAATATCCTTAAGTACTTGAGAAGAACTAAGGATTTATTCTTGATATATGGAGGTGGTGATTTGCAATTGGATGTTATACTGATTATGATTTCCAATCAGATATCGATGATAGAAAGTCTACCTCTGGGTTTATGTTCATTTTTAATGGAAGTGCAATCAGTTAGAAGAGTTCCAAACAGAGTACGACTACTGATTCCACTACAGAGGCCGAGTATATTGTTGTATCGGATGCTGCAAAAGAGGCTGTTTGGATATAACAAACCACGGTCCCCCCAGAAATCCAAACACATAGAAACATGCTACCACATTATCAGAGAGATAGTTGGCAAGGCCATGTAGCCATGCAGAAAATAGCATCAGCTGAAAATCCAGCTGATTCATTCACTAAGCCTTTGTCACAGGCACAGTTAAACCGACATCTTGAGAAGATGGGTCTAAGATATTGTAATGAATGACTCTAGTGCTAGTGGGAAATTGTTAGTAGTATGCCCTAGAGCATATCATTTAGTATGTATCTTGTACATATTTTATTAATTAAAATGCATTTTCACTTTTCTATTTACATAATAGATTTATGTGTAATAGAAAAGGTTCATTGATATTTTGTTAGAAATTCTATTCTTAAGTTGTTAAGAATATGAGTGACAATATTTCTAGCACAAAGTATCATAAATTGGTTCACAATCGAGAATACTTCACACAGGACATGACTTATCCAGAAAAATTGTATTCATGTTTGATCCCAATGTATTTATATGAGATATAAATAAGATAGAATGGTGAGTCTCATGCCATATAACAAACATGATAGGCACTTATGCATGATAAGTAGGCCAAATCAGTGACATTTATGACAAGCACATGGAGTTTACTCTTGTCAATATATTGTCATAAATCATATCAGTGCATATAATCTTTAGACCTGAGATAGCACAGTTATCTTGTGTAACACCCCAAAAATTTTACATTTATGAGCATTTTTGGTATTTTAATTTTATTTAAATTTTAGGAATTTTTTTGAGATTTTTTCGGATTTTAAAAATCGGGTTCGATTTTTTGAAAATATAAACTTTGATGAATTTTAAAAATTAATTTAAAGACCACGTGGCAAAACTAAAAATATATTTGGAGTCTATGTATTTTTCTGAGTTTTCTGGAATTTTTTTCGGAATTTTTGGACCTCGTTTTCGGTCCCGAGGCAGAGCAAAAATTTAAAATTTTGTATTTCGAATCGAACCGACCGAATCGAACCGGACCGGATCGGACCGGTCGAATCGGACCGGCTCCCTTCTCTTTTTCTTCCTCTCGCGCGCGTCCCTTCCCCCTTCTCTCTTCCTCCCGTTTTCTCTCTCCTCCCGCCTCGCCGGCCACCACCTCCCCACCACCCCGATCGGCGCGCCACCCACCTCCCGGCCTAGCGGTCGCCCCAAGCATTAAAACCGCGCGCGAATTCCCTCCCTCGCGGCTGGCGCTTTCCCGGCCAAAATCCGGCCGATCCGGCCACCAATTGGATCGGGTCTTGTGTCTAAAATCATCTACTCGGCGAGAGCTTTCCATAGACACCAAGAACGCCGAAATCCATCGAGCGGTTTGTCCAATTTTTGCTCGGGAAGTTTTTAGCCCATTTCGACTTTTGGGCTAGATTTCTCGAAAACCGTGAATCCCACGAGAAAACCGAGGGTACCAGCACGCTCCACTCGTCGAGAGCTTCGCGGCGACATAAATTTCAAATTTTTCCGACACCATTTTTCGGTGGGTCCCACGGAACTTCGCAGTGTTTTTCTGAGCATTTAATGAGCTTAGAAAATTCTGAAAAATTTATGTACTAACCCCCGTGTTATGGGCTTCGTGTAGGTATCCTCGATTCGCGGAAATTCGACAGTTGACCGGGTCTGCGAAATTCCGGCCAGACAGACCCGTTACCGGAAAAGTCTCCGAATTGGACCGAGGTTTTGGCTAGCCCCCCATTGTCAGATGTCCCGAGCGCGTTCCCGAAGTCGGAATTGGCAAAGGTAAACCCGAACCTTACTTTTTCATAATTTTCTAGTGCTTAAATAGGATTAAAAATCCATAAAATATTCGTGGTAGCTTAGAAAATTATGATTCTTTTTGCAATAGCTTAGTAATATTGCTAAGGACTGCGGGGCAAAGTTTTAGAATTTTTAGAGCTTATTTGGGCAGTTTTTGCAAAAATGGTCAATTATAGGGACTAAATTGAAATTTTACATGTTGTGATGGATGATTGATTTAGTGGGCCCAGGAGGGGCTGTGTGATGTGATTGAGTTGTGGACATATGGATTGTGAATATAGAAGTGTGTTTTGAGCCCTTTTGCAGGTTGGGTAGGTCCTAGGTATAGGGGAGACTCTGCCGGATTTTCGGCACGACTTAGGACGTATTGGTCTTTTTCTTTGTTTGTATTGAGTCAAATTTATTAAATGATTGTAATAAAATTATCAGGTGAGCCGGGACAGCCTTCTTCCTCCGCCCAGCCGCCACAGTGATTGTCGTCAAGTCTGTGAGTAAAATATTAATTTTAATTGTAATTTCACTATTATTATATGTTCAAGCATGCCCATGCATCACTTATATGCATATATTTATGCAGTTAAACTCTAGGCACGATTTATGTTGCATTGATAACTGTTAAAGTGCCATAGATGTTGTTGTGGTAATTTGGAGCAGTGTGCGTGCGTTGGCGTGCGTGTGATGTGGTGTGGACTATGGATAGGACGGGTAGTCACGGCTTGAGTTCTTCGCTGGGACCCGATCCTTCGAGGGGTAGTCACGGCTTGAGTTCTTCGCTGGGACCCTCGATTTGGTTTATTAAGCGAAAGTCCGGCTTGAGTTCTTCGCTGGCACCAGGTTGGATTTAAGAGAGCTGTATAGGGGATCAGCTCCCATATATTATGATTGATGCTACAGGGTGCGTGAGTGCTCCAAATTACCTTTTTGATGTTACGATGTGAAAACGTTGTTGATGTTGCATTTCACTCTACAGGGTGCATTAGTTTTAGATAGTTATAGAGATTATGGTTAAAATTGATATTTTACTCTCTGAGTCGAACACTCACTCCTGTTCAATATTTTTCCAAGCCACAGGAGGATATTTTTAAGGTTAACCTGCTTCCTTTCCTCGTAGGTTGTTTATCAATGTTTGTGTAATTTTATTAACTCCTAGAATTTTCGCATGTGTTAAAAGTATTTATTTGATTTTGGTCTGTAATATTATTATCATGTTGGACCTGTAAACATATAATGATATGTATGTTTGATGGACTGGATGAGGGAGCTGAGCTCCCATATGTTTTTATGATGATATGAGTATTTGGAGGGTGAGTTGAGCTCCCCAATTGAGTATTTACTGTGTTTACAGGTCGGGTGAGTCAAAAACTCCCCGTTGGTAGGTCCATTTTATGGCCGGACTCTGTCCGATTGATTTCTTGATGTTGGGCCCAAATGGGTCTTAGAGTTGGGTTAGTGGATAGTTAGGCTTACTACGGGCCTCGGGGGCTTTAGGCTGGCCCAGGTCCTAGTGCCGGTCCGGGCCATAGCTTGGGTCGTGACAAATGTGGTATCAGAGCTTAGGCTCCAGATTCTTAGGGAAAAATTGTCTAAGTGTTGGGAAGAATTTACTAGGAGTCACATGCGGAAAAATAGGGTCCATATTCGTCTTGCATTGTCATCTTTGCTTTTAGTTTCTGCTTTATATATTGTGTGTAAACATGAGTCTATAGAGCTATGTAATGTGCAGTTTTGAATTTTGTGGGCTAATGCTGCTGAATTTCAGGGAAATGCGTAGAAGCAGGAGAGCTGCCACTGCACCAGAACCAGATGTGCCGGACGAGGTGTCGGCACAGGATGAGGCGCCTGCCCCGAGGAGGCGGGGTAGGAGGCCTAGAGCTGCTCAAGTAGAGGAGCAGCCACCCCCAGTACAGGATCAGTCCTTTATGACACAGGGTCCCATGGACCCCATGGCAGCTACTCTCGCTGGGTTGCAGAGAACCATCGATATGATGGCACAATATATGATCCACCCTCCACAGCAGCAGCAGTCCACCGCACCAAGAGGAGAACCTTACAAACAGATTATCAATTTTAAGAAGTTGGTGCCTGGTACTTATGATGTGTCAGACGATGCATATCGGTTTTTGGATTCCTGCAGACAGCGAATGTAATTACTGATTGGTCGATAGAAGACCGATAGAGTGTATGCAAAGATGTCATGGGGCCTATGCCTAGACAATGGATGAATGACTACGTGTTACCCCGGATGGAGGGTTTGACATGGGCTCAGTTTGTGGAACTTTTTATCAATCGGTTTGTGCCAGAAAGCTTCAGGGATCAAAAGCAGTGGGCCTTTGAGGCCTTAAGACAGAATGGCAGGTCTGTAGATGAGTATGCTACAGAATTTCTAGAACTGAGCAGGTATGCCCCTACAGTAGTAGCTACAGAAACTATGAAGGTGAAGAGATTCCTAAAGGGGCTGGACAGGAGGTATGCAAACCTGGCCATGATGTCTGATCAGTCATTTGATGTGGTAGTTGATCGAGCCAGACAGATAGAGATTAGCTATGCTGTGGATGACAGCGGAAGAGCAAAGAAAAATAGAGCAGAGGGTTCTTCAGGTGTTCCCCAAATGGGTACTCCGGACAGTGGTGGCCAGAGTAATTACAGAGGAAAAAGTAGGAACAAGAAGAGTGGTTTTAGACACAAACCTCGAGGATTCTGCACTGTGGTACGGATCCAAAGAAGGGTCACAGCTCAGGTACAGCAGCCTGGTCCAGTTCAGATCCTCCTTGGCACCTTGTGCACAGTGTGGAAGAGGACATTCAGGACCTTGTTTGATGGGATCAGGAGTATGCTTCAGGTGTGGCCAACCAGGTCACTTTGCTAGAGAATGCCCCGTGTTCAGCGAGCCACAGATGGGGTCACAGTGGTTCATGCAAATGTTCCTCGTCGATTGTATCCGGTGCTTCCAGATGGCAGCAGATCGATGGCCAACAGGGCCGAGGACAAGGGGGACGTGGATTTGGAGGCAGATCAGGAGGTAGAAGTCAGTATCAGGGTTCTGCCACTCAGGGTAGGGGTCAAGCTCGGGTTTTCACCCTGACCCACCAGGATGCTCAAGCTTCAAATGCAGTTGTGGCAGGTATTCTTCTGGTCTGTTCCTATGAGGCTCGTGTTTTGATAGATCCGGGTGCTACGCACTCATTTGTCTCCCCTGTGTTTGCCATGAGGTTGGGTAGAAACCCTACAACTTTAGAATGCCCTTTGTCGGTAGCTACCCCACTTAGTGACAACATAGATGTAGATATGGTTTTTCCGGGTAGCCCAGTGGTAGTGGATGGAAAGATCCTCCCAGCAGACTTGGTTCCTCTACCAGTAATGGATTTCGATGTAATCTTGGGGATGGATTGGTTGGCAACTCATTATGCCACTTTAGACTGCAGGAACAAAAAGGTGTATTTCCACATACCTGGTGTGGAAGAGTTTAGCTTTGATGGTGACAGGAGCGTGGCTCCATATAATTTGGTGTCAGCAATTAGTGCTAGAAAAATGTTGATGTGTGGATGTCAAGGGTATTTAGCATTGGTGAGAGATACCTCTATAGAAGGTGTCAGTATGGAAAATGTTCCTGTTGTCAGAGAATTTATGGATGTCTTCCCTGAAGAGCTTCCAGGGTTGCCACCAGAAAGGGGAATAGAGTTCTGCATTGATGTTGTGCAGGGTACAAACCCCATTTCAATACCGCCTTACAGGATGGCACCAGCAGAATTGAAAGAGCTGAAGGAGCAACTACAGGAGCTTTTGGACAAGGGTTTCATACGCCCGAGCACTTCACCCTGGGGCGCTCCTGTTCTATTTGTTAGAAAGAAGGATGGGTCATTGAGGTTGTGCATTGACTATAGACAATTTGAACGGTGTGACTGTGAAGAACAAGTATCCACTTCCTCGGATCGATGATCTGTTTGATCAGCTCCAAGGGGCTAGATTCTTTTCCAAAATAGACCTGTGATCAGGCTACCATCAGTTGAGAATCAGGAATGAGGACGTGTCCAAAACGACATTCAGGACGAGATATGGTCATTATGAGTTCTTAGTGATGTCTTTTGGACTCACTAATGCACCAGCAGCCTTCATGGACTTGATGAACAGGGTGTTCAAGCCATTTTTGGACCGTTTTGTCATCATATTCATAGATGACATTTTGGTATACTCTCAGACCGAGGAAGAACACGTGTGGCACTTGAGGATGGTGTTACAAACTTTGAGGGAGCACCAGCTATATGCCAAATTTTCGAAATGTGAATTTTGGCTAGAAAGCATCTCATTCTTGGGACACGTGGTTTCTAGTGACGGCATTCAAGTGGATCCCAAGAAAATTGAAGCTGTAACTGATTGGCTTAGGCCTACAACAGTCACTGAGGTGCGAAGTTTTCTGGGCTTAGCTGGCTACTACAGGCGTTTTGTGCAAGATTTTTCCAGGATAGCAGCTCCCTTAACTAAGTTAACTCGGAAGAATGTTCCATTCATTTGGACAGATGACTGTGAGAGGAGTTTCCAGAAGCTTAAGGAGTGTCTAACCACTGCCCCTGCGTTGACACTACCTATGAGTGGTAAAGGATACACCGTGTACTGTGACACTTCCAGAGTTGGCCTAGGGTGTGTTTTGATGCAGAATGGAAAAGTAGTGGCTTATGCTTCAAGGCAGCTGAAGAGGCATGAGCAGAACTACACCACCCATGATTTAGAAATGGCGGCTGTAATCTTTGCACTAAAAATCTGGAGACACTACCTGTATGGTGAAGTGTGCGAGATATACACCGATCACAAGAGTTTGAAGTACATCTTCCAACAGAGGGACTTAAACTTGAGACAGAGGAGATGGATGGAGCTTCTGAAAGACTATGATTGCACCATCCAGTACCACCCTGGGAAGGCCAATGTAGTGGCAGATGCTTTGAGCAGAAAATCTTCTGGTAGTTTGGCGCACATTTTAGCAGAGAAGAGACCGTTGATTCAGGAGGTACATGAGTTGATGGATCAAGGTTTAATCCTAGATCTTTCAAATGAGGGGGTATTGTTGGCTCATTTTTCAGTGAGGCCAGACTTGAGAGACAGAGTTAGAGTTTCCCAGCACAGAGACCAACAACTGATGAGAATCATAGAAAGAGTACAGCAAGGTGAAGCTGGTGAGTTTGGATTTGCCAATGATGGCGCCCTAGTGCAAGGTTCTAGGATATGTGTGGCCGATGTGGACAATCTCAAAGATGAAATCATGCGAGAGGCACACTATACACTGTACAGTGTCCACCCAGGCTCCACTAAAATGTACCATGATGTGAAAGATAGCTACTGGTGGAATGGCATGAAGAGAGACATAGCAGACTTTTGTGTCCAAGTGCTTGACTTGTCAGAAGGTGAAGTTTGAACACCAGAGACCGTCAGGGAAGCTGCAAGAGCTCCCTATCCCAGAATGGAAGTGGGAAATGATCACTATGGATTTTGTGACTGGGTTGCCTCGTACCACACGAGGATATGATTCGATTTGGGTAATTGTAGACCGCTTGACCAAATCAGCTCACTTCTTACCTGTGAAGACTATATATTCTGTGGCACAGTACGCCCGGCTCTACATTCGAGAAATAGTCAGATTGCATGGAGTTTCAGCTTCCATAATATCCGATGAGGGCCTGATTCACTTCTCGGTTTTGGAGAAAGTTGCAGGAGGCACTTGGCACACAGTTGAACTTCAGTACGGCTTTCCACCCTCAAACAGACGGACAGTCCGAAAGGACAATCCAAACACTGGAAGACATGCTTCGCATAAGTGTCTTGGATTTTAGAGGTCAATGGGATAAGCAGCTAGCTTTGGTGGAGTTTGCCTACAACAACAAGCATTACCACTCCAAAGATAGGGATGGCACCCTATGAGGCATTATATGGAAGAAAGTGTAGGTCTCTCCGTGTTGGACAGAAATGGGGAAGCGAAGGTGCATGATGTAGACCTAGTGCAAGACACTTGCAGGTAGTTCCTTTAATCGTGAACGATCAAAACACTTTCGAAGCGTAAGAGTTATACAGACCCCAGACGGAGGGATGTGGAGTTTGCAGTGGGCGGCTATGTATTCCTGAAGGTTTCTCCAATGAAGGGAGTCATGAGATTTGGAAAGAAGGGCAAGTTGGCACCTCGGTATATTGGACCTTTTGAGGTTACTGATAGAGTTGGAGCAGTTGCCTACCGGTTGGAGCTACCACCCAACCTCTCTCACGTTCATCCCGTGTTTCATATCTCCATGCTCAGGAAATACATTCCCGATCCTTCTCATGTACTGCAGCCGGATGTGATAGAGCTAAAAGAGAACTTGACATTTGAGGAGCAGCCTGTAGCCATAGTGGACTACCAAGTGAGACAGCTGAGATCCAAACAGATCCCTATGGCTAAGGTTTTGTGGAGGAGTCAGTCAGTGGAAGAGTGCACCTGGGAGTCAGAACGGGACATGCGTAGCAAGTACCCTTATTTGTTCAATATATAATCATGTGCGTTATTCTGCCTTGCGTAAAATTCGAGGACGAATTTTCTGTAAGGGGGGAAGAATGCAACACCCCAAAAATTTTACATTTATGAGCATTTTTGGTATTTTAATTTTATTTAAATTTTAGGAATTTTTTTGAGATTTTTTCGCATTTTAAAAATTGGGTTCGATTTTCCGAAAATATAAACTTTGATGAATTTTAAAAATTAATTTAAAGACCACGTGGCAAAACTAAAAATATATTTGGAGTCTATGTATTTTTCTGAGTTTTCTGGAATTTTTTTCGGAATTTTTGGACCTCGTTTTCGGTCCCGAGGCAGAGTAAAAATTCAAAATTTTGTATTTCAAATCGAACCGACCGAATCGAACCGGACCGGATCGGATCGGTCGAATCGGACCGGCTCCCTTCCCTTTTTCTTCCTCCCGCGCGCGTCCCTTCCCCCTTCTCTCTTCCTCCCGTTTTCCCTCTCCTCGCCTCGCCGGCCACCACTCCTCCACCCCACCGTAGGCCATTGTCACCACCTCCCCAGCCAGTGGCCGCTCTAAACGGCCGGAATCACGCGAATTCCCCCCCTCGAGCGCGCGGCGTTTCGGCTTCC
This sequence comes from Hevea brasiliensis, assembly GCF_030052815.1. Lineage (NCBI taxonomy): Eukaryota > Viridiplantae > Streptophyta > Magnoliopsida > Malpighiales > Euphorbiaceae > Hevea > Hevea brasiliensis. Next base: position 110,068,802 of record NC_079493.1, read on the forward strand.
CTGGCCAAAATCCAGCCGATCCGGCCATCAATTGGACCGGGTCTTGTGTCTAAAATCATCTACTCGGCGAGAGCTTTCCATAGACACCAAGAACGCCGAAATCCATCGAGCGGTTTGTCCAATTTTTGCTCGGGAAATTTTTAGCCCATTTCGACTTTTGGGCTAGATTTCTCGAAAACCGTGAATCCCACGAGAAAACCGAGGGTACCAGCACGCTCCACTCGTCGAGAGCTTCGCGGCGACATAAATTTCAAATTTTTCCGACACTGTTTTTCGGTGGGTCCCATGGAACTTCGCAGTGTTTTTCCGAGCATTTAATGAGCTTAGAAAATTCTGAAAAATTTATGTACTAACCCCCGTGTTATGGGCTTCGTGTAGGTATCCTCGATTCGCGAAAATTCGACTGATTCAAGATGCGAAATTCGGCGAACACTGTTCTGGAAAAGTCTCCGAATTGGACCGAGGTTTTGGCTAGCCCCCAATTGTCAGACGTCCCGAGCGCGTTCCCGAAGTCGGAATTGGCAAAGGTAAACCCGAACCTTGCTTTTTCATAATTTTCTAGTGCTTAAATAGGATTAAAAATCCATAAAATATTCGTGGTAGCTTAGAAAATTATGATTCTTTTTGCAATAGCTTAGTAATATTGCTAAGGACCGCGGGGCAAAGTTTTAGAATTTTTAGAGCTTATTTGGGCAGTTTTTGCAAAAATGGTCAATTATAGGGACTAAATTGAAATTTTACATGTTGTGATGGATGATTGATTTGGTGGGCCCAGGAGGGGCTCTGTGATGTGATTGAGTTGTGGACATATGGATTGTGAATATAGAAGTGTGTTTTGAGCCCTTTTGCAGGTTGGGTAGGTCCTAGGTATAGGGGAGACTCTGCCGGATTTTCGGCACGACTTAGGACGTATTGGTCTTTTTCTTTGTTTGTATTGAGTCAAATTTATTAAATGATTGTAATAAAATTGTCAGGTGAGCCGGGACAGCCTTCTTCCTCCGCCCAGCCGCCACAGTGATTGTCGTCAAGTCTGTGAGTAAAATATTAATTTTAATTTTAATTTCACTATTATTATATGTTCAAGCATGCCCATGCATCACTTATATGTATATATTTATGTAGTTAAACTCTAGGCACGATTTATGTTGCATTGATAACTGTTAAAGTGCCGTGGATGTTGTTGTGGTAATTTGGAGCAGTGTGCGTGCGTTGGCGTGCGTGTGATGTGGTGTGGACTATGGATAGGACGGGTAGTCACGGCTTGAGTTCTTCGCTGGGACCCGATCCTTCGAGGGGTAGTCACGGCTTGAGTTCTTCGCTGGGACCCTCGATTTGGTTTATTAAGCGAAAGTCCGGCTTGAGTTCTTCGCTGGCACCAGGTTGGATTTAAGAGAGCTGTATAGGGGATCAGCTCCCATATATTATGATTGATGCTACAGGGTGCGTGAGTGCTCCAAATTACCTTTTTTATGTTACAATGTTAAAATGTTGTTGATGTTGCATTTCACTCTACAGGGTGCATTAGTTTTAGATAGTTATAGAGATTATGGTTAAAATTGATAGTTTACTCTCTGAGTCGAACGCTCACTCCTGTTCAATATTTTTCCAGGCCACAGGAGGATATTTTTGAGGTTAACCTGCTTCCTTTCCTCGCAGGTTGTTTATCAATGTTTGTGTAATTTTATTAACTCCTAGAATTTCCGCATGTGTTAAAAGTATTTATTTGATTTTGGTCTGTAATATTATTATCATGTTAGACTTGTAAACATATAATGATATGTATGTTTGATGGACTGGATGAGGGAGCTGAGCTCCCATATGTTTTTATGATGATATGAGTATGTGGAGGGTGAGCTGAGCTCCCCAATTGAGTATTTACTGTGTTTACAGGTCGGATGAGTCAAAAACTCCCCGTTGGTAGGTCCATTTTATGGCCGGACTCTGTCCGGTTGATTTCTTAATGTTGGGCCCAAATGGGCCTTAGAGTTGGGTTAGTGAATAGTTAGGCTTACTACGGGCCTCGGGGGCTTTAGGCTGGCCCAGGTCCTAGTGCCGGTCCGGGCCATAGCTTGGGTCGTGACATCTTGTATATAGGTGGTTTGAGTTTGATACTGCTTTTATACTTGTACTGTGTATGGGTATATGGGCATGTGTTGGCTCCTACTAGTTATATATGGAGGTAGATGTTGATTAAGATGGTATCTGTTACCATAAGTAAATAGGGATAAAATCCTATGTTCATTTAATTGTTCTTGATATTTCAAGTTATTGGCCATGACAAATAGATTTAATCAAAAAATAGTTGATAATGAGAAAATCTTTTTAATCAAGAACTGAAGTTAAAAGAGAACATAATATTCATAGCAAATGGGGTTTGACATAAACCATGACTCCAGCTCGATTTGGGATTATGTAACAGAGAGATTCTAGTGCATGGTAACATATGATTGTAGATTCATTTAAGGTAAATCTTATTACTGATTGGGTGACTATGGCATGCTATGCTAGGTGTTAACTATAGTCTATGAGCTGCATAAAATGATTTAGAGAAATCATTTATGGTAAGAAAGAGTTCTGATGATATTAAGAGTTGATATTATATCTCATTGCCAATTAGTGATGAGCCCAACACATACACAAGTAATCACCAAGTTAAATGTGATTTAATTAATTAGTTAAAGAGTTTAATTGATTAATTAAATAGGTTTGGTTTACAATTAGATTGCAAAGTCCCTAGCATGGCTTGAAATCAAATCTAAGTTATTGGATGTATAGTATAAGTTAAATTTATATTAAAGTGTTTAAATATGAATTTAATTATGAAAAATTAATTAATAGAGATTAATTAATTAATTTATATTTGATATAAATTGATTAGAAGAAGATAAATAATTATTTTGGGTTGAGAACTCAAAATTAAGACACAGGGGCATTTTGGTCATTTCACAGGGTGACATGTGTCACCATGAGATGGTGACACATGACACTACACATAAGCTTGCCAATTGTCTTTTAATCATGTAAAATGATCAAAGTCAAAATTAAATCTAAGTTTGACACTTGGCACAATGTGATTGGGTCAATTAAACTAAGAGTCAATCAGAATGTGACATGTGGCAAGGGTTTTAAGTTGTGACATAGCTATATAATGTGTTGTTATGAAAGAGTAAAATTATAAGCTGTTGTTTTCTTTTGTGCCGCCACCCAAAAAGATCCTCTCCCCTCTCTTCTTCTTCATCTCTCATCAATTCAAAGAGAATGGCCAATATTCTCTTGAATTAAAAATACTAGAAATCGTTTCTAGTGTCTTGTATGCATCTATAACATCTCTAAAGGCAAAACCTGATTTTCTAATTAATTAGAAAGGCTTGAGAAGCTGTTCAAGGGGCTGCCATTGGTGATCTTGGTGTGGATAAGCTAGAGGGACAACATCTGGTGTCCTAGGCGCATCCCAAAGGTGCTAAACATAACTACAGTACATCAAAAGGTTAGTGCACTTATTCTTGATCTAATCTAGGATTCTAATGAATTAATCTGTCAATTCTAAAATCTTAAATGACAAATGTAGATCCAAAATATATTAAAAGTGATTTAATATGCTGTTTATCATTGAAATCAAATAGATAAATAATGAATCTTGCATGATGCATGAGACCCTAGAAGAAAAATTTTGAATTCAATGATCTAAACTTATATTTTTCGTGCTTCCGCTCCTTCAGTGAGGTCATAGGTGTTATTGGCTTTTGAAGAAGGGTTAAAAGGCGAGGGCTCAAAAGACTCTTGGAGTTTCAGAAGATAGTCCTTTTGGACTTTGGGATCTTGAATGTGGTTGAGAACCTTAAGAAAGAACTTCTGGTCTTTAGTAAGCATATTCAGTAATTTTTCAAGTATTCCTTCAGAAGAGGAATCAGAAAAGACTTCATCAAGTTGGAAGGCTTGATCATCTTCAGAAGAAATAAAGGCTGTATCATCAGAATCTGAGGATTCAAGCAAAAGGGCTTCAATTTTTCCCAAAGTTCCTTCTTCAATTTGGAGCTCATGCAGTCTTTTGCTAAGCTTACAAAATCTTGCAATGTGCCCCCTTTTCCCGCACCTGTAATAGATAACATCTTTTTTAGGAATGGGTTCTTGTGGCTTTGGGTAAGATCTTGGGTGCTTTCTAGAATGGGCTTTCTTCTGTAAGGCTTTTCAGAAGGTTCTTGTGCCTTCGATATTTTTTGGTCTAGCAGTCTAGGCAAGGTTTGTTATTTGAGGAAGAAGGGTTTTGATAATCAATACCAAATTGTTGGCAAAAAGAGCCAAGTTCTTTCTTTGTCTTGTGCATCTCCCATTTCATCTGCTTTTGAAGTCTGAGATCTTGACAGATCTTTAATCCTTCCTTTTGAATGTAACTGATAAGCTCAAGATAAGTTAATTGACCATAAGGAATCTGGTCATTGAAATGCTCCTTAATTTTATTTCTGAACTTATCTCGGACCTTTATTGGTATCAGAGCCTAGGGGGAGAAGCATTACTGCTCATTATCTCTGTGATTTGCTCTGTTGAATTCTCACATTCATGAGCTCTTTTGAGGACTTGAGTTGGTTGGTTGTAAGTCCTAATGGTCTAGCGATAAATCCAGGAAAGCTCGTCCTATTGTAGGGAATGTGTTAATTAAGCTGTTTAAATCATGGATATATTTTGCAGAAATCAATCTGTTTCCAGCTCTTCTACCTCCAGAATAGGGAAGAAGATAATAAACAGTGAATAATTAATTATTGAAGATTTTGAAAAGTCAATAGATAATTGGGAACTTCCTAAAGTCCAGAAAGATCAGATATATAAGTAAAGCAAGTTTAACTTCCTTAGCAAAACTGATTATAGCATCAAAACTGAAGAAAGAGATATCCATATCACAAAGCCTTTTGAAATTATAAAGCTTTTAACTTCTTATTCCTTAAACAAACACAAAGCCAAAGGATACAACCACATCCATGTAGGATTAGTCCAGGTAGGAATAAAGCCCTTGACCAAAAAAGGTCTTAACACCTCTATCTTGGTTGTCCTTCGAGATGCATGATTCTATGACTTTCAAGATTCTTTGCTTAGCTCTATTGAATTTAGTCTTTGTACTGGTCCTATCTCTTTTGAGTGTTATTTGAATTTAACTATATCTTTAAATGATAAAAATTTGCTTGATAGTCTTGTTTTACAGATAAAGACTCACAACTACAAAACTGCTTCCTAGATCTATTCTAGTTGCTTTGATTTTTAAAGTCCATTATAAAGCCGTGATGACTGCTTTTGCTTCCAAGGCTCTCATTCACAGTCAGAAAGGAGAAACCCTCCTCCTCCAAACTGACCTCACCAAAGCCAATGTTGTTGTCCCTAGATCCATCAAATGGAGTGAAGTTTCCCTTCTAGATGATTGGGTCTTAGAAGGGGTCTTGAAACCAAAACCTTTATCTCCTCCGAGCCCAAACACACAGCTTAGAGAAATTGCTCCCTGATGCAAAAGTAAATTATCTTTCACTAGAAAATCCATAAGCTCAAGGCCATCTCATGACACTGCTTTTTCTTATGAAACCATTGACTTAGGCAGAGTCTCAAATTTACCTTCTGTAATAAACCTACCAATTACTAAAACACCCTCTGTTATTAACTTTCTAACTACCCAAGATCATTTTGTCCAATTTCATGATTTACCTAGACATTCAACTTCTGACATTCTGAGACCAACTACTGTGCAAACTGCTTATTTTTCCACCACTATCCCTAGACTTGTCTATTCTACTCCTGAAGAACAACCACGACCCACATCTCCAAATTTCTCCTTTGTGATTGAGAATTTAGATGCTGAATTAAATGTTCTTCAAAAAGAATTTGAAATTGATAAAACATATCTTCAAAAGGATTTTTATGCTCCTCATAATCATGAGAGAAAACTTTGGCTTTTTAAGCACTTTTTGGATCAGAGGCATGAAATCCAAGAAAAGTTTTATGCATTCATTTATGAGCATCAAGCACATATTTTATTCTTTGATTGGTTTGAAATTTATGCTTTTGAAAATAATCTGGAATGTCCTTTTGCCCAAAAGACCCTAAATCCACTTTCTGAAACCTCTTCTTGGCAAACTTCAAAGAATGAATTGATACAATCTGTTCATCCACCACTTCGTGAACTCCAACTTAAACACCTCAAGACAACCCTTATAGCCTCACCATTCAAACTCAAAAGCGAAAAAGGAGTTGAGAAAGATCTCGAAAATATCATTCAACAAAATAACTAAACTAATAACCATCTCCATACTATTGGCAACCAGTTGATTGAAATCCAAAAGCAGATCCAGTATCCCATGGTGGTTATTAAACTTGGAGACTCAAAATTAAAAGCTCCAGCTTTTAAGCCCTTTGAAGTGTCAAAGCCTTCTCTATCCCAATTATAGCAGACAAACAGAGAAGAATTTCTTCAAGCTATCCAAGATCGGCTGAATTAACTGGGTCCTTCAACTTTAACAAAGTCTAATGTTGTGATACCAGACACTCCCGAAGCCTCTGTCAATGTCATGGAACAATCCTCTGATGAAGAAAATGCTTTCCAAGATGATTCTTTTTTAGAGATCAATAAAGGCCATTGGTAGAATTCTCAATAACTCTATTGTCCAAGAGCTACTGCTTCGGATATTAACATTGAAGACAAGCCCAGTGCTCTTTCACAAAGTCGTTACAATGCTTCCTTCGTCTATGAATGGAACATAGATGGGAAGTCTGAATATAACATCCTCAACATCTTCCAGCAAATGACTATAGCAACCAATGCCTGCCGGACGCAGATAGGCACCTCTGACCAGACCATTGCTGAACTTCTTATTGCAAGGTTCGCGGGCCAGCTTAAAGGATGGTGGGATTACTATCTCACTCCACAACAGAAGCTTGAAATTCTAAATTTCTTTAAATTGGATACTATTGCTCTCTTTGATACAGGTACTGACATCAATTGTATCAAGGAATGAATAATTTTGAAAAAATTTCAAGAAGCCACTAAAAAGAGGCTCAAAGCTGCAAATAACTCTTATCTAAAAATTGATTTAAAAACTGATGCATACGTTTCTAACAATGATTTGTATATCAAAACTTATATATATATATATGTAAACTGAAAAAATAATCAATTTTCCAATTGATTTTTAGTAAAATAGTTAATTTTTAATAATTTAACAACCGATTTAAGAATCAGTTTATAAATTAATTTATAATTAGTTGCTAAGATCGATTGTTATTAGCAACTTATTTAAAATTGGTTGCCAATCAATATTAAAAAAAAAAATCCTAAATATGCTATTAGCAATTGATTTTAAAATAATTTATATTAGCAATTGATTAAGAAATTAGTTATTAAAATCTATTATTAATAATAATAGATTTAAAGAATTGATTGCTAAAATTGATTATTGTTTGCAATAGATTTCTTGTCAATTATTAATAGCAATCCGTTACAAATCAGTTATTAAATTTTTCTCTCACAAAATTTACGATTATTTTTTTAATTTTTTTTTATTTGCAATTAATTTATAAATCGGTTGCTAATAGTAATTGACTTTTTCCCTAAAAAATTTTTTACCATTTTTTTTATTTGTAATTAATATGTGAATCGGTGGCCAATAATAATCAATTTTTGCAATTAATTTTTTCTCTCCAAAAAATCTCAATTATTTTTTTTTATTTGTAACCGATATGCGAATCGGTTGTTAATAATAATAATAATAATTTTTTGTGATTGATTGAAATCATTAATTATTAGTAATCGATTTTACAATTGATTGTGAATCAATTATAAAATTTTCCTCCCAAAAATTTGTTAATAATTTTTAACAAAAATTAGCAACCGATAATCAATTACTAAAATTGATTGCTAATTCACTTATATAAACCACTACTCATTATTTTCTACCATTTTTACTTCTCTTTCTTCTTTTCTCTCATTTTTTTTATTCTCATTTATTTTATTCATTGTCTTTTCTTTTATAATGTATTTTTTTCACCATCTTTTTCATATAATTTTCTTTATTATTTTTTTCTCATATATTTTTTTCTTAATCTTTTTCTTTCTCATATATTTTATTCTTTATTATCTTTTTCTTTCTCATCTATTCTCTTATATATTATCTTTTTTTTTTCTCATATATTTTCTTCATCAATTTTTTTCTTTATTACCTATTTTCTCCATTATTTTTTATTCACAATCATTTTTTTCATCTTTTTTATTTAATTTATTTTTCTTTGTCATAAAATAAAAATATTGTACAATTTTTTTATTAGTAAATTATTTGTGGTATTATTTTTTACTAATTTTTTTGTTATAACATATATATGGTAATTTTTTAGTAATTTGTCATATAAATATCTTTTTATATTTAATTTTTTCTTTATATTTTTGATAATATTTATTATTAGTATTTTTTATAATATTTTTATATTAATTTTTAGTGCTAATTTTTCATTAATAATTTATTATTTAAGTATTTTTTGAAAATTTTATTTATTTGAGTTTTTATTATTATTTAGAAATTAATTTTTTTATAATTTTTTAAATTAATGACTGACTTTCGATTGCTAAATTAGTTACAAATAATAATCAATTTATAAAATAATTATAAAAATTATAAAATTAAAGACACCAAAATTTTTATAACTGATTATATTTCAGTTGTTAAATTAGTTTCTACTAATAACCGATAATTTTTTACTAAAAATTTTATTTTTTAAATTTAATTAATTTAGCTGATTTAGTTATTGATTGCTATTTACAATCAGTCTCATTGTAACTGACTGAATTGATTGCTAAATCGATTAGCAACCGATTTTAATGGATTAGTAATTAATTCAATCGATTGCTAATTCAATTTTTTTTAGTGATATATATATGGAAAAAAAATTATGCATCAAAATCTTCATATCAAAATTCAGGGTGTACAACACCGGAGTGTACAATGCCTAAAATTAGTGTACAAGTCTCAAGGCACATATATTTTGAATAAAATTATTAATAGTTTTTATTTTTTAAATAATTTAAAAAAACTAAATACTTTTATTATAAATATAAAAATTAATAAAAAATTAATTAAATTAAATTATCATGTAATTTAACTTTTCATAGGTTAAGATATGGATTTAAATAATTAAGACATTGCATTGTCATAATTTTCTGTTAAAGAGAAAAGAAAGTGTAAGATTAATGATGAAATCTCCTTTTAGATGTTATACATGGCATTGTTACGAGTTATATATTTATTTCATATTGAGAAGAATTAATGATTAAATCTCCTTTTATATAGTTTTTACTTTTTTTATTTAATATAATTAAAGATTAACTTATCTAATAAAATATTTAATTTTTTATTTAATATATTTAAGAATTATCTTTAAAATCTTTTATATATATATATATTCCTATATTGCTAATTGGCTCGAAACCTCTAACCCGAATTGAATGGATCCACAACACTCACTGAATTTGATCTCATTTCGAATTCAACTTGCCTCAATCCGACTTTCGAGCCAATCTAAATACAAATATTATATATATATATATATATATATATATATATATATATATATATATAGATATAGAAAGTCCGCTCCTTGAAGGTTGAACCGACAGTTATTTTTCACACGTGTCATCACCTCATCGAATGCAGCCAAGACTACTTTTCTGCCGCGACGCTCCGCTCCCTCGCCTCAACCCCACTGTGGTACTGTCCACACAGCAACAGAGGGTATATTCTACTTCATGCTTAATTGCTTATTTTTGCGATGAGAAGCCTTCAAATTCAAATAATTTCCTAAGAAAAGGGTGTTCTGGTGAATAAATAAAACCTGTTGGCCTATCCTATCCCTAAGCAACGAATTAGAATAAATATAATTAAATTAATTGATTAATAAATCATTTTCCATTTGTCCTAATTCTCGCCCACTGTTATTCCCGCTCATTTTTATTGCCTTAATTTCAAAATCTTCCTGCTTCGCGGCTCTATTATACTTGCTTTAAACTCTCGCACCCTCACCTTCCACGTCACCTCCCAAGCCATTATTCTCATTTTCTTAACCACCTTCCCAAAAACAAAAAATTAAAAAAAAAAACCTATCGTTCTCACAGCTCTGTCGCTCTGGTCTATTAGAAATCAAATCTCTTCTCTTCTATCTCTGTAATTCTCAGCATCACGTTGTCTTAAAGAAGAAGAAACAATCTCTCTCTTCTTCAGTAGCTTAAAGCATCTAAGGAAATAAAAAAAAGGCAATGTTATTCGCTTTTGTCACAGAGGCCATGTGACTTCACTGACTCATTCTTCTCTTCATCGTCGTCTTCTTCCTTCCTTCTCCTTTCTCTGCTTCTGGTTGTCTTTACGCTCCTCAGCCGAGTGAGTCGCTCATTGACTCACCGAGTCAACTCGACTTTACTCCACTGTAATGGCCTCATACTCCCGAGCTAGAAGCAGCTCTCCGTTCTCTTATCGGAAACCTTCCAGTCCTTACTCTTCCACTTCTTCCTCTTCTTCTTACATCGGCAACAGGTTAATGCCTCGTTCCTGTTCGTCTTCTACTTCTTTTTTCAATTCCGGTGGCGGAGGACGATCCATGACGCCCAGTCGTTCGCGCTCTGATTCATTGTATTGCGGTCCACACGGTTACGGTGGTCGCTCTCCTGTCGCGTTCGGGTCTGAGGAACTGATTGCCGAGCCAGTTGATGTGCCGAGGAATGGGGATAGTATATCGGTGACGATTCGGTTTAGACCGTTGAGGTAAGTTGTTAGATCTGAGAGTAGTGGACCAGATCTGTTGCGATAAACTCCTAAATCGTTTGGTTTGTGTTCTGAGGTAATGTGATTGGAATTCGTTTGGTTACAGCGAGAGAGAGTTCCAGAGAGGGGATGAGATCTCTTGGTATGCGGATGGAGATAAGATAGTTAGAAATGAGTATAATCCAGCAACGGCTTATGCATTTGGTGATTATTTTTTATCTACTGATAAACTGAATAAATTCGAGGCTGTTGTTGGTTAATTGATAAAGTACAGTTTGATGGAAAGTGAAAAATGCTAACGAATTCATATTGGCAGATAGAGTATTTGGACCGCATACCTTTTCTCAAGAGGTATATGATGTTGCTGCCAAGCCAGTGGTCAAGGCTGCAATGGAAGGTGTCAATGGTATGGTGCAGAAATTCTGATTCACTAAAATGAATCAGCATTGATTAATTGGAGTAATTGTAGCGAATATTGTGATTGAGTTGTCGATTTAATTGAATTTTCACTTTCTAAATTCTGAGCTCATATGTTGACAATGCAGGAACTGTTTTTGCTTATGGTGTCACTAGTAGTGGAAAGACGCACACTATGCATGTAAGTTTAGTCTCTAGCTACAAATTTTTCTTCGAGCGTATTCTAGGCATGGATTTTACTTTACGCATTCAGCTATTGTTGAAAACGAATTAGAATTTTAGGTCTGAAGCTTTGAAAATGATGCAGCTTACTAGTGAACGATTAAGCTACAGTCGTGAGCACAGTAAAACTGATGGTCCTTCAGATGTTTGCATACATGTTTTGATGCTAATTTTGTTTTGTTAATGAGGGTGTTGACTCTTTTAGCAATCTATCACATTGTATTCTTCTTATAATCAGCAATTCCATTATAACAGAAACCGAACAGCTAGTGAAGTAAATCTTTCAGGATTAGCTTGAATTATAGAACATGTTTGATGTTAGAGTAAGTTGAGTTTTGTTGCTGAGCCTTAGGGAAGAAACTGGGCTTTTGAACATTTTAAACTTCACTTTTTGCATGAATTCCAATTACCTTAAGTGTTGCTTTGATGTCTTCCCCCAGTTTACCCTTTATCTTTAGCATTAATGTTATGAAGCTCCAATATGTATTGGATCTTGGCATGGTTAATAACCGCATAACACACAATTTTGGTGACATGGCAGTTCACTCCTGCCATAACATGTATTGTTTACAATTTGACACACGAATAAGTCATGTATATTATCCTAGTTACTTTTTCTTGTTTTATTTCCCAAATATAATAATTCATTAGAAGTGCTAATTTCATCTCTCTTGTTTGTGACATCTTAAAACATGTGCAGGGAGATCAAAATTCTCCTGGTATTATACCATTAGCCATAAAGGATGTTTTCGGCATTATCCAAGATGTAAGTGTTGTTTCAATTTCTAATATCCTTGTTCTGTTATTTGGGACCATAAAACAACATGGTCATTCGCATCTTGCCATTTTGTGCCTTTTTTTTCCTTGTCTCCTTTCAAGTGTATAAGTGTCAAACTTTTTCTCTTTTTTTATGTCAACTAGATATGTTATATAGTTTCTTGATTTATTTCTATGGTTTCTCTGCATTATGTACTCGATTTTCTAGTGTTGTGTTGAAAGTACAACACTATATTGCACATACCTCTATGGCATATAGCACTAATGACCAATAATGCTATTCTTTGTCTGTAATATTAAGAAATGTTTGAAAATTCATTTTCATTTGCAATTTATGAGCTCATTACACTGTGATCTGCTTCCACTGTGTGTGTGCGCATTTGCGGAATTGTCTCAATTTTTTCTCACATGAATCAACATGGTTTTCCATGATGAAGACTAGTTGATTCATAGTTTCATCTTTTCAATATCCCACTTGTTGACCAAGTATGATTGACATTATGCATTTTTGCTTCAGACTCCAGGAAGAGAGTTCTTACTACGTGTGTCTTATATTGAAATTTACAATGAGGTCAGTGGCATTTTACAAATTATCAATTGCAATTGTTCTATGATTTATCAATTTTATTTTCCTGTGCAGCATCATCAATGGTGATGCTTGGCATAATAATTTATTTTTATCGAGAAATTTTATATATAATTCAATATTCTGCAACTTCCATGGTGTTTGAGTCTCCGACAATTTGACCTATTGTCATCTTAATGATGACCATCTGATTTATGGTTTCATGCATGTTTTGATATCAGGTGATCAATGACTTGCTTGATCCTACCAGTCAAAATTTGCGTGTTAGAGAAGATGCACAGGTGTTTTTCTTAATTTTATTGAATGTTCTTTTGATATTTGCTATGTAGCTTTCTTATGCCCTCTTTTTCCTCTTTGCATAAGATTGTGTTTAGTAATTTCTTGTCCCTCTTGCTGAGACACACACACACACAAAGTGGTTGTCATAAAAAGATAGTACTCATTATTTACAAATGATGCATTGCTATGGATAGTGATTAATGAATGCTTTCACATGCTCTCTCTCTCTACATACACACAGAAGGATGCATATTTGGTGCGGAAAATGGATAATTTTCTTAAATGTGAACTTTAACCTTAAAAAATTGCTATATATCTAAGTCTCATGTTTGTTTGTCCTGTCAATGACTGCATTGTATTTTCCAGGGCACTTATGTTGAAGGTATAAAGGAAGAAGTGGTTTTGTCTCCAGGGCATGCACTTTCTTTCATTGCTGCTGGTGAAGGTAGTTACTACGGAAACCTATCTTTTCCTTTCCTGTTGGCGTATGATTGATTGGTGGGACTTTCTTTCTACTAAGCTTCTAATTGATATTTGATATTGGCAGAGCATCGTCATGTTGGTTCAAATAACTTTAATCTTTTGAGTAGCAGAAGTCACACCATATTCACACTGGTAAATTGTACATGTGTATTTAGCACTTATAATTAACATGCTGCATGTACATTTTTTTAGCAAATAATTTAGAGCATTGTTTGAAATGTTAAACAGTGCCTTTTTTGCATCTAATTAGTATCTTGCTTACAGATGATCCACAACTTGCTATGTGGATTAGAGTGATGATCTAGAACATATTATGTTTTCAACTTTAGTGTCTGCATAATTTTTTTTCTTCACCTGTTTTTCTTTTGGAAGATATAACTAGTGTTATATTGCTTGTTAAAGATTATGAAATTTATGTTATGAAGGCCAATTTCCTAAGATTCAAACCACAAACTAGCCTTGTTACATTTTAACTCATAGTTGTTCTTGGCCTTTGTCTATTGTAATGACTTATATTTCCGGTGCTTGCACTAACTTCAGTGATATGCTGAGTGATAGTTTCCTATAATTGCTTCACTGTCTCAATTTTTGTAGTGATCAAAGCGGCTCTTTGCCTATCCATTTTCTATGTTACTTGGACTCTCCCTCTTCTACAATATTTTTTTGGGTAGAAAGGATGGGGTGGGAAAACTGTTGAACTTAAAACTGAACTAAATCCTATTCATTTCACCTGAATTATAAATCTCTCTCTCTCTCTCTCTCTCTCTCTCTCTCTCTCTCTCTCTCTCTCTCTCTCTTTTCTTTCTTTTTTATTATTCTTTGTAAATATAATATGCCTTCTACTCTAGACAGCATGGATGTTGCATCTTCTGTTGCTTATTTTGCTTTATTTCTTAAATATCCTTCACAAATATGCTTATGCTTTTACAGATGATTGAAAGTAGTGCCCATGGCGATGAGTATGATGGAGTGATCTTCTCTCAACTTGTATGTTTCATTCAATTGATTCTGTTTGAAAATAAAATATTCTTCTTAGCTCCATTGCTCATATTATTTCCTTATTTCTTTCTTTTGTTAGAATTTGATTGATCTTGCTGGATCTGAGAGTTCAAAAACCGAAACAACTGGACTAAGGAGAAAGGAGGGGTCTTACATAAACAAAAGCCTTCTAACTCTTGGAACTGTACGTGACTGAGCATGCATATGTGATCATATTTCCATGTCTTTTCTTTTATGGCATTTGCTTCCATCTTAACCACATACTGTTGGATAAAAACCTGTAATTGATGAAAAGTCTTAACCGCATACTGTTGAATGTTTTCCAAAAAATATTGAACAGAGCAAAGTCTTCAGATAAAAACCTGTAATTGATGAAAAGTATATAGGTAATTTGAGTTTTTTTCTGCAGAATTGAGGATACTGGGATTATCACTGAGATTCAACAAAATCTTTGTATCTCTAGCATTTCTAAATTGGTAATAAGTGGTATTGCATGGGAGTGCTAAAAACTGAGTTGCAATTATTCCTTTTCTTCATGTAGAGAATTTGAACTTCTTAGCATCGAAATGCATGTATGTGCATTTATCAATATCAGTTTGAAATTTGTATTTTGCATTGACTTGTTGATTCCTTCATGAAGGTAATTGGAAAGCTGAGTGAAGGAAAGGCATCACATGTTCCTTATCGAGATTCAAAACTTACACGTCTTCTGCAGTCTTCATTGAGTGGGCATGGACATGTTTCAGTGAGTTCAAGATACAACAATTATTGTGTTATACCAAAATGAATTCTATTTTCTTCACAAGATCTATTTTTCATTTTATATTTTTGTTTCTTACTATGTGGTAAAAGGTTTGCAACGAGGTGCCCATCATTCATGCTGACTAAAAATAAATACCACCTAATACATGGATTTTTTTTTTTCTAATAAATTGCTACACAGCTTATTTGTACAGTCACTCCTGCATCTAGCAGTATGGAGGAAACACATAACACGTTGAAGTTTGCTAGTAGGGCTAAGAGAGTTGAAATCCATGCCTCTCGTAATAAGGTATGGTATAATCTTGGAAGGTGAGTCATTTGTTGATGGCAATGTATTATAGTTAACTCTTAAGCTAATGCTAATACTGTTTCCGGAAATTGCTTCCAGATTATTGATGAAAAATCTTTAATAAAGAAATATCAAAGAGAAATCTCAGGCCTCAAGATGGAACTTGATCAATTAAAGAAAGGGATGATTGTTGGTGTCAATCATGAGGAGATTCTGACCTTAAGGCAAAAGGTTTTGGGTTTTTTTTTTTTTTCTCCCGTCCTCACCTTTGAATATTACGGACCTTGTTTTTCTTTTTCTAATTTCTTTATGTGGTTCCATTTTTTCTTTACAAATAGTCCTCATTGTTCTTTGGATAGTTGGAAGAAGGTCAAGTGAAGATGCAGTCAAGATTGGAGGAAGAAGAAGAAGCCAAGGCTGCTCTGATGAGTCGAATCCAGAGGCTAACCAAGCTCATACTTGTTTCTACAAAGAATACGATTCCTGGATTAATAAGTGACGTTCCTGGTCATCAGCGGAGTCACTCTGTTGGAGATGATGACGTAAGTTATTGTTCTATTTCTTATGAAACAGAAGCACAAATTGTGAACTTTTGCAAATCTAAGCATAGGAAGAGATCTGGAGATTTATTTGAGTCAAGTCCTTGTCTTTTCAAATCACTTGTGCTAGGGTTTGTTCTGGTGATATATCTTTGGTTCTATGGGCTGCCTGCCTGCCCTGTTAATAAATTTGTAAGAGTTTTTTTTTTTTTTGGTTGTTCTCATGGTTTACTTGGTGTGTTGTAAACTCTTGGTTGCTTAGTGAATCTGGATGATGCATGTGTGAGGAAAGTTTTTGCCATGCCCTCCTGCAACTTTCTCTAAATTTCTTTTATTACTTGGTATTACTGCTTCTTTCTCAAAAATTTCGCCTTCAATCAAAAGAATTTCCATCTTGATTGATAAATATTAGATCTTTATTTAGTTTGAAAATGGGTAAATGATGTTTCTCATTCATTTTTTTCCCTGGGTCAGAAATTGGATGTTTTGAGGGAGGATGCTTTACATCTAGAAAATGAGAATCAGAAAGACTCTTTGTCTTCTGCTTCTGTGGTTCCATCAGATGCCTCTCATGAATTTAAACACAGGAGATCTTCCAGCAGGTGGAATGAAGAACTCTCACCTGTTAGCAGTACAATTACCGAATCAACTCAAGCGGGTGAAATTATAAGTGCTTCAAAACTACTTGCAGTATGTTTTTTTAGTTCTCTTATTTCTTATTTTAAGTATTTAATTTTAAGGAATATTCTGGTGCAGTTACCATCGTCAATGGGATTATATTTTGTCTCAAGTCTAGAAAAGAGGAACTGCTAGTAACAAGTTGGATGTTAAAACTGTCTATAGTAATGTTTGGCTCCCATTAATGAAGGTTAACTTGGTCTTATGTTGGTTTAAGTTGCATTCACATTCAATTTTTTCTTCTTTCAATCTTTTGTGGTCTATGTACTTGACTCCATACTTCTTATGAAGAGAAACGTTTGCTGGATGGTTGGGGTTTTCTTTCCTTTTTATTTTTAGTTCTCATGTCATCTTCAGTTTCCATGCCTCTTGTTCTATTTTCTCCTCATTTCTCTCTAATTAATATAGTTTGAATGCTACTTGAGGTATTTTTTGGACAGTTCTCCTTTGATAAAAAATATCAATTCTCTCTCCGAGATTACTTTGGATTTTAGATTTGGGAAAATTGGTTCCTTGTTTAATTCCTTCACTTTCAATTATTAAATTGGAGCAAGTCCTTTTGCTACTAAAATCTTGAGCATACACATCATGGATGCTGTGTCTTTCAGGACTATGTTTTTTTATTTGATTTATCATGATATGAGCAATCCAAATGTTCTCATATTTTTCATTGGTTACCAATGAACTTTTGAAAGCGACTCTTATATTGTGTTTTAGGGTGCAATGACACAAGATCAGATGGACCTGCTAGTCGAGCAGGTAAAGATGCTTTCCGGAGAGATTGCATTCAGCACAAGTACCCTTAAGCGTTTGGTTGAGCAGTCTGTGAATGATCCTGATAGCTCAAAAATTCAGGTATGCCCTTCTTCTCTTTTGTATCAACTCTATTGTTTGATTGTGTTGCTCTTGAAGTGATAAATGTGTGTTTCTTTGAAAGGGTTGGCAATAACCTGATAAATATGGATGGATTTTCGGTCAGGTGGTGTTATCCACCCTCTTGCATTGAGCCATTATCCTAATAGATAAGGGCTTTATAAATGCTAACGGGGACCATTGAATTACCCTACAACATTTGTGTTATCTGCTAATTTTTGCTCAGCTTGATTTCTGGCCATAAACTGTTCATAAATTTTATTAGCTTCATTTTATATGGTTATTCTAATGTTATTTAATTTTAAATAATGTGGTTGAATTTAATTGACTGTAGGCTTTATGTGGTTCATTTTGCTTCCACTTTTTCATGTCATACTCAGTCAGAAAAATGAACTCAATATAGTATGATTTTTCTATTTCTTAGATAACTGGTTCTCTGTTTGCAACTTAATGTAAAAAAATTTTTGGCCTCCTGCAATGCTGTATATTTCAGCATCCAGAATCTAAAATTTTTCAGCAGTATACATTTTTGTATCCATGAGAATGCATACATTCTTAATGTCAGATCCAGAACTTGGAGCATGAGATCCAGGAGAAGCGGAGACAAATGAGAATTTTAGAGCAACACATCATTGAGAGTGGTGAGGCTTCAACTGCGAATGCATCATCAGTTGATATGCAGCAGGTAATAGTACTTTCTCTCTTGCTCATTTTCATTTTTCTCTAGTGTTCTTTTATTTTTTATTTAATTACCTGCTTATTCAAAATTTTGTTGCTGAATTCCTTTAATTGTGTTTCTGTTACAACAGACAGTCATGAGATTGATGACACAATGCAATGAAAAGTCTTTTGAGCTGGAGGTGAGTACTTAGCACCACGATATTAAATTGTGTAATGCATATTGAGTTGAATAGTTTTAATTAAGTCGGTCCATTACGACTTGTTTACACTAAAATTGTTGTACCATCAAGCTTATTTAGAATGGAAGCTAGCATTTATGCATTTACCAGGAAAAGAGTAATATGGTTTCCTTAACAAACATGCTTTTTCAGGTACTAATGTTGTGCTTTGGAGGTAAATCTAGCTCCTTAATTTTTGGGTGAAAAGGGATCCATATAGCCGACTCTAACTAGTTTGGGATTAAGATTTACTTGATTTTTGTATTTGTATGGTTTTAATATGAACTCTTGGCCACCCCATGTAACCATTCCCTTAAATCTTTGCCCCAAATCTTATAATGGAAGCTATGTTTTATGGTACTTTGTTTTCACTGATCTCATGTGCTTTTTTAGTTAAAACACTTTTTACTTTTGTTCGTTGTTTAAATTAAATGATTTTGCCAATTGATGCAGATAAAGACAGCAGACAACCGTGTCCTTCAGGAACAGCTGCAGACTAAGGTCAAAACACAATTCTCTATATCTATTGACTTCTTCCTCCTTCTTCCTCCTTCTTCCTCTATTTGTATCCTACTATAGTTATTTATGGTGCATAGATGTTCTTAGGCCTCAGCACAACCGTGTGCCTAAATACTAAATAGTGTGAGACTCAAAAAATTTTAATAAAAATAAAAATAAAAATAAAAATTAAATAATCATAGATATAAGCCCCATTTAACGAAATTTATCAAAATTCTCTATCTATGAAGCATTAATAAGCATAAAAAATGCATAAAATAAATATAGATTTCACTATTAATATCTTTTTTTACCCTCTTTTTAAGAGAAAACTATAAGAATTTACTAGAATAAATCTAAATTTTGGGCATTCAAAAACAAACACCAGATTTTTTATATTCACAAACAAACCCAAATAAAATTGTTGGTGTTATTAGAAAAAATGAGAAAAAAAACAATTTTAGATAATCTAAAAACATTGGCCCAAAATAACATGTTAGTGGTTCTTTTACTAGAAACAGAGGACAAATAATAAACAGATGGCCAAAATAGAATGTTAGTGTCTTTTTTGAAAAAAAATAGGCAATTGAGAAATTCTAAAATAAAGACTCACATAGCAATGTTAATGGTGTTTAAAAAAATGAGGGGGCAATTTTAGATAAATTGGAATATGAAGAGTTCAACAGGCATTAAAGATGAGAGAGATAATGTGAGAAGATTGAAATAAGGCATGCAAAGAGAGATAAAGAAGTGTAAGTGTTGAAAATGTAAATATGGTGGATTTGTGATCCTAGGTGTGGTAGTTTGATGAGATTTTGACAACTTTTTATCATTGGAACTCAAATTCCGACGACTTCCTAGTGCATCAACATTGGATTCTAGTAGATTGACAAATTTTGAGCCTAGTGGTATTGTCCTTTGCTAATGGAAGTACTCGTTGGAGGTAGAAATAAAGAAGGCATGCCTTTCTAAAGCCTTTGCTATGTTCCCTAGTCAAGGATATCATCATAGGCCCATGGACTAGAAAATCCTCTTCCACAGCTTTCCCTTTGTTTCTGTTCCTGCCTCTCCTTGCCGAACCTATGGAGACCGAAACAAGAGCTCAGTTACCTCAAGACTTGTTTGAAAGAGAGAGTCTCAAACCTCTTGAAATTTGGAATAATCTGCTTGAATTTTTATTGCATCAAACCATCTCCATATGTAAAAGAGTTACAAGCAACTTATTGGAATCCTACTGAAATTAGAAGTCCTAAACTAGTAGGGACTATAATTAAGCAGGAAATACAATTAATTGGAAAAGCAATAAAATTCTAGAAATAATAAAATTGCTGCCTGTAGATCAGGTTGGATGTTCACAAGCCCCACGTCTATTGTAGCTCTTTCCAACGAAGGCATTCATAACAGCCTTGTTCTTGGAACAAGCACAAGGCAAGCACCTGTTAACGTCGCTTGCCATTCTTCTCTAGTGGCGTTAGTATTGGAGCCTTGTAAGCAAGCCTTGAGCCTGTGGAGTACCTTTAACGACACTGTATTCTACAGTTTGGTTGAAGCTTAATACCTTCTTTGATGAGAGCCTCTTCTTTAAACTTGGATGCCATTTGTATTATTTTGCTCTTGGTTTCATTGGTTTGCTAATGGTATGAGTTATTATTTTCTCATATGCTTCCTTATTGGCAGTGTTCTCAGAACAAGGAATTGCAAGAAAAAGTAAAGATCCTGGAGAAGCAGTTGGCTTCATTCTCTGGTGATAAAACATCACTTGCTTCTGAACATGCTGTGTCTGAGGAATATGTTGATGAATTGAAAAAGAAAGTTCAGTCACAGGTGATTACTGCTATGGTGATGTTTACAAGCTTTTGACTGGGCTTCATATTGTTTTTGGGCATGGTCAATATTTTTTTTTATAACTTTCAGGTAACCTTAAATGTGTAGATGCTAATTTCAACTATGGAGACCATATTAGTATGACTATATGTCGAAAATATAAGCAAAGAAATGTTCCTAGTGGACAGCTGTTCTATTGTTATTTCACAAAGAACTTAAATGACTTGCATAGATTTTTTTGGGTATATGAGCAGGAAATCGAGAATGAAAAGCTAAAGATAGAACAGGTTCAGCTTTCAGAAGAGAACAGTGGGTTACGGGTGCAAAATCAGAAACTGGCTGAAGAAGCTTCTTATGCAAAGGAACTGGCTTCTGCTGCTGCAGTTGAGCTGAAGAACTTGGCTGGTGAGGTTACCAAGCTCTCATTACAGAATGCAAAGTTGGAAAAAGAATTGTTGGCTGCTCGAGAATCTGTGCATTCTAGAGGTATTGGCACACAAAACATTAATGGTGTTAACCGCAAGTATAGTGATGGCATGAGACCAGGAAGGAGGGGAAGATTCTCTGGCAGAGCAAATGAAATTTCGGGAATGCACTCTGATGAATTGGACTCTTGGAACCTTGATTCAGAAGATTTGAAAATGGAGTTGCTAGCAAGGAAACAACGGGAGGCATCTCTTGAAACTGCATTAGCTGAAAAAGAGTTCATCGAAGAGGAGTACAGGAAAAAGGCTGAGGAGGCAAAGAAAAGGGAGGCTGCTCTGGAAAATGATTTAGCAAACATGTGGGTGCTTGTTGCTAAGTTAAAGAAAGAAGGGGGATATATCCCTGAGGTGAGTACTGATGAGAGGCATAGTGATGGAATCGATCCAAGCGAACCAAAAATTAATGAGGTTGATCAAAATACTGTCCAAAAGGAGAGACAAGTTTCAGATGCATCAAGACTGCCTGATGAAAGTCCCGAGGAGCCCCTGGTTGTTCGGTTGAAGGTATTGCTGAATTATTTGGACGTTTATCTTTGTTCTGCTTTATTTGCTGCCTTAATATCATTCATTTTATTTAAAAATTTCTCCTCAGAAGCTGTTGGAGAAACAGAATCTGTTTAAGTCATGTTGTTTGCTACTGATTTAAGGGGAAACCCCTTAAAATGTGAACTTGTGGTTTCCATCTAATGGTATTAATCGTTTCTTAGTAATACACGCCATTATAGTTTTGCTGCTGTCCTGGCCTTTAATTTAGAAACAGTTTGACTTGCACTTTCTTTCTGGTGACATTATTGTTTAGGCTGCATTGTCATGTTAGCTTGCAAAATTCTTTTGATGCAATGGTATGTTAGGCCCGTCTCTGGGCTGAGCAACAAGTTCAATTAATTAGTTGATCAAAATATGATCAAGTTTTGTGTTCTTTAGTTTACTTATTTTGCTTGCCCTTTAGAAACTTTTTATCAGACGACAAATCTTAATGCAATTGTAGGGTTATGAAGCCTTTTGAGTTTTCTTGTTATGATTTGGATGATATGGCTCTGTTTTTTCTTCAGTACTTCTGAATATTTGAACTCAAAGTAGATTTGTGGCTTGCATTAGATGAGAGTTTAATTGATCATCCATTTGCACCTTGATCTCATTACTAGTGGATGAATTGCTTGAATGGGTGGCTACAATTTATATCCTTAATTTTCTGGTTTCAGGCGCGAATGCAAGAGATGAAGGACAAGGAGCTCAAATGCCTAGGCAATGGAGATGCCAATTCACATATGTGTAAAGTATGTTTTGAATCAGCAACAGCTGCAATTCTTCTCCCCTGCCGACATTTTTGTTGTAAGTCATTGAAGTTTCTTGCATTTGAATTGTAGCTGTGCATGTCTATTGTCTCTATTGTACAAGTGTAACTATCAGTGATAACTAAGTCTTGCTCAAATTATTTGTGGTTGATTGTGTGGATTTTTTTTTCTTGTCATTTATCTCTCCAATTGTAACTATCATTGCGTTATTTTTTGCAGTGTGCAAATCTTGTTCGCTAGCTTGTTCTGAGTGTCCAATTTGTCGCACAAAGATTGCAGATAGGCTTCTCGCGTTCACTTAATGAACGACACTGCAGTTTATGCCCATCAAAGAGGTCATTTGCATATCTTTCTGTTTGTGATTATAAACTGATAAACTAACACATGCCTCTCTGTTTTTATTTTTCCCTTGCTCTTATTTCAGGGCTTGTCAATGTTCTCCTGTTGGCAAAATTCAATGCAATAGCGGGTGCAATTCTTTCATTAGTTAAATGTATGTAATTGTCTGAAAGGTAAGTCAATATATTGTTTCCTCTCCTTTCGAGGCTGTAAAATAAGATGGTGATTAAAGGTTAGCGAAAAAATGAGCACATTCTAAAGTACATATTTGGGACGTTGAATTGTTTTCAAACATCCAGCAGAAGGCTGTGATTTGTTTCAATGTATGTATAGAAACAATGTATGCTTCCGTAAAAGCATTTTTGACCCCTTGAATCAGAGCACATGTCAGTTCCTTGGTTCTCTGTCTCTCTGCTTAGCCTTTTTTTTTTTTCACTTGGCTCTTGTCAAGAATCTTGAATATAACAATTAATTGTCAACGAAGGACAGCGATTGAAATGGCAATTTGTTTTGGAAATTGTCTTTAGTAATTTTAGGTGCTGAGCAGGTTTCACATTATAAGATGATGTGACAGGGTATCATCCTCTCGAACTGACAGGTTTCACATTAAATGATAAAAAATATAAACTTATATAAATATTTTTAATTTTAGCCAAATTAATGTTACTTTTCATATTATTTTCTATTGTTGCAATATATTCAATTAAAATAATTTGATTAAATAATTTAAATCTTTTTCTCACTAGTTTTATTTTTTAATAAGTTTTAAATTTATAAAAAAATATTTAATAATTAAAATATATATAAGATATTATTATCTTAATTTATAAAATTTCTCTCTATCTAAACATTTAGTTTACATCTATTTCACTATTTATCTTGAATTTAAGTTTTAAAATTAAAAAACATTCAATAATTTAAACATAAAGTAATTGTAAGTAATATATATAAAAAGAGAGAAATTAATTAAAATAATATTTTATTTGATTTAAAAAATGAAATTTTTATCAATTTGAGAAAATTAGCTAAAATTAAAAAAAAATTTGACTAATATCAATAATGTAGAAAAAAATATTGAAATTAATTTTGTTAATTAAATCATCTAATTAAGTTAATTACTAAAAATAAAATCAATGTGAAAATTTGAGGATAAAACTAAAAAATTGGTTTCTTAATTTTTGCGTGAAAATTCAATTTAGTCCATTGATTTTAAAACTTGGGCCAATTGGATTTTAAAACTTTTTATTTTAGCTCTAATTTAACATATTTTGTTGATTAGAATATGTGAGACTTAAGAAAAAAAAATTTTAATATCTAAAAAAATTATTGATTCTTAATTTATTAGTTTCCCTTTATCAATTCTCAATCCCAAATTTATGTGAGAATAGAAAAGAAATACAAAAGTCAGAACCACTCTTGTCTTCTCTTCTCTTCTCCATATATGTTTCTCCAATAACCTCAAGAAACTCATTAATTAATAAATTTCTTTTGGTTGAAGCTTTGAAAACTGTCAATGAATAGCTTTTTTAATATTATATATAATTGATTTATTTATGTTGACATTATTAACATGCTATGATATAATTTTTGACCATTTCATATGAATGGCTTTCTTAATTTTATGACTATTTATTGCAAATAATTATTTATTAGAATTTGGATGTCAGTCTCTGATATACGCATAAAACTTTTTAAAAATGAATATTGCGCTTTCTAATATTTTTTTATAGACATTTTAATGAAAATACCTTTTTTATTATTTTTTTAGATGATAATGAGCTTGAAAATTTTGAGATACTGAATTAGAGTTGGATGGGCAATTTTTTTTTTATGATAATATTAGTTTTAATTGCTTTGGAGAAGTAGAAATCCATGAATTGGGATTCTACATTGATTGTTTCAACATAGGTCTATTTTATTTTATTAAAAGAATTTAATTTAAATAAATTTATAAAAAAATTCAAATGATAGAATTCATTTGAATTTTATTATTTAAAATAATTAATAAATGAAATAAATGTATTTATTTTCATATTTTGTCTTTATTTATAAATAAATAAATATAATTTAAGTGTAAGAGATTTAGATATTTAATAGAAAACTTCATTAAATAAATTAAATTCTTATAAATGATGCCATTTTTAGTATAAATTTATTTTTTTAAAGTGATTTATTTTTTAATTAAAAAATAAAATTCTAACAATTTAAAAAATTTTAAATATGAAAATTAATTACAAAAATTTAATTAAATTAAATTCTTTATTTTTAGACTTTTCAAACAGACCAAGGGACATGAAGAATAGAATACCTTTGATTGAGTCATCTTGTCCACTAATATTTATAAATATAAAGGGTGGGATGGATCAGAAAATGAGAGTCCTTAATTATATAGTTGAAGGCCACTGAGCTTGAAATAGATGAGATAGATGAAATTTTTACTAGAGATATATAGAATTGTGGATTTTTCTTTTATAATTATAATCTAATTAAGTATTCTAATAAAAATTAAAAAATAAATCCTTTTATATATATATATATATTGCAAAAAAGAGAAGTTCAATTAAACAATAAGTTGTAATAGTCACATTTAATTAATGTGGAGGTCTTTTTCCAATCCAGCAAATATCTTGCTTAGTGCACTGTTTTCAGTTGACCAAGAAATTACAAGGTGGTATGAAATAAGGATTTTTTTTTTTAATTTGATTTAATATAAATTTAAGATATAAAATATACAGTAAAAAAATATGTGTTCAACACGAATATCCAGGTCTAGGCAACCCATGAAACAAACTTCACTTTCACTTCCTTCTCTCAGAGTAAAAAATGGTTGCCATCAACTGACTCAGAAGTCAGATCAACAGAAGAACTCTTGAAGCACAAATTTTGCGTGTTCTTCTATGGGAAATGCCTGGATTTCTTGAATGCTTTATGGCTCATCTCAGGAACTGTAAAAGCATCCTCAATTATCCATTTCCTGTTATCTTTCCGATTGTTTACTTCTTTGGACTCCTTCGATCCATTAAGCAAACCTCCTTTAATCTGGGAATGGTATGCAGGATCTTGTTGAGGTAATTGGGTTGAGACTTGAGGTACCCAGAAGGCTAAATCTTCCTGGGAAAAAGAACTAATATGGCTTTCAAGATCTTGATCCTCCACCAATGGCGAAAAATTGGAAAAACTCTGCATCAAATTCGCAGGGATAAAGTCAGCAGAAGGGGTAGTGTTCATGAGTCTCAACGCTAACACCCTAAAAAAGCAAGAAAACAAAGAAACAAAGTTGGATGAGAGACCAGAAATAGAAGAGGTTTCCTCTGATTGTGTAGCCTAATACTATTAGAATAATGGGTATAGAAATACGCCTCTCTCTTCCAAAGATAGAGTGCAGTGATCCAAACCTTACAGAAACCATCATCAGGAGCAATTGAAGGATCAAGGAAATCGTCGACTCGCCAGCCCGGAAGTGTCTCTAAGTACTCAGAAATGCTACTCGTTGAAATTGAAATGTTATCGCTGTGGTGACTATCATTTGCTATTGACGGTGATTGTATTTCAACCGAAGGACAACTGAAGATTTCATTGGAAAAGCTACAGGGATTATGTAGGCATGTCTGCTGGGGGCTTTTCCTATTGTTAGTGTTCATACTTGTGTTGCAGCTGTTGGAAGAAGGTGATCTTGGGTATAAAGAAGAAGAAGTAGAGAGCTTGACGCCTGTGAGAAGAAATCTGTTGTGTTTCTTGGTATGTTCATTGGCTTTGTGGATTGGAAGATCACATTCTCTGCAAAGAATAGCTCTATCTTCTTGGCAGAAGAGGAAGGCTCGTCTCTCCTGAAGGAAATTTAACCAAAAAAGAGAAAACAAAGATAATAATTCCGCCAATTCCTGCTAAAATTATCACTATAAATCATCAGAATTCTTTTTTCCCTTCAGTTCCAAGATCCAAGATTTTGTACCACTACTGTTCTTGAACATATATATGAAAAAGAAAATAATTATGTACCTGACAGACATCACAAAGAGGGGATTGTTTAGAGGAAGGATGAAGAAGAGAGTGGCGCATGTGTTTGCTTGCAAGCTTATTTGCATGGTGGACATGGCGATCACAACCATCACAAAGAGCAGCTTCATCTGCAGAACAAAACACAGAGGCCTCAGCCATGCCACAAACATCACATTTGATCTTCATTCTCTTCTCTCTAATAATCTCTTTTGCAGCAGAAGTAGTACTGTTATTCTTGCCTGATGTTAAAGAGAACATGGCTATCTCTCTATACATAGACGAATCTACGAATCTATCTCTATATATATATATAAAGAAAACTGACAAAGGCGTTATGGGCGTATGGGCAATAGGGTCTAAAAAATAAACAGCTAAGCCGTAGGGGATCTTGATTGTATCTGATAACTTTCAAGAGAAAGCTCTGGACTCTCTGGATGGGTTTGCTAATGGATTTTCTCTTTCTTGATCACTAAAGAATGAAGAGCAACTTGGGTTTTAATTTGTTTATACATATATATACCGTAAAAGCCATAGCTTTTCACAGTCATTATATCCTCAGTCGGTGGTCACTGGAGTTTAAGTTATGGCTTGCAAATTAGCTTTTACCTTCCTATTTATGATCTGAGCTTCTCCTTTCAAATTATTTAATTAGTACTTAAAACCTTACACACACACACACACACACAAAGACAGAGAGAGAGACTGTGTAGGGGACCAAGAAAAGCCATCCAGCAGTAGTTCATGAGAGACCGGAGCTGTTTCCATTAACCTTAATAGTTGACATACTATTTGATTTTTTTACTGTGTTGAAATCAAATTATATTCTCAATTTGTTCCCATTAACCTTAAAGAATGATTTTGGTAGAAGATTAAAAATTAAGGTTAAATGTTATTCTTATAAATTTTAATTTTTAAAAGTATAATTATTAATTTAATCTCTTAAAATTAATAATATTCAATCTCTCAAAAATATAAATATTAATGAAATAAAAAAATTAATCTAATTTATTTAAATATAAGAGATTAGCGCCAAAAAAATTCAGTACTTTTCAAAAATTTATAATTTTATCTAATGCTATAAAAATTATCAATTAAATTATAAACTTTTTAATACTTGTCCATTCTACCTCACTGTTAAGAAAATTATTATTTCACTGACAGAGACGCTACCTAAGATGTCACGTGAGTATAACCTAGTTGTAATTAACATAAAAGAGGAAGATATATCTTTAAATGAAAAAAAATATATTTAATTCAATATAAGTATCTTGTAATATCTTTGAATGAAAATAAAAAAATATATTTAATTCGATATAAGTACCTTGCATTAATATATATTTGACAAGTTGCATTTAAAAAATTATTTACTATTGACAGATGAAATAAAAATATGAAATTAAAATATTTGAAGAGACTGAGAATATGTATTTTTTTATAGGAGCATATTATTTCATCGTGCTAATATGAAAAGTATTGCATATTATTAAAGTTGTATTCTTATATAACACTTACATGCAGTCTCTGTAAAACGAAATAATAGTTATCTTAACGGTTAGGATGAATTTGGTAAAAGTTAAAAAGTTTAAAATTTAATTAATAATTTTTAAAATATAAGATAGGATTAAAAAAAATTAAAAAATATAAATTTGTTTTAATAATTATCTCCAAATATAACAAATATAAATATTATAAAAATAATAATTACAAGTAATTAACCACGTACCAAACGTCCAGAGTTTTCATTATGTTCTGAAATTTAGAGGCGCTCATTTTCAAGGAAAATTCACACCTCAGTTTATATATATTCAAAGCAGACCAAAATATATCCCCAACCCAGACCCACATTACAAGTAACAATCCAAACAAACAACTTAGCCCTAGTTAGTATGGTAGCATCTAAACAAAGGGAAATTCTACAGTGCACTAAAAATATATAAATTTAGTATTTCTTCACCTACATAATATTAAATTTCTTAAAAAATTAATGTTAAATTTCATTTTTACATTAATAAAAAAGTATGTGTACTGAATGCACCGAATAATTTCTTAAATGAAATGAACAAAACCAAACAATAAATCAGATACATATTATTATTAACTAGCTACGAGGTAATTTAAAAAAAAATGATAGATATCAAATAATAATAATAATAAATAAATAAATAGATAAAGCAGCGATAAGAGAACACGTGTATCTTGATTTGATCTAAATTTTCACTTTCTGATTCATTTTAAACCCTATTCACAAATGCATATATTATTATCAAAAGATAATAGAATTCATTTTCTCATTATTTGTTTTTCTGGGTATTTTTGTTCTGAAGATATTTGCATACATAATAATACTGTTACGCAATGTACCAAAGTAGCATTTAATAATAAAAGCTTGTAAATGTACCAATGGCATATAATGTCATTATCAATAATGCCCACACCAGCAGAAAAGCTTGTTTTTATATATTAGGTGCTGCATAATTAAGAAAATTAATTAAATGATTAAATTATACTCATCCACTACCTAACTGGGATAAGACATAAATTTATATAAGAGTTCCTTTTTTATTTATTACCATTTTTTTATTAGATTAATTATATTGAATTTTAACTCCTAATTTTATCTTTGTCAAAAATTTTAATCTCATTTAACTAATGTTAAATTCCTGTTTGGTATTGTTTTTATTGGCAGCTATAATAATAATAATATCAGCCAAATTTTAGTCTAATTTAAATTTTATCATGAACATTAAACTATATTTGACTACAGGTGTATTTAGAATTGAAATCGAATTAAAATTAATTAATTTAAATTGAAATAAAAAAATTAAATTAAAATTACTTAAAATCAATAATAAATTAGATTGAAATCAAATTTTAAATTAAATCGACTTAATTGCTTCAATTTCAGGTCAAATTGAATTTAAAAAATTAAAAAATTTGAACCATCATTACTTGTGCCATGGAATATTCTAATGGAATCTCTTGAAATTACAAAACAAAGGACCCAATTGCTTTTTTTTTTTTTTCTTAAAAAACTTATATATTGTGAAAGTTTAGGAAACAAATTTAAGAACAAATCGCATGATCGATGGGAATTGCTTTAAACTTGCAAAAAAAATAAATGTTAAATCAGAGGATGAAAGTGATAATTAATAATCATGGTGTGAAAAGAAAGCAAATTAAAGGAAAACGTTGATTTAAATATATAATTTCAAATATGCATTTGTTTTATAAATAGTGGTAATATTGAAATCGTTTTTAGGATCGGAAGGTTTTGAATTTGAATTTTAATTAAAATTAATTATATAAAAAAATATAAAATATAAAAAGTTATTCAAAATATATGTTAAAATTTAAAATATGGATAAATGAAAATGAGAGAGTTGAAATTAGAGGATAAATTTCAATAATTAATCTTGAATTAGAGTTATCTGTAACTTTCAATAGCCGATTTATACAATTCAAAGTGATGTTAACACGAACAATTATCTCTTCTATGTGATAGTAGTAAAACTGATTTTGATTTTCTTTATAGATCAACTATAAAAAAAATTCTAGTTGTAAGGACTATGATGAAGTATTATATATATAGTAGTTAATTAGAGAGACTTTTACCTCCGAAAAATGATAGCAATTATCTATATCATTACCACTTTAGATTATTTACATTAATATGTTACTTAAAAATCGACTATTGAGAGTTAAAAGAATTTTATTATATAAAATTTGAGTTATAATAATTTTACTATACAAAATTTAAAATTCAGATAATTTTATATTATATTTTTAAGTTCAATGATATTTTTATTATGACTCTTAAATTTTAAGAACAACTCTTAAAATTTATTATCAAATTGAGTAAATAGTTTAGCTAAGCTTCAAAGAAAATTGCTGTGCTTAAGTTTTAATTCAATAATATTAGAATTATTTTTAAAATTATGAAATTTAAATTTTCATTAGAGTTAAGTATACCTTAAAAAAAAAAAGACAATTGGTGCAACTAGTCGAAATTAATACTTTCAATCTCGTTAATGAGAAAAGGTTGAGCTTTGACATGAAAAATAACAAATTAGAGGTCAAACCAACATCATCAAAAAGGGCTTCGCTGTTTCTTATTGCAAAATCAACAACTTTATAATTATTTTCAATCCTATGGCTGCCCTTCTATATAATAATAGCAATAATATTAGAATAATTTATTCATCAATTTACACCATTTTCAAATTGGAAGACCAACTAAAATCCTTCAATTTCACGTTTCTCCTGCCAAATTGTTAATAATTTATTGTGTAATATTTAATTTACATGAAGCCTAGCTTCCTTTCAATGAGTTGTATGCATGACATTTGTAGTCGTAATTAAAAAAATAAATGAGGAAGGAGATGGTGGTTGAAACTTGGATTGTAAGATAATATACGTGTACAATGGTGGATGGCCATATGATTCAATTTCACTTGACACAACAGCAATTTGAAAAGACATTTCATATTTAAAGAAAGGTTGAGTCACGTTACTTTAATAGTGCTTGTTTTATATATTTAATTAGTTTTTTTTAAACATTATTATTTTATTTTAATAATATAATTTAAGAAATTAAATTAATGTATTAATTCAGTGATAAAGATGTAAGATTATTTAAATTAAAATGCCTTTAGATTCAATAATTATATTTTTTTTGTATTTTAAAAAATTGTCAAATAATTAATTTTAATTTATTAATTTTTTAAGCGTATACAATTACTTTTTATTAATTAAAATTTAATGTTATAAGTTTATAAATATTTAAAATAATTAAAAAATAAATTAATAAAAATGATATTCAATATTTAAGGTTTTATTTATTAATTTTATTGTAATAGATTAAATAATTTTTGATAAATTAATGATAATAACAGAATTAAAATTATAACATTATGAAAATTTTAAATTATGAATTAAAGATAGATATACTGTTGCTGAAACATATTATTTGCAACAAATTCGTATATCTATCATTAAAGATAATTTTTATTAATATTTTTATAAATTATAAAAAAATTATATGTTCATAAATATGAAATTGAATGATTAATTGACACGTGGGATATTCGATAAACTTGAGATGCACAAATGGAAGTAATCTGTCCGCAATCCCCCAAATAATTACACCAATAATTGATGTTATTAAAGAGATCTTATAATAAAGGTAAGCAATTAGAGGATTTGTTCTATCTAATTTAAAATTTTAATAGTATCAAATTAATTGAATTTTTTTTATCAAGAAAATCAAATCAAATCACGTTAAAATTATTCATTGAATTAAATTAACTGAATTATGTCAATAATTAAATTAAATTAAAAGTGAAATATATTAAATTAATTCAATTGGATTCATTAATTTTAATTATGTTATAAATTTTTATTTTTATAATATACTACTTATATGATTCATTTGATTAATTTAATTCCTTTTACTATAAAAAATTTAATCAAATTAAATTAATTGAAAATGTTAAAATTATAAAACCAAATCTAGCCTAATAATTAAAAGAATAAATTATATTGATTCAATTTTTTTTTTATCAAAATAATATCTATCCAATCTAATATTCACTCGTCTCATTTCAAGTAATATTTTAAAAGAAAAAAATTATCTCATTTTATTTATTTTTTAAAAAAATTAAAGAAGCATTAATTTATTTTTTTTCAATTTTATCCTTATTTATTATTATTTCTAATTATTTATCACTTTTCTTATTTTAATTAAATATAAAAACATTTTAGTCAATTATTAATTTTTTTATAAAATAAGCTTATATAATTATTTTTTAATTATTATACAAAACTTTTAAAAATACTATTTGTATATATTTTTATCCGTCCCATTTAAATTTTTTAAATTAATAAATATTAATTATTTTTTTAAATAAATATTTATGTAATATTTTATGTAAAATAAAAAATAAATTAATTAATTATTAATATTTTTTTACAAAAATAAATTATTTGATATTTTTTTAAATATCATATAAAATACAAATACAACAAAAAACAATGTGGAGGCTTTGAAGTGAGATGTTGGGAGTAGCATTATTGTAAACAAATTTAAGGCAAAGTAAAAGGCAGTTTGCAGCAATCAATGCATAGAATTGCTCAAAATCGCTTTAGACTTTAATTTAGGCGTTGAAATTTTATCACATCTTTTTGGTAACAATAACGTGCCCCAATGCTAATTAATAATTAATGATTTTTCATTTAATTTTTCGAAAACCATTATAATTTTTCAGACAAAGTATGCCTAAAATCCCGGAAAATAGTTCTCTTTATACCATATTTTATGGGTAGGGACGTGATTTCGTAATAATGAAGAATGTCAAATCATTTGTAAATTTAACTAAATTTCTAATTTTTATTAATAATTTTAAAAATATATTATTACTAAATTTCGTAATAATAGAGATAATTTTAATGAATTATTTAATCTTAAGAAGGCTAATAGAAAAGGACAAAAAACACTTTTTGAGGACGGAAGACGTGGGTGATCTTTTAAAGAAGAAAAAATTTAAAAAAGGAAGATATTTGCAAGCTGTCCTCTAAAAAGGAGGGCACTTTTAACAAATATTGTATAATTTTCAATCTCCAATGCTTCTCACATGGAATTAGGACTTTTGGGGTATATATATTATATTATTTAGTTAAATTATAATGGCTTATGGGACATTGTATGAAGTGCCAAGAATCATGTGGAACACTCATACATCCTAATGTTTATATGCTATTTATTGTTATGGCACACAAGAGTAAAATGCAAGTAATAATAAATTCACAAGTATTTTTAGTACATATTTTATTACTTACTTTTAAAAATATTTTTAAATTAATTTATTTATATTAAAATTAAATATTACTTTTAGGTATTTACGATTATATTTGAAATTTTGAATTACGTATATTATAGTCGAATTATATTAGTTAGTTATCATGACTGTGGTCAAATGACTAAATTAAATTTAAGAAATTTGATGATAAATTATAATATAGTTCTTAAAATTTCAATTGATTAATAAAATAATTTATTGTTATAAATTTTATATTTAAATATATTTTATTTGATATAGGAAATATATTTATAATATAAAATATATTTTATATTTATTTTTAATTGTAAATTTATAATAAAAAATTATTTTAATTGATTAAAATATATTTTAATTTATAAACAATTTAAAATTAAATAATAATAAAGTAATCACAAAATAATCACTCTCTCCGATTATTAATTATACAAAATAATCACATTATAATAAATCAATCATCAAAGTTGTAGATCGAGCATAGGCCATACAATTAATTATTAAAATTGTCTATAATTTTATAAATATAAAATATTTTTATATAATAAATAAAAATATTTAAATATAAATTTTAAATCAATGAACTATTTTGTTAATCAAATAAAATTTTAGGTACTATGTTATAATTTATTTTTAACTTTCTCAAATTTAATTTGATCCCTTTGGCTACAATTGTGATAACTAATAAAGATTTGGTTATAATACACGCAATTTAAAATTTTGACTGCAATGGAATACCTTAAAAATTTTGAATTTTTTGGGCTACATAAATATTGATGGGCTTGATTATTTTCTTACATTAACCCACCCTACTTGATCGAGAAAACTCAAGATCTACAATATCTTGAATGCATTTCACTATCCTAAATTTGAGTTGAGTGAACCCCAAAACCTAAACCTAATTTCCTCTCTAAATTTTCTCCCTTATCTCTTTGATAAATTCGAGTTGAGTGAACCCCAAAACCTAACCCTAATTGCCTCTCTAAAATTTCTCCCTTCTCTCTCTCATTCTTCTCCTTGTGAGCTCTTTAGGGCAGTCATTGGTGAGTATTTTCACCGATTGTTACCCCTCCCCCCTTTTCCTTTTTGCATGTTTTATATTTATTTTGTGTTTTTCCTAATAAAATCTAAATCTATCTTTTGAAAGATATCTATGTTTTTCCTTAGATCCATTCTTATTGATAGATATGAGTAGAATAAATCTGAGTTTTGTCTCCTCCTTTGAGAGGATTTGTTGTCTCTACTTCTTTGAGGATTTAGCATTTCCTCCTTTGTGAGATTTGGTACTTCCCGCATTGTGAGGATTTGTTTTTGCTTTGTTTTTTGAGTAGGAGTGTAATGATAGGAAATATAGATTTTTTCTTTATGAGGATATCAAAGTTTGATAGTTTTGATTGAGCTTGCAAAAAGATAAATGAGTCAAATAGTGGTAGATTACAACCAAGTGGAGCGTGCTTCTCATTAAATAGGTAGCTCAAATATTTTATCAACATAATTAGTTCCTTCAAATCAAGATAATTGCTACTTCCTCTGTCGCACAAAGGTAAACCTACTTTTTTTTTTTAAATCTATCCCAAATTATAGGCCACTTTATTTTTTTTTTTAAATAGTATTTTACTTTTTAACTCACTAATATGCCCCTATTTAATATGCATTGAAAAAGTTAAATTTATTAGCTCCTAAAATAATTTAGTAAAATAAATTATTTAATTTTTAATAAAGTAATATGAGTAGAGCGTATATTAAGAAAATACGACATGAAATTTATTGTTTTAACAATATTAACTCTATTTTCTTAATTTATGTGAAAAAGGAAATAAACCTATCTTTGTGGGACGGATGGAGTATTATATTTTATATGATTGGTTTATCTTAAATTTCTTTTACAAAATTATAATAGAATGAAATTTTATACTTCATATTTGTATTCTATCTCTTTGAAATGAAAGCTTTATCTTTTATTCTCTAAAAATATATATATGTATAGGTTTTGATAAGAAAAACATGCTATTGGTAAAATAAACACCTAATTAATTCCTATATAAATTGCTCACAATTAACTAGATTTAAAAAAAAAATAGGAATGCTAGCAACAGTCACTTAAAAGAGTGACTGTCTAACACTCTTCATTCTATTGGTTGGAAAGTAATTATTATATTGATAGGTAACTCAAAAGAAATCAATTATTTTTTTCCTCCTATAATTAATTACTATTTTCTCTCTCCTACAATTAATCCCTCTTTTCACTCTTCTAATTTACTTCTCTCTCATCCTGCCATTTTCTCTCACCATTTTTCTCTCTCTCTCTTTTTTTTTTTTAATTTGCTTTTCCCTAAAAATTTATATTATATAATTGATTGCTGAGCACTTTATTGTATTTATTGTCTATAGATTGTCAATTTTAATTTTAAATGTGTTTTGAGCTAATAGCAAGATTTGTAAAAAAATAATTTAAAGAAAAAAAAAATTCTTGAAATAAGATGACAGTTTCCATCAACTAAATGTGAAAAAACATATTAATATGAAAAGAAATACTAAATGAATTAACTAATTAAAAATTATTTTGCTGATTTAAACTTAAAACATCATAATTACAAAAATGGTATAATGATTTTAAAATATAAATATTATTGTGCGAGTTATTTAATAAAAATCAGAGGTTAATCATATTCTAGCAGCTTTATGTAAGGCAGAGTTTAATTTTTTGGGGGGTGATAGGAGAAAAATTGACAGATAAATTACTCTTACTGTCACTCTATAGAATCGTACACGAGATTTTCACATCATACGGCTCCTCGTTTAATTCTTTCGAAGTCATTGGATCCTCTTTCTTGTTTGAGAAGTTCATCCCTTCATCTATTCTGCCCCGAACTAGGACAAATTCAGTCATGTTTTCATGTTCCAATTGAACACCTTCTTTTTTTGAAAGGAGGAGATTCTTCTTTTTATCAAATATATGTTGATCCAATCACGATCTTATAATAAGAACAAAAGATTTTTCAAGTTTGAATTTATTCATTTGGAATTTGAGTTCTTCTGCTTCATTTTTATTTATTTTTATTATTCCCCTCCCCCCCTCTTTTCTTTTTTATTTCTTTTTTTATTCCTTTCCATCATTCCTTAAGTCTCATAGGTTTGATCCTGTAGAATCTGACCCATTTTCTCATTGTTTTCTCATTGAGTACAATAAATTAGATTGATTTTTTGATCAAAAGTACCATGTGAAATCTTCGATTTTTTCCTCTTTCGCTATCCCTATTCCATAGGTGCTTCATTTCAATACTGATTGAAGTTGCGTTACTGTGTTAGAAGAAGGATAGTTATATTGATTTGGTATACTTTAAATAATATTGACGATCTCACAAAGATGAAATTTTGGTAAAATTTCATTTACTGGTCACATCTTTTATAGAATAAAAAAAAATACAAAGCTAAAAAGAACTAATAAGAAGAAAATTTGAATAAAATAAAATAATTATGAAAAGCTATATCAATTTTGGCTCCAATTCATTAAGGTCTTTAACATCATAAATAATAATAAAAAAAAAGGAAATGGTAAGAAAAAAATGACGAGATGGGAGAGAGAAGTAAACTTGGAGAGTGAAAAGATGGATTATTTATAAGAGAAAGAAAATAATAATAATTATAGGAAAGAAGAAAAAAATGGATTAATTTCTTTTGAACTACTAGTGATAATAGATAATAAATTACCTATTAATATAATAGGATGGAGAGGGTTAAATAATCACTCTTTTAAGTGACTCTACCTGGCATTCCTAAAAAAAGACTAAGAGAAATCTTTAAAAACAATAATCATTAGTATATATAATTGTTTAAAAATTGAAGTGCTTAATTAATTAGCTTTAGCTTAATTAGTAGTATTAAATCATTTTTAGAGTCGTGAGATTTCGATTTCGACCTCTAATTTTAAAATCAAATGAATTTAAAAAATATAAATAAATTCGTAAGTGTAATTTAGTGATTTATCTCTTTATGAACACATGTTTGTTTTTCATCAAAACAATATGAGAATTATTCTCTGTTATATTACCCCTTAAAGCAATTGAGATAGCAAATTTAATTCATTGCCACATCAATTTCTAACTGTAACACCCCAAATTTTATTATTTATGAGTATTTTTGGTATTTTAATTTTATTTGAATTTTAGGAATTTTTTTTGAGATTTTTCGGATTTTAAAAAATCGGGTTCGATTTTCCGAAAATATAAACTTTGATGATTTTTAAAAATTAATTTAAAGACCACGTGGCAAAACTAAAAATATATTTGGAGTCTACGTATTTTTCTGAGTTTTCGGGAATTTTTTTCGGAATTTTTGGACCTCGTTTTCGGTCCCGAGGCAGAGTAAAAATTCAAAATTTTGTATTTCGAATCGAACCGCCGAATCGAATCGACCGACGGATCGGACCGATCGAATCGGACCGTCTCTTCTCTTTTTCTGCCTCTTCCTCCCGCTCGCGACGCCCTCTCCCCTTATCTCTATCTATTTTCTCTCTCCTCCCTCCTGTCGCCACCGCCTCCCTGCGCTCCTCGCCGGCCGCCTCCCGGCCGTCCCGGCCAACGGCAATGACTGAACGGCCGGAAAACGCCGCGCGAAAGTCCTCGCGCCAAGGCCGCTTTCCTCGGCCAATCCGGCCGATCCGGTCACCGATTGGACCGGTCTTGTGTCCAAAACCATCTACTCGAGAGCTTTCCATAGACACCAAGAACGCCGAAATCCATCGAGCGGATTGTCCGATTTTAGCTCGGGAAGATTTTAGCCCATTTCGACTTTTGGGCTAGATTTCTCGAAAATCGTGAATCCCACGAGAAAACCGAGGCCACTAGCACGCTCCATTCGTCGAGAGCTTCGCGACATAAATTTAATTTTTCCGACACCGTTTTTCGGTGGGTCCCACGGAACTTTGTAGTGTATTTTCGAGCACTAAATGAGCTTAGAAAATTCTGAAAAATTTATGTACTAACCCCCGTGTTATGGGCTTCGTGTAGGTATCCTCGATTCGCGAAATTCGGCGATTGACCAAGTACGCAAATTTCGGGCGAACGGACGTTCTGGAAAAGTCTCGAATTGGGCGAGGTTTTGGCTAGCCCCATTGTCGACGTCCGAGCGCGTTCGAAGTCGGAATCGGCAAAGGTAAACCCGAACCTTGTTTTTTCGTAATTTTCTAGTGCTTAAATAGGATTAAAAATCCATAAAATATTCGTGGTAGCTTAGAAAATTACGATTCTTTTTGCAATAGCTTAGTAATATTGCTAAGGACCGTGGGACAAAGTTTTATAATTTTTAGAGCTTGTTTGGGCAGTTTTTGCAAAAATGATCAATAATAAGGACTAAATTGAAATTTTGCGTATTGTGATGTGTGATTGATTTGATGGGCGGGAGGGCTGTGTGATATGATTGAACTGTTGATATATGGATTGTGAATATAGAAGTGCGTTTTTTTAGCCCTTTTGCAGGTTGGGTAGGTCCTAGGTATAGGGGAGACTCTGCCGGATTTTCGGCACGACTTAGGACGTGCTTGATCTTTTCTTTGTTTGTATTGAGTCAAATTTATTAAATAGATGTAATGTAATTGTCAGGTGAGCGGATGCCTTTCTTCCTCCGCCCGGCCACAAGTAATTTGTCATCAAGTTTGTGAGTAAAATATTAATTTTAACTGTAATTTCGATATTATTATATGTTCAGCATGCCCATGCATCACTTATATGCATATATTTATGTAGTTAAACTCTAGGCACGAATTATGTTGCATTGATAACTGTTAATGTGCCATGAGTGTTGTTGTGGTAATTTGGAGCAGTGTGCGTGCGTTGGCGTGCGTGTGATGTGGTGTGGACTATGGATAGGACGGGTAGACACGGCTTGAGTTCTTCGCTGGGACCCGGTCCTTCGGGGTAGACACGGCTTGAGTTCTTCGCTGGGACCCCGATTTGGTATTTAAGTGGAAGTCCGAGTGAGTTCTTGGCACTGAGTTGGATTTAAGAGAGCTGTATAGGGGATCAGCTCCCATATATTATGAATGATGTTACAGGGTGCGTGAGTGCTCCAAATTACCTTTTGATGTTATGATGTGAAAATGATGTTTATGTTGCATTTCACTCTACAGGGTGCATTAGTTCAGATAGTTATAGAGATTATAGTTAAGATTGATATTTTACTCTCTGAGTCGAACGCTCACTCCTGTTCAAAAATTTTTACAGGCCACAGGAGGATATTTTGTTCTGGGTTAACCTGCTTTTCTATCTCGCAGGTTGTTTATCAATATTTGTGTAATTTTATTTACTCCTAGAATTTCCGCATGTGTTAGCAGTAATTATTTGAATTTGGTCTGTAATATTATTATCATGATGGACCTGTAAACTTAATATTCTATGTCTGTTTTGATGGATTGGATGAGGGAGCTGAGCTCCCGTTTATTATTATGTTGATGAGTATGTGGAGGGTGAGCTGAGCTCCCCAATTGACTATATATTGTGTTTACAGGTCGGGTGAGTCGAAAACTCCCCGTTGGTAAGTCCATTTTATGGCCGGACTCTGTCCGTTTGTTTTCTTGAAATTGGGCCCAAATGGGCCTTAGAGTTGGGTTAATGAATAGTTAAGGCTTACTACGGGCCTCGGGGGCTTTAGGCTGGCCCAGGTCCTAGTGCCGGTCCGGCCCATAGGTTGGGTCGTGACAAATGTGGTATCAGAGCTTAGGCTCCAGATTCTTAGGGAATGTTGTCTAAAGTGTTGGGAAGAGTCTAATAGGAGTCACATGCGGAAATATAGGGTCCACATTCGTCTTGCATTGTCATCTTTGCTTCTAGTTACTGCCCCATATGTTATGTATAAATATGAGTCTATAGAGCTGTATAATGTGCAGTTTTGAATTTTGTGGGCTAATGCTGCTGAATTTCAGGAAAATGCGTAGAAGCAGGAGAGCTGCCACTGCACCAGAACCAGATGTGCCCGACGAGGTGTCGGCACAGGATGAGGCGCCTGCCCCGAGGAGGCGGGGTAGGAGGCCTAGAGCTGCTCAAGTAGAGGAGCAGCCAACCCCAGTACAGGAACAGTCCTTTATGGCACAGGGTCCCATGGACCCCATGGCAGCTACTCTAGCTGGTCTGCAGAGAACCATCGACATGATGGCGCAGTATATGGTCCATCCTCCACAGCAGCAGCAGTCCACCGCACCAAGAGAGGAATCTTACAAACAGATCATAAATTTCAAGAAGTTGGTGCCTGGTACCTATGATGTGTCAGACGATGCATATCGGTTTTTGGATTCTAGAGCGAATGAGCGAGTCTGATTGGTGACTGATAGAAGATTGATAGAGTGTATGCAGCACGTCATGGGGCCCATGCCTAGACAATGGATGAATGACTACGTGTTACCCCGGATGGAGGGTTTGACATGGGCTCAGTTTGTGGAACTGTTCATCAATCGGTTTGTGCCAGAAAGCTTCAGAGATCAGAAACAGTGGGCCTTTGAGGCCTTAAGACAGAATGGCAGGTCTGTAGATGAATATGCTACAGAATTTCTGGAATTGAGCAGATATGCCCCTGCAGCAGTAGCTACAGAAAAGATGAAGGTGAAAAGATTCCTAAAGGGGCTTGACAGGAGGTATGCGAACCTGGCCATGATGTCTGATCAGTCTTTTGATGTGGTGGTGGATCGAGCTGCATGATTGAGATTAGCTATGCTGTGGATGACAGCGGAAGAGCAAAGAAAAACAGAGCAGAGGGTTCTTCAGGTGTTCCCCACACGGGTACTATGGATAGTGGTGGCCAAACTACTTACAGAGGAAGAAGCAGAAATAAGAGGAGTGGTTTTAGACACAAATCCCGAGGGTTCAGACCAGGGTACGGATCCAGCAGTGGTAACAGTTCAGGGCAAGGCAGTTCTGGCTCTGGTTCAGGATCCTCTTTGGCACCGTGTGCACAGTGTGGAAGAGGACATTCAGGACCTTGTTTGATGGGGTCAGGAGTATGCTTCAGGTGTGGCCAACCGGGCCACTTTGCTAGAGACTGCCCCGTTTTCAGTGAGCCACAGATGGGGTCACAGGGTTCTGTTGCAAATGTTCCTCGACAATTGTATCCGGGTGCTTCCAACATGGCAGGCAGTCAGTTCAGTGGCCAACAGGGCCGAGGACAAGGGGGACGTGGATTTGGAGGCAGATCAGGAGGTAGAAGTCAGTATCAGGGTTCTGCCACTCAGGGTAGGGGTCAAGCACGGGTTTTCACCCTGACCCACCAGGATGCTCAAGCTTCAAATGCAGTTGTGGCAGGTATTCTTCTGGTCTGTTCTTATGAGGCTCGTGTTTTGATAGATCCGGGTGCTACGCACTCATTTGTCTCCCCTGTGTTTGCCATGAGGTTGGGTAGAAACCCTACAACTTTAGAGTGCCCTTTGTCAGTAGCTACCCCACTTAGTGACAACATAGAAGTAGACATGGTATTTCCGGGTAGCCCAGTGGTAGTGGATGGAAAGATCCTCCCAGCAGACTTGGTTCCTCTACCAGTAATGGATTTCGATGTAATCCTGGGGATGGACTGGTTGGCAACTCATTATGCCACCTTAGACTGCAGGAACAAAAAGGTATACTTCCACATACCTGGTGTGGAAGAGTTTAGCTTTGATGGTGACAGGAGCGTGGCTCCATATAATTTGGTGTCAGCAATTAGTGCTAGAAAAATGTTGAGGCGTGGATGCCAAGGGTATTTGGCATTAGTGAGAGATACATCTGTAGAAGGTGTCAGCATGGAAAATGTTCCTGTTGTCAGAGAATTTATGGATGTCTTCCCTGAAGAGCTCCCAGGGTTGCCACCAGAAAGGGGAATAGAGTTCTTCATTGATGTTATTTCGGGTACAAACCCCATATCCATGCCACCTTACAGGATGGCACCAGCAGAATTGAAAGAGCTGAAGGAGCAACTACAGGAGCTTTTGGACAAAGGTTTCATACGTCCGAGCACTTCACCCTGGGGTGCTCCTGTTCTATTTGTGAGAAAGAAGGATGGGTCATTGAGGTTGTGCATTGACTACAGACAGCTGAACAAGGTGACTATGAAGAACAAGTATCCACTTCCTCGAATCGATGATTTGTTTGATCAGCTCCAAGGAGCTAGATTCTTTTCCAAGATAGACCTATGATCAGGCTACCATCAGTTGAGAATCAGGAATGAGGACGTGTCCAAAACGGCTTTCAGGACAAGATATGGTCATTATGAGTTCTTGGTGATGTCTTTTGGACTCACTAATGCACCAGCAGCCTTCATGGACTTGATGAACAGGGTGTTCAAGCCATTTTTGGACCATTTTGT
This sequence comes from Hevea brasiliensis, assembly GCF_030052815.1. Lineage (NCBI taxonomy): Eukaryota > Viridiplantae > Streptophyta > Magnoliopsida > Malpighiales > Euphorbiaceae > Hevea > Hevea brasiliensis. The sequence continues at coordinate 110,111,977 of NC_079493.1, forward strand.
CATCGTATTCATAGATGACATTCTGGTATACTCTCGGACCGAGGAAGAACACGTGTGGCACTTGAGGATGGTGTTGCAGACGTTGAGGGAGCACCAGCTATATGCCAAATTTTCAAAATGTGAATTTTGGCTAGAAAGCATCTCATTCTTGGGACTCGTGGTTTCTAGTGATGGCATTCAAGTGGATCCCAAGAAAATTGAAGTCAGAATCGATTGGCTTAGGCCTACAATACAACGAGGTGCGAAGTTTTAGGTTTGGTTTAGGTTACTATAGGCGTTTTGTACAATATTTCTCCAGGATAGCGGCTCCACTAACTAAGTTGACCAGGAAGAATGTTCCATTCATTTGGACAGATGACTGTGAGGAGAGTTTCCAAAATCTTAAGGAGTGTCTAACCACTGAACCTGTGTTGACACTACCTGTGAGTGGTGAAGGATACACCGTGTATTGTGACGCCTCCAGAGTTGGCCTAGGGTGTGTCTTGATGCAGAATGGAAAGGTAGTGGCTTATGCTTCAAGGCAGCTGAAGAGGCATGAGCAGAACTACCCCACCCATGATTTGGAAATGGCGGCTGTAATCTTTGCACTAAAAATCTGGAGACACTACCTGTATGGCGAAGTGTGCGAGATATACACCGACCACAAGAGTTTAAAGTACATCTTCCAACAGAGGGACTTAAACCTGAGACAGAGGAGATGGATGGAGCTTCGAAAGACTATGATTGCACCATCGGTACCACCACAGGAAGGCCAATGTTGTAGCAGATGCCTTGAGCGAGAAAATCTTACGCGCTTTGGCACACATTTCAGTAGAGAAGAGACCATTGATTTAGGAGGTACATGAGTTGATGGATCAAGGTTTAATCCTAGATCTTTCAGATGAGGGGGTATTGTTGGCTCACTTTTCAGTGAGGTCGGACTGAGGGACAGAGTTAGAGTTTCCCAAACAGAGACCAACAATTGATGAAGATCATAGAAAGAGTACAAAGAAGGTGAAGGTGGTGAGTTTGGATTTGCCAATGATGGTGCCCTAGTACAAGGTTCTAGGATATGTGTGCCCGATGTGGACAACCTCAGGAATGAAATCATGCTAGAGGCACACTACACCATCTGCAAGATCCACCTGAGTTCCACCAAGATGTACCATGATGTGAAAGATAGCTATTGGTGGAATGGCATGAAGAAAGACATAGCAGACTTTGTGTCCAAGTGCTTGACTTGTCAGAAGGTGAAGTTTGAACACCAGAGACCGTCAGGGAAGCTACAAGAGCTCCCTATCCCAGAATGGAAGTGGGAAATGATCACTATGGATTTTGTGACTGGGTTGCCTCGTACCACGCGAGGATATGATTCGATATGGGTAATTGTAGACCGCTTGACCAAATCAGCTCACTTCTTGCCTGTAAAGACTACATACTCTGTGGCACAGTATGCCCGGCTCTACATTCGAGAAATAGTCAGATTGCATGGAGTTCCGGCTTCCATAATATCTGACAGAGGGCCCCAGTTCACTTCTCGGTTTTGGAGAAAGTTGCAGGAGGCACTTGGCACACAGTTGAACTTCAGTACGGCTTTCCACCCTCAGACAGACGGACAGTCCGAAAGGACAATCCAAACACTGGAAGACATGCTTCGCATGAGTGTCTTGGATTTTGGAGGTCAATGGGATGTGCAGCTAGCTTTGGTGGAGTTTTCCTATAACAACAGTTATCACTCCAGCATAGGGATGGCACCCTATGAGGCACTATATGGAAGAAAGTGTAGGTCTCCTCTGTGTTGGACGGAAATGGGGGAAGCGAAGGTGCATGATGTAGACCTAGTGCAGTACACTTCAGAGGTAGTTCCTTTAATCAGGGAACGGCCGAGGGCGGCTTTCGATGAGATGTAAGAGTTATGCAGACCCCAGACGGAGCGATGTGGAGTTTGCAGTGGGCGACTATGTATTCCTGAAGGTATCTCCAATGAAGGGAGTCATGAGATTCGGAAAGAAGGGCAAGTTGGCACCTCGGTATATCAGACCTTTTGAGGTTACTGATAGAGTTGGAGCCCTTGCCTACCAGTTGGAGCTACCACCCAACCTTTCTCACGTTCATCCCGTGTTTCACATCTCCATGCTCAGGAAATACATTCCCGATCCTTCTCATGTCTCGCAACTGGATGTGATAGAGCTAAAGGAGAATTTGACATTTGAGGTGCAACTCAGCCATAGTGGACTACCAAGTAAGACGGCTAAGATCCAAACAGATCCCTATGGTTAAGGTTTTGTGGAGGAGTCGATCGGTGGAAGAGTGCACTGGGAGTCGAGCGGGACATGCGTAGCAAGTACCCTTACTTGTTCAATGTATAATCATGTACTTTATTCTGCCTTGTGTAAAAATTCGAGGACGAATTTTCTGTAAGGGGGGAAGAATGTAACACCCCAAATTTTATTATTTATGAGTATTTTTGGTATTTTAATTTTATTTGAATTTTAGGAATTTTTTTGAGATTTTTCGGATTTTAAAAATCGGGTTCGATTTTCCGAAAATATAAACTTTGATGATTTTTAAAAATTAATTTAAAGACCACGTGGCAAAACTAAAAATATATTTGGAGTCTATTTTTTACGAGTTTTCGGAATTTTTTGAATTTTGGACCTCGTTTTTGGTCCCGAGGCAGAGTAAAAATTCAAAATTTTGTATTTCGAATCGAACCGGCCGAATCGAACCGGACCGGATCGGACCGGTCGAATCGGACCGGTCTCTTCTCTTTTTCTTCCTCTTCCTCCCGCGCGCGACGCCCTCTCCCCTTCTCTCTTTCTTTTCTCTCTCCTCCCCTCCCCTGCCGCCGGCCAGCCGCCTCCCCTGCGTCCTCCCCTCGCCGGCGCCGCCTCCCAGCCGTCCCAGCCAGCCACCGTAACGCCGAAACGCCGCGAGTCCGCGCGCCGCCCGGCCGCCTCAGCTTCCTCGGCCAAATCCGGCCGATCCGGTCACCGATTGGACCGGGTCTTGTGTCCAAAACCATCTACTCGGCGAGAGCTTTCCATAGACACCAAGAACGCCGAAATCCATCGAGCGGATTGTCCGATTTTAGCTCGGGAAGATTTTAGCCCATTTCGACTTTTGGGCTAGATTTCTCGAAAACCGTGAATCCCACGAGAAAACCGAGGCCACCAGCACGCTCCATTCGTCGAGAGCTTCGCAACGACATAAATTTCGAATTTTTCCGACACCGTTTTTCGGTGGGTCCCACGGAACTTTGCAGTGTATTTTCGAGCACTAAATGAGCTTAGAAAATTCTGAAAAATTTATGTACTAACCCCCGTGTTATGGGCTTCGTGTAGGTATCCTCGATTCGCGGAAATTCGACAGTTGACCGGTGCGCAAATTTCGGGCGAACGGACTGTTCTGGAAAAGTCTCCGAATTGGGCCGAGGTTTTGGCTAGCCCCCCATTGTTAGACGTCCCGAGCGCGTTCCCGAAGTCAGAATCGGCAAAGGTAAACCCGAACCTTGCTTTTTCGTAATTTTCTAGTGCTTAAATAGGATTAAAAATCCATAAAATATTCGTGGTAGCTTAGAAAATTACGATTCTTTTTGCAATAGCTTAGTAATATTGCTAAGGACCGTGGGGCAAAGTTTTATAATTTTTAGAGCTTGTTTGGGCAGTTTTTGCAAAAATGATCAATAATAAGGACTGAATTGAAATTTTGCGTATTGTGATGGGTGATTGATTTGATGGGCCCAGGAGGGGCTGTATGATATGATTGAACTGTTGATATATGGATTGTGAATATAGAAGTGCGTTTTTAGCCCTTTTGCAGGTTGGGTAGGTCCTAGGTATAGGGGAGACTTTGCCGGATTTTCGGCACGACTTAGGACGTACTTGATCTTTTTCTTTGTTTGTATTGAGTCAAATTTATTAAATAGATGTAATGTAATTGTCAGGTGAGCCAGGACAGCCTTCTTCCTCCGCCCAGCCGCCACAGTAATTTGTCATCAAGTTTGTGAGTAAAATATTAATTTTAACTGTAATTTCGATATTATTATATGTTCAGCATGCCCATGCATCACTTATATGCATATATTTATGTAGTTAAACTCTAGGCACGAATTATGTTGCATTGATAACTGTTAATGTGCCATGAGTGTTGTTGTGGTAATTTGGAGCAGTGTGCGTGCGTTGGCGTGCGTGTGATGTGGTGTGGACTATGGATAGGACGGGTAGACACGGCTTGAGTTCTTCGCTGGGACCGGTCCTTGTGGGTAGACACGTGTTGAGTTCTTAGCTGGGAACCCTATTTGGTATTTAAGTGGAAGTCCGAGCTGAGTTCTTCGCTGGCACCAGGTTGGATTTAAGAGAGCTGTATAGGGGATCAGCTCCCATATATTATGAATGATGTTACAGGGTGCGTGAGTGCTCAAAATTACCTTTTGATGTTATGATGTGAAAATGATGTTTATATTGCATTTCACTCTACAGGGTGCATTAGTTCAGATAGTTATAGAGATTATAGTTAAGATTGATATTTTACTCTCTGAGTCGAACGCTCACTCCTGTTCAAAAATTTTTACAGCCACGGAGGATATTTTGTTGCAGGTTAACCTGCTTTTCTATCTCGCAGGTTGTTTATCAATATTTGTGTAATTTTATTTACTCCTAGAATTTCCGCATGTGTTAGCAGTAATTATTTGAATTTGGTCTGTAATATTATTATCATGATGGACCTGTAAACTTAATATTCTATGTCTGTTTTGATGGATTGGATGAGGGAGCTGAGCTCCCGTTTATTATTATGTTGATGAGTATGTGGAGGGTGAGCTGAGCTCCCCAATTGACTATATATTGTGTTTACAGGTCGGGTGAGTCGAAAACTCCCCGTTGGTAAGTCCATTTTATGGCCGGACTCTGTCCGTTTGTTTTCTTGAAATTGGGCCCAAATGGGCCTTAGAGTTGGGTTAATGAATAGTTAAGGCTTACTACGGGCCTCGGGGGCTTTAGGCTGGCCCAGGTCCTAGTGCCGGTCCGGCCCATAGGTTGGGTCGTGACACTAACGACTTAAAAAAAATTTAAATAATACCATTTTGATGAAAATAAAAGCTTAAAATGGTCATGTAACAAGAAGTTCAGAATACCATAAATTGCTATATCATATTATATATTTATAAAATTATTTTAAAAAATAAATTAAAAACTCAAGCAAGTTTCCTATATATGTGGATTATGTGATAAAATTTTGCTGATATAAAAATAGATAAAAGGAGATATATGAGATGGGTACAAGTAGGGATGTAAATGAAATCATCCAAACCGATGGAATTATAATAATCTAATCTAATTTTTATGATTTTTATTTGAGTTATATTAGTTATGAGTTAAAAATTATATAAATCATACATTTTGATTTAGTTTTAAATTTTAAAATTATTAAATTGATGCAATATGAACTTATTCTTGTTAAAAATAGTGAAAAATGGGGAATCATAAAATCTCTACTGTAACTAAATATTTCATATAATGTACGAAGGAATTTGTAAAAATTTTTTATTAAGATGTCTAATTTGAATTCAATACGTTAAATTATATATTTTTTTTCAATTAACAATGGTAACAATTTTAATTATTTAATTTACTGTATGTATGAGTAAGAATTGAGTTAAACAAATCTTAAAAAATATTACATAAATCTAAAAAATTAAGAAAAGGAAAATTATAATTATTAAATTAAATCTAATTCATTTTATTATAAAACCAAAAATATTAATTTTATAAATTATTTTATTGGTTTTAGTTCTAATACTTTCCTCATCTACTTAGTCAATTTTATTTAGATAAATACTTTAAACTCGATCAAACCGAGTCATGTAAACCCTAGATAATGAATGATTGTCGCATTGAAAAATTTAAAGGGAGAAATTAAGAAATAAAGAAAACCCACGATCCAATGGCATGAAATATTTTATGAAATATTTTATAAAATATATTAGGGTCGTTTTCTGAGTCGTGACGTCGCACATTTAAGTCTCAATCAAAGAATTATATTAAAAAAAATTAAAAATAAGCTTAATTTATTCTCTATTTTTTAAAAAATATTTAATTTAATTTATTTTTAATTTTTTAATTCAATTTAATTTTTATATTTTTGATTTAAATTTAAATTAATTAAATACGTAACGCATGAGTTACTTTTTTATATTTTTAATATTAATTACTTAATTAATTATTTTTTTAATGTTAATTAAATAATTATAATTAGTTAATTTTTTATATTTAACTTTTTAATATTATTTAATAATATGGAAAAAATAATATTTTATATTTTTAATTTTATTGGATTATAATTTTTTAATTTTAATTAAGAAAATGAAAATATAAAATAATATTTTTTATTTTAAATATTTTTTAAATTTTAATTTATTATATGAAAATAAAAATATTTATTATTATTATTTTTCAATTTAATTAATTTATTTTTAATTAATTAATAAAAATATAAAAATAATATTTTTTTCATACTTTCATTTTAATTACTAATATTAAATAATATTATTTTTATTATTTAATTTAGTTAATTATAAAATAAAATTAACATTTTAATATTAAAAAATATTAAAATATTAAAAATGGCAAAATGCTCAATTTAGCCCTTGTACTTATTGAAGAAATTTAATTTAGTTTATTTTTAACTTTTTGTCCAATTTAGTATAAAAGTTTTAATTTGAGATCAATTTAGCCCAAAACTTAAAATTTATTAGCTAAATTTCTTAATTTTTTAATTTATATCAAAAATTAAAAAGTTTAGTTTTTTTAATTTTGAGACTAAAATTTTTTATTTCTTAATTTAAGCTAAAAAATTATGAAGCTTAATTTCTTTATTTTTTTAATTTTTAGGCTAAATTAAGCTTAAATTGAAATTTTTAGCTAAATTAGATCAAAAATTAAAAATAGACTAAATCAAACTCTTTCAATAAGTACAAGGGTGAAATTGAGCTTTAATCCATTAAAAAATAGCGTGTGTATATTAATTAGGTTAATTTGAACTTAAACCCGTAAAAGGAACAAAATAAACCAAAAGCTAAAAATAGACTAAAGTGAACATTCCTAAAAAGTATAGGGACAAATTGAGATTATTTTCAAAATAAAATTATACAAAAATTTATAAAAAAATATAAAAACTTATTTTTGACTTCAAATTAAAATAAAGTCATGGCATTGGACAACAATGATCACTTCTTTATGTGAAAGGAATTTATTTTTTTTATTATGATATTCCTAAAATTATTATGAGTTTTTGTAAAAATTATTTTAAAATAAAAGTAAAATAAGAAAAATATAAAAGTATGAGAATTAATGATTATTGGAAATGTAAACACTTTGTTTGATAATATTAGCTGTTAGCTATTTTAATAGTTGTTAGTTATTTTACTAACTATTAGTAATTAGCTGTTTATATAATGATTTAAAATATAAGTGTTTGATAAAAATAGTTATTGTATTAGCTATTAAATGTAAAAGTAGTAGTATTTTCTAGCTGACCCTAATTAAAATATTTTCTCAATGTTTAAAAGTTAGGAGGAGTAACTTTTTGTGAACCATTCTCTTAAACTCTGAACACTATCCCATTGAACAATATAAATAAGAGATATTATGTTTTAACTAAGGTCGAAATACTAAATGTTAACTTAAAAACTATTACTAAACGAGAGTGCATCGGAAGAAACTAAAAATGTTATTTTTTTTTAAGTTGATAATTCATAATTATCATAATGTTAGTACAATATAATCTTCTCATAATAATAATAATAATAATAATAATAATAATATAAACATAAACAATTAAAAATTTCTATTCAGAAATGATCTAATTAAAGGAAAAAATAATATTTTGAGTAGTAACTAATTTTTTTTTTCATTTTGGACGATAAAAAAAATATTTTGCAATATTGTCTTTTTGAAAACTTTCTACTTCTATGATATATAGAAAACTAAACTTCAATGGATGAACATGCCATATTACTTGAAAGAATATCATTATTCATACTTAAGTATCTAAAGTTTTCATCCAAAAGGAGTTAATGTTCCACTATATTTTGAACGGCTAAAAAGTCAGTTAAATATTATAAATACTGCTCAACTCAACTAAGTATTTATTTTAAAATTTAGGGTCGGCTATATGGATTCGCTTTCTCCATTTTAAATAATTTTGGGTTAAATCCTCAAAAATTTATAATGCTTCTAGATCATGTTGTACTATTCTTCTCTAAGTCAATTTAGGTTTATCCCTTTTTTTCTTTTTATCATTTAACCTAATGTGCTCTACTTATAAAATCTTAGATCCACTCCTTTTTTTTTTTCTTTATATCCTCTAATATAATGTGCTCTACTTGTCTAATGGGAGACGGAACCCAATAATAAAGAGAATAAGATTTTGATATTGAGAAAAGAATTTTACATTCACTCCTAGTGGAAATATATTTGAGAAAATAAATTTAGACATATTTTAAATAGGCACAAATATAATAATTTATTTAAAAAAATAAAAAAATAATTTAAAAAAAAAAACTCAATCGGAGACCATCCAGAAAGAGAGAAAAAGGAAGTAAGAGGAAAATGTTGATACAAGCTTCAAAGTCTTAAAAAGCTGCATTTTTTTTTTGCAAAATTTAGAACAAAAATAATTTATTTTGAACAATAAAGTTGAATAGCATGTGTTGGAAGATTGTTGAACTTGCAATTTGTTATCAATTGAGCTTGAGCCTCATACTAATTGACTATACATTGATGCTTTGAATGGAGCGACACTCGTGGATTCTCATGGTTTATTAGTTACATATGTTCCCCTCTGAGCTTCTAATTTTATTAGCCAGATTCCTTCATCCTCGATTAAAAATTATAATTTTATAAGAATTTGATTTAATTTAATTTTTTTTATTAATTTTTATACTGGATACAAGAGTTCCTTTTGAGATAGCCCTCTAATTTATTTTGATTATTCTATTGCCTATTTAGTTTTTTAATAAATTCCATTTTTCCCAAAAAAATAATACCGAAAATATAAAATATATACATAAAAGTGAAAATATTAGATATATTGAATTTTAATTCAATAGTACTAAAATTTTATTTACTGTAATTTATTATATATTAATTATTAAATTAAAAGTGTTCAGTAAAAATAAATATTAGATTAGCCGTTAAATATAAAAATAGTGATATAATTTTATTAATTTTAATTAAAAAAGTCTCTCAATCTTTAAAAGCAATGAGGATAATTTTTTAATAATTCACTCACTCAATTTCTAAAAATTAAATATTATGCTACAATTTAAATAAAAAAAATATTTTAATTAAAAGTAAAATATTAAAAATTATTTCAAAAAATTATTATTGAACAAAAATTACGAAGACTCGAGTTTAAACTTCGGTCGAAATTAATTATAAAAAAACAAAATAAGCTATTAGAATGAAAAAAAAAAAAAAAAAAAAGACGACAAGGTTGGAATTGAAAGGAATTTGACGAATCATGCGGTGACCACTGACTCGTGAAACAGGTGCTTATTTATTTATTTAAAAAAGAAAAAAAATGAAGGTTCCATCTCTTTCCCATACCTCCGGTTACGTGTGGACCGTAAAATCTTATACCGCGTGGGCTTGGCCCACCACATGCTCCCTTCACGTGCCTTTGTTTCCTTCCACGTCATCATAAATTAAATACGAGATAAGAGATCTCATTAATAAAAAGTCAAAGGCCCACAAATACAAAGCTTAAGCTGTTAAGCCCACTTACATATAAAAACTGAAAAAAAGAGTTTTTTTTTTTTAATTTTAGATTTGTAATTTTTTTTTTGTGATAAACATGTATCCTATCATTATCATCATTAATTAAAATAATAAATTTCATCTAACTTTTTTTTTAAAATAAAAAATTAAAATGAAAGCTCGAATCAAATCTAATATCTATCAAATCGAATCTAATATCTATCAAATGAGTAATATGACTAAGTAAAGTTAATGCATTTATTCCGACTTTATTTTAGACTTTTTTTTAACATTATAATATTCATTATATTAAATTGTGAGACTCACTTATTTTTTCTTAAAAAAAAAGCTAAGATTTTATTTGTTTTACTAAAAAATTATTTTAAAAATAATATTTTTTTTTTTATTTTTTAATATTATATTCTAAAATTCTAACTTTTTTTTGGGTATGAAATTATAATTTAGTGTTTTATGAGTAGCTTTAGGTTTAAATTTTCCAACTTTTGCTCGACTCAGATTATACTTATGTGTTTTCCTGTAATTTACGCTATGAAAATAAGTTCAATCCACATTTCTCTATTTTCCTACAATTTACTCTTTGGGTATGTCTGTGAATTAGAATAGTTGCTTGCTGTACAATTTTGCTTTTATTTACTATTTATTAGAATAAGAAAAAATTTCCCCTTTTCTTAAGCTTCACTTATAGGATCTCCTTCAGGATAAAATGAGTTTGTGGATACTTGGTTTAATTGCGAGACACATGAATGAATGACAATGAATGGGAGATGGGGCAAGAGGGGTGGGGAGGCCCAATGGTGTTGAATGGCGAGAGATCGGGGGATGAGTGAGGGTGTTCTCTATCTCTATTGTTGTTGTGGAAGGCTGAGTGATTATTGGGTTTTGATGGAGAATAAGGGACTAATTAGAGAAAAATTATATTATACAATACTGATTCCATGTAGGATGACTTATATGAAATGACAAAATAATCATAGAACAATAATTAAGTTATAATGCATCCCATAAATTCAGTTTTATCCATATGTTAAAAGCAATTTTTTTTTTCAAATGATAACTACTATTTTATACTTAATTGTTACTTCATAATTAGTTTGTCATTTCATGTCAAATACTGACATGAAATTACGATTGTGTTATATAATATCTCCTAATTAGATGATGTGAGAAAATAGTAAATAATGAAAAAGTAACGTGAAAAAATAATAAGAAATGTTATAATTAAAAAAATTAAGAAGTACGTATAATTTTTTACATTTGAAAATAGATAAATGAATAGTAAACTTAAGAATGTACAAATAAAAATAGTCATAACTCTTACTTCCTCCTCCTTGCCCTCCTGAGGTGTAAGAAAAATTAATATTTGAGCGGTAAGAGAGAGTAAAGTTACTAAACGTTACTTATCCTTACCCTTTATTAATTTACCTCTTTTTCAAATAGGGATGTATAAATCACTCACCTCTCATTATTTTTATTTACTCATCTTTCAATTTTATCTAAATAAATTCTAAAAAAAAAAAAAAAATGAGGCTAAAGGTGAAATAGAGGGAGGCAGAGTGTTTTTTTTTAAACGTGTGACTCACAAACCAACAAATATTTTTGCATTAATAAAAGTAATTCATGTGAACTTGATTGAATGGCATTAGTTCAAATGTCCTGCTTTCTCAACAATTATAAGATACCCATTTATTAGTCAAAAAACCATTGGTCTAAAGATGAGAAGTGTGTAATCACATTATGGTACATTGTGATTTGCCTTAAATATGCAACACATTTCTTTAGAAATTAATCATGAATAGCTAGAAAGGATGCATCCATTTTATAAGTTGATTCCAATATCAGAATGAGTTTAACAACTTAGGTGAAATATTTGCTAAGAGATTTGTGTAAAAATAATATATTTATTATTTTAAGGGTGAATTTGTTTAACTAATACCATAACTTTTTAAATGTAATTTTAATTGTTTGACACAATTGTCCCTGTAAAACTATCATCCATAAAAAAAATATTATATTAAATGCAAAAAATTAATATATTTCCATTTTTGCTGTAAATAATTATTATTTTCATGATAAAATAAACACCATAAATTTCGTATTCATAAGTAAAGAAACTCTATCATTTCTATAGATGTTTTTCTATAATCTCTTTCAAATTTATATTAAAAATTACAATTTTAATTTAATATTTTATGTTCTTTCATAATTTTTTTTCCTTTTTCTTAACTTAACAATTATAAAGTAACATTTAATGTTTTGATTATTGTCAAAATATTATCTCTCTTATTTATATCAGTTAATGACATAATATTTATGCTTAGTGTTTAGAAGTTGAGAGGTGATTTATGAAAAATTATACTTCATAATTTTTAGAAGTTAAGAAAGTATTTTGACTAAAGTCAATAAGATAATACCAGTATCTTTTTATATTTAATAACTAATGTAATCATTATTTTTATCGAATATTTTCATTTTAAATTATTATATAAATAATTAATTATTAATAATTAATATCTAACAACAATTAATAAAAATAATTAATTAAAATAGCTGATAACTACTAAAATAATTAATCACTAATATTATAATTAATATGGGAGCGAAATATATTCGCGCCCTTTTGGACATTGGATGTTTTGCAAATTTTTATAGAGCTTGTAGGTAACTGAGATTATTACCTAAAAACAAGCTGCCCATCCATTTTTTTTTTAAAAAGTGATTTTGCAAAATAATAATTTAGAATAAAAAAAAATAAAGTCATAAAAAATATATTAAAAATACTATCTATTCACATAAAAAATAATTAGAAAGATTTATTTTAATGTGAACAAAAATACTATCAGTCATTTTATAATTAGTTGTCATCCGTTATTTCTTCAATCTATCATCATCATTATACAAATTATTTAGATAATTATGATTAATTGATTAAAAAAATTATACAAATTCTTCCTTTTGCAAATTGTTTCAGATTACTCTGATTTCTATTTTAAAGAAATTCTCATTCTATATTTCTTCAAACTCTCTCTGCAAATCCCACTCCCTGTTGGCACAGTTGAAGGATCGATCAACTCTCAAGCCAGATTCTTCTCTCCCTCTATTTTTTGTAAATTACTATTCTTTTTGTCTCTGTGTATGTCGAAATTGCATAAGAACATGAAAAGTTCTACGTATTAATTAATTCTTGCTAATTTCGTTGAGATAACTCTAACTTAAATTTTAAGTCTTCTTAATTTCATTGCTAATGGAGAAAGTATTTTCTTTGATTTTAGTTTGAAATCTGTTTCTTTTTTCAACATTGAAAATTTTGCAACCTGAAACATTCACATTTATGCTCTTTTGAGTGCTTTCTCAAACCATTTTCCCCCTATCTATACTGGATACAGAGTTGGAATCTACAAGTCCCTATTCCTCTACACTACTTCATTTTGAATAGCTTATGTAATTGTTATGTAATTTAAATGTATGCATGTGGGATCTATTCAACTCCCTCCTTTTTCAGCTATGATCAATATTTTTCCTATTCTTGCTGCTTTCAAGCTCATCTATAGGATGCCTTGAATAGCTGTTGCTTGTCCATTATTGCGGTGTAGAAGATGAATCATTAACTTGTATTAATTCTCCTTTAAAAATGTAACAAGGTGACTAGCTGCTCAATTTTTTACAAGTGGTTTGTTTGACAGTTTAATCATTTTTTTGAATTTTCAGGCATATTGCCAGTTGTTTTTTTTTTCCTTTGTTTTCAAGCGAACATTTTGATCCTGAGCACATTACCTTTTTGTGGATATTGCAGTATGAGGGATGTAAGTGAGAAGAATTATTCTGTCAAATCACATGGTGTCAATGTCTAGAGTACTGGTGGAAAAATATTGAGATCCAAAATGCCTTTGTGGGATAACACCTATATTTTATCTCTGCCATGAACTAGCGTTCCAGCATGTTTTTTGAAGTAACACTTGGATAGGAAGCATTAATAGGAGTTATTGTTTACTTTACCTCAAGTGGGGTAAAGTGACAGATATAGGAGTTATTGTTTTAGAATTACTAAAATTCTTAATAGAATGAGTTGTGATCTGTGGCTCCAGTGTCAAGGATCCACTGATCTGAATTATTAAAACAAGAAAGGACAAAATGTTACCTGTAGAAGAATCGAAAGTAGAAACAAGATTGGTGGTTGGAATGGAATTGGAATGTACTGGAGTAGAAAGAACAGAATTATTGGAGGGAATAAGCTGCGAGGCTTGGAGTAAAGTTAGCAAACCTTGATACTGATCCTGAGTTAGACCAATTCCAGAAATGGGACTGTTACCACTTGAGGCTGAGATATAGGTGCAACTTCTATTGTTGAATAATAGCAGTATCCTCTGTGTTGACACAATTTGCAGCTGTCTTGGTTTATAACTAGGAGGATGTCCATGCTTTTTATATCATGTGTCAATAGTATGCCTTGTTTTCCCACAAAAATGAGCAGAACATGTTATCAATAGCAGGAGCAGGTGGCCTTGGACCAACATTAGTAAATGATCTTGGACCAAAAAATGGTCTTGGCTTAAAATCTTGCTGTTCAGTTCTTGCAGGCCCATTAACAAGGACCTTAGGTTCAATTTGATGTCCAGAATCACGACAAGCCAAACTAAGGAATCCGCAATGGAGGGATATTACTTGCACAAAAAATCAATGACGTTTCCTAATGAGTCTCTAGCTATGACAGCAGAAGCACATCTGTTGTGTGTTTTATCCAATGCTGCGTCAAAATTGAGCTTGGTCACACATTCAGCGGAGGCGGGGTCCATCTTTGTGGCAATACTGGTTCATGGGAGCTGATGGATTGTGGCTCATCCCTTGTGGCTAGAAAATCCACATTTTAAGAGCCTGCTGCCGAAGAAATCCCATCCAACAATCTCGAATGTCATCACTAGCTTTGTTTGAATTAACAAATAGATTATTCGATATTTGAATGACTACCAGGCATAGGCGAGGTGTGGCGTATGGGCGTATGGGTGCTTGTTTAGACTAAATGAAATCGAAGGTTTAGGCTGTTATTTGGGATCATTACTGGCGGCTATGGCATCGAAAGAATCAAGCTTTGTTCAGCTTGGCTAATATGCCTCCACCTCGCAGGGTCACTATGTTGGTGCATTGGTGTTAAAAATCAATTATCAAATAACAACAACTAATAACAGATCCGGAGCGTCTCTTGACTTGTTTTCAAAAATCGTTGCTTAAGGTTCAAGTGTATTACAAATCAACTCAATGACACAGCCCCAACAGATCACAACCACCATTTCGAATCCGACGGTCATCATTCCCTTTGATCACACCATACGCACCGTCACACTCATCTGCAATTCTAATATGAGTGGGCAACCAAAAAACAAAAACAAATTAAGATCATTGAGAACTGCTAAATCTCTAAAATACCCTCTATCACTACAAAAATCACTTCCATGTCCCATCTCTTTTTTGGTATCCCTCAAATTAACCGAGAAGACGGACACTACTATTCGAGGCACAGATCTAATAGGGAACTGAAGAAGCCTCTCTCTCTCTATCTCTCTCTCTCGTTATCTCTTCCTCTTCTCCCCGATCTGCCTTTAATTGTTTATTTACCTGAAATTTATATTAGTTTTTCATTGCCCTTTCTCACGAATCTAATAGCGTTTGGTGATTGATTGTAGATGTGATTGGGTTCCTCTTCTTCATCTCATCAGATCCACGGTAAGTTTTTCGTGTTTGTCCTTCAATCTTATTTTTGTATCAAAATAGTGGATCCTGTTGGATCTATTTTCCATTTCAGTTCCACCGTTTGGTTGCGCGGAAAAATTACCGGAAATTTTCGAATTTTGGAAACGGAAAGTGGCGGTTTTACAATAATTCTCTGAAATTGATTGAGTTGTTTTTTTGTTTTCTTTTGGAAAAGGTTGTTCTGGTTGATTAGAAAAGATGTTGACGAAGTTCGAGACGAAGAGTAATAGAGTGAAGGGACTGAGTTTCCACAGTAAGAGACCGTGGATCCTTGCGAGTCTTCATAGTGGCGTGATCCAGCTATGGGACTACCGAATGGGCACATTAATTGATAGGTTTGATGAGCACGACGGTCCTGTTCGCGGAGTCCATTTCCACAAATCTCAGCCTCTATTTGTGTCTGGAGGTGCGGGAATTGTCGAATTATCTTTTGCGTTTATTTGTGCCTTGTTGTATTGTCAGAATGATTGGAAATGTATCGTTTATGTTGTGCTGTTTATAGTTGAAATCTTAGTTTCTGATTGGAGAATATTAGGTCTATGTTTGTTATCTCAGTTGTGTGAGAGTTTACACTAGATCTAGGCTATTTTTGCTCAGGTTGTATGAATTCCGCGTGTTCTTTTAGGGTATAATCATTTGGTAATATCAATGCAACAATAAAATGTTGCAACTTAGTTTCGCAAATCTGATTGCTTCACTTAACTTCAAAGAAGATATTCATGTTCATTTTCCCCTCTGTTGGTTCCATACTTCGGTTTGAACACCTTGCATTTAATTCAGTATGCCAATTTTATAGCTGAAGTTGCGGGTCTCCTGTTGTATGCTATTTTAAATCTGGATGTAATAATTGGTATTTGCATATAATATATGTTAGTAAACACGTGTGCGTGCCTTTTGTCAAGATATATTTTGTTCATAGAAGAAGCTGCATAGCGGTCATAGCCCCATAGTCTGTCCATTGCTTGTCAATATTACCACGTGCAAAACTTCCCATCTCAGATTGAGGATGGAATATGATTCATTTTAGGTTTGTGGTTAAGATGAAATTGAATTTGGTCATTAACCTGGGTTTGATTTAAATTATGAATTAAATATTGAACCTTTTTTTTTTCCCCAGTTCAAATCAGCTATTAATTGTGCTCGAAATTTTGCACCTACAGTTTTTTGAAACAGCCATAGACTGACAAGAAAATGTCATTTTGGAATGTTGTTCAAATGGATTACGTGGTTGCCCTATTTTCTAATGTAGGTAATTGATTTTTCTGCAGGTGATGATTACAAGATTAAAGTTTGGAACTACAAAATGCATAGGTGTCTGTTTACACTTCTTGGACACCTTGATTACATTCGCACTGTTCAGTTTCATCATGAGTACCCATGGATTGTGAGTGCCAGTGACGATCAGACAATCCGTATTTGGAACTGGCAGTCACGCACTTGCATTTCTGTGTTGACGGGCCACAATCATTATGTCATGTGTGCATCATTCCATCCTAAAGAAGACCTTGTTGTTTCGGCCTCTCTAGATCAGACTGTCCGTGTTTGGGATATTGGTGCCCTAAGAAAGAAAACAGTGTCCCCTGCTGATGACATTCTGCGGTTGAGTCAAATGAATACAGATCTTTTTGGTGGGGTTGATGCTGTTGTTAAGTATGTCTTGGAAGGTCATGATCGAGGAGTGAACTGGGCTGCATTCCACCCCAACCTTCCCTTGATTGTCTCAGGAGCAGATGATCGTCAGGTGAAATTGTGGCGTATGAACGGTAATTTATTAACCATAACTCCCATAAACTTTTATAATTCAATGCTATTCTATTATGTATCTTTAGAATCCTAGTAAACAGATGTTTGATTTGAATTGGGGCTCCTTAGCTTTAGTTGTGCTCAATTTTGGGAGCCAAAATGAGAACCTACTAGATGTCCCTTTACTCTTCATTTCCTTTTATTGCTTGGGATAAACTCATAACTTAAATGGTTTCTTTTGCTGTTTTATTTTCAGACACGAAGGCCTGGGAAGTGGACACTTTGAGAGGACACATGAATAATGTGTCATGTGTTATGTTCCATGCTAAACAGGATATCATTGTTTCAAATTCAGAGGATAAAAGCATTCGTGTTTGGGATGTAACTAAACGAACAGGAGTTCAGACTTTTCGTCGAGAGCATGACCGTTTCTGGATTCTTGCATCTCACCCTGAAATGAATCTCCTTGCTGCAGGTCATGACAGTGGCATGATTGTTTTTAAATTAGAGAGAGAACGGCCTGCCTTTGCAGTGAGTGGTGATTCTTTGTTCTATGCCAAAGATCGCTTTTTGCGGTTCTTTGAGTTTTCAACACAAAGAGAAACCCAAGTGATTCCCATCCGGCGACCTGGTACCACCAGCCTGAATCAAAGTCCAAGGACACTATCTTACAGTCCTACAGAGAATGCTGTTCTTATTTGCTCAGATGTGGATGGTGGATCTTATGAGCTGTATGTCATACCTAAAGACAGCATTGGTCGGGGTGATACTGTGCAGGAGGCAAAGAGGGGTGCTGGGGTATCAGCCATTTTTGTGGCTCGTAATAGATTTGCTGTGCTTGACAAAAGTAGCAATCAAGTCTTGGTCAAAAACCTGAAGAATGAAGTTGTTAAAAAAAGTGGTCTTCCCATTGCTACTGATGCAATATTCTATGCTGGGACAGGTAACTTGCTTTGCAGAGCAGAGGATAGAGTAGTCATATTTGATCTCCAGCAAAGGCTTGTTCTTGGGGATCTTCAAACACCTTTTGTCAAATATGTTGTTTGGTCTAATGACATGGAGAGTATTGCCTTGCTCAGCAAACATGCCATCATCATTGCTAGCAAGAAGCTTGTGCACCAGTGCACTCTTCATGAGACAATTCGTGTAAAGAGTGGAGCCTGGGATGATAATGGTGTTTTTATTTATACAACTTTAAATCATATAAAATACTGCCTTCCTAATGGGGATAGTGGCATAATCAGAACTCTTGATGTCCCAATATACATTACCAAGGTTTCTGGAAATACCATATTTTGCTTGGATCGGGATGGGAAAAATAGAACTATTGTCATTGATGCAACAGAATATATCTTTAAACTCTCCCTTTTGAGGAAGAGATATGACAATGTTATGAGCATGATTAGGAACTCTCAGCTTTGTGGGCAGGCAATGATTGCGTATTTGCAACAGAAGGGTTTTCCTGAAGTTGCTTTGCATTTTGTGAAGGATGAGAGAACTCGATTTAATTTGGCCCTTGAGAGTGGAAATATTCAGATTGCTGTTGCTTCAGCAAAGGAAATTGATGAGAAAGATCATTGGTATAGATTGGGGGTGGAAGCGCTTCGCCAAGGTAATGCTGGTATCGTTGAGTATGCCTACCAGAGGACTAAAAATTTTGAGAGGTTATCTTTCCTTTATCTAATAACTGGGAATCTGGAAAAGCTTTCCAAGATGCTGAAAATTGCTGAGGTTAAGAATGATGTCATGGGTCAATTTCACAATGCCCTGTATTTGGGTGATGTTCAAGAGCGTGTCAAGATCTTAGAGAATGCTGGTCATTTACCACTCGCTTATATAACTGCTAAAGTCCATGGGTTAGAGAATCTTGCTGAACGTTTGGCTGCTGAATTAGGAGATAATGTTCCATCCGTTCCAGAGGATAAAGTGCCCTCCCTTCTGATGCCTCCAGCTCCCGTTATGTGTGGTAGTGACTGGCCCCTTCTAAGAGTCATGAAAGGTATTTTTGAAGGTGGACTGGATAATATGGGCAGAGGTGGTGCTGAAGAAGATGAAGAGGTTGGGGAAGGCGATTGGGTTAATGAACTGGAAATGGTTGTTGAGGATGGCTCACAAAATGGGGATGTTACAGCAATTTTGGAGGATGGGGAAGGGGCTGAAGAAAATGACGAGGGAGGATGGGACCTTGAAGACCTGGAGCTTCCCCCTGAGGCAGACACACCTAGGGCTTCTGTCATTGCTCGCTCTTCAGTTTTTGTGGCACCAACTCCTGGTATGCCTGTAAGCCAGATTTGGATCCAGAGATCATCACTAGCTGCTGAACATGCTGCAGCTGGCAATTTTGATACTGCTATGCGATTGCTCAACAGGCAACTTGGAATTCGAAACTTCATCCCTTTGAGATCCATGTTTCTTGATCTTCATTCCGGTAGCCATTCCTATTTGCGTGCATTTTCATCTACTCCTGTGATATCACTAGCTGTTGAACGAGGATGGAATGAGTCTGCCAGCCCTAATGTGAGGAGTCCTCCAGCATTGGTGTTCAATTTCTCACAGTTGGAGGAGAAGCTCAAGGCTGGTTACAAAGCCACAACAACAGGGAAATTCACAGAGGCACTTAGACTCTTTCTCAGCATCCTTCACACAATTCCCTTAATTGTTGTTGAATCAAGGAGAGAGGTTGATGAAGTCAAGGAATTGATTGTTATAGTCAAAGAATATGTGCTGGGTCTGCAGATGGAGCTTAAAAGGAGGGAAATGAAAGATAATCCAGTCCGCCAACAGGAGCTAGCTGCCTACTTCACCCACTGCAACCTTCAAATGCCTCATTTAAGGCTTGCTTTGCTAAATGCAATGACTGTATGCTTCAAAGCAAAGAACCTTGCTACTGCAGCTAACTTTGCCAGGCGGCTGTTGGAGACAAACCCCACACTTGAGAACCAGGCAAAGACTGCCAGGCAAGTGTTGCAGGCTGCAGAAAGGAATATTACAGATGCCTCTGAGCTGAATTATGATTTCAGAAACCCATTTGTGACATGTGGTGCAACGTATGTTCCAATTTACCGAGGACAAAAGGATGTCTCTTGCCCATACTGTAGTTCACGATTTGTGCCAAGCCAAGAAGGGAAGCTGTGTACTGTTTGCGATCTTGCAGTTGTTGGGGCAGATGCTTCAGGTTTGCTTTGTTCTCCTTCCCAGATACGATGATTGAGGTGCTGAAGTGAGAGGATTTTTCAATTATTTTTCAGCTCATCTTACTAGCAGCAGTGGTCATCTTGATTGTTTCACTGCGGGGAAAAAAAAGGTAAGATAATATAGAAGAGTTAAGTGCCCTGTGAATTTGCTTGTGCTGTCTCCTTTTATTTGCTTTCTTCTCTAAATCTTCTTTACCTCTTTTTACTTAGTTGATTATGATTTTCATTGTAATAAACAACATGAGAATTTTGACTTGGGTTTTTCTTGTTACCTGTCAATAGACAAGAATGGTCAACGACTCTTGTTAAATTAGATAATCTTTATAGGCAGGACAAATTACATATCAGTGTATGCAGATGCCATGCCGTTTGGCAAATTTGATTTGCTTATTTGTGATGAATTAGAGTTTCTACTGGTTGGCAGTGAAATTAGTTTTTCTGGTTTCAATAATCAACATTTTTGTATATTTTCAGCACCCTTTCACCACATCTTTATCTTTTAAGTTTTTGTTCAGAATCCTCGTGGAATATTCAGTGGCTGACGTGGTGCTGTTCAATCACATTTTTGGATTAAATATTATAGGTTCTTGTTAATTACCATATTTTGGAGCTGCGTGTCTGGCTGTTTGCAAATACATTGTAGGATTTTAAAGTATATAGATTTGCCAGTAAAACTTACAAGTCTTCTGACTTGAGTTGGTGAGAAGGGAATTGTTCTATTTTTTTTTTATTTTTTTTATTCTAGTGGAAATGGTCGAAATTATTATCTACCTGCCTGTAACAATTTCATGTCTGCAAATTGTTCTTAACCAGCTGAATGGGAAGAATAATCTTTTTTCTGAATGACATTCTTCTTTGGTTTCTCTTGATTAGATGTGGCAATAAATATGAATTTTGATGGTATGGGTTAGTAGATTTTTTTTTTCCCCGGTTTCTAGGAAATCAAAGAAACCTCTGCAGAAGAGTGCATAGATAATCCATTGATTTTGTTTTTTACATATCAGCATTTAACGCTTCAAATTCTTGTACAGAAAATTATAACTAATTCAATCACCATTACTATTATTATTATTATTATTATTATTAGTCTTTTAACCTGGCGAACAACGTTCTCTATCCACGTTGATTTCGGGAAGAAAAAACCAATAGAAATCTCCACGATCAGCATTATCTTAACCATCATGTTGAATATGCAGCTCTTCATTTTTGCCCTGGGGCTCTTTCTTTTGCTTTTGTCATCTTTATGGTCTCCATAGCCAATCAGCACATTGAACCTCTTGTAACTCCATATTCTACTTCTCATCATTAGAATCATCATGTATGTCTTTAATTAAAATAATTCTCTTGAAGAGTCCAAGTGGCTAAAACTGATTACTAATGGGACGGTGACGTGATTCCAAACCGCTTGATGATGTGCAACCTCAGCCAAAATGATAGAATCACCCTAACAAAAATGCAAATCTAACTATTTTGATCATCTGTTGACTTCTTTGGGATGTTAATGGCAATTTTTACTAGAGCAAGCTAGAAGGTGAGTTTGCAGGAAAAAAAAAAAGTTGAAAGGTGAGTAGAAAAGTTTGCAAAGAAATTGCTTAAAAAGCTGTGATGTTGAAATGTGTACGTGTTGGATATTAATTTGGTTATAGAAATTAATTAACTTTGTTGAACTAAATTGATGTTGAGTGATTGAATTTTTAGGTTAAAGCTAATTCGTTTTGTGTCATGTGTGCACTTTCGGGGAAATGTTTGAGAAATGAAAGTAAACTCTTGAAAAGAGAAAATATGGAAAACTAAAATCTGTTATTGATTGCTGATTATATCTATATATACACATTTAGCTTTTAGCGCATGTCCAATCAATAAAAGACAACTCAGCCTAATAGTTTTAACAAACTTTAGCTAACTAACCGACTTGTAAAATAAATCTCCCGCCTCCTCTGTTCTACTCTGTTTCTATAATTTTTCTGCATAACTTATATTCTTCATCCCCCCCTCAAGATGGAGATGGGTTTAAGTTAACCAATCCCATCTTGGAACAGAAGAAATGAAAAAGGTGTGAAGTTAACGGCTTGGTGAAGAAATCAGCAAGCTGATATTTGGCCGCAAGATGTGTTGTTTGAATAAAGCCATTGAGGACCTGTTGGCGAACTATGTGACAATCAATATCCAAGTGTTTGGTCCTTTCGTGAAAAACAGGATTCTCAGAAATATGGACCGCTGCCTTATTATCATAATACAAAGGAATCGACAAAGAAAGGGAAAGTTGAAAATCCTTGAGTAAGTAAGACAGCCACTGCAATTCACAAACAGTTGATGCCATACTCCGGTATTCTGCTTCAGCAGATGATCAACTAATGGTAGTTTGCTTTTTTGACTTCCATGAAATCAAAGATGAGCCAAGAAACATACGAGCTGCTAGAGATTTTCGTCATAGGACGACTTGCCCAACAAGATCGTGAGAATGCTTTTAACTGAAGTGAGTTCTGTGCAGGAAAGAATAATCCTTTGGTTGGGGACCCCTTCAAGTATCGAAGCAAATGAAGGACAGCGTCCCAGTGTGGCTGTCGAGGACTTTGAATGAATTGGCTTAAACGTTGTACAACATAGGTAATATCTAGGCGTGTAAGACTAAGATATAGTAACCGCCCTATCACACGTCGATAACGTTCAGGATGCGAGAGTAAGGTGCCAGTTTCAGTATCAAGCTTGAGCCCTTTGGACATAGCATAGTCAGTGGCTTTGGCATCAAGAAGCCCTGCATCCTTTAAGATATCCAGTGTATATTTGCGTTGGTTAAGAAAAAGTCCAGAAGATGATCGTGCTAATTCAACACCCAAGAAATATCTGGCATAACCCATGTCTTTTATAGTGAATGTTTGATGAAGAAATTGTTTGACTTGAAGGATTTCAGCTTCATTTGCACCAGTTATGAGAATATCGTCAACGTAGACAAGCAAAGCAAGAAAATTAACATTAGAGCCTTTGACAAAGAGACAATTATCATGTGCCGATTGTGTAAAACCATATTGATGCAATTTTGATGTGAGTTCCTTATTCCATTGGCGTCCAGCCTGTTTTAATCCATACAAGGATTTAACCAAACGACAAACTTGACCAGGCTTGGCACGAGTATAACCATCTGGAGGTTTCATGTAGAGTTCTTCATCAATATAACCATGTAGGTATGCATTATTGATATCAAGCTGGTGAATGGCCCAAGCTCGAGCTGCAGCAATTGCTAGGAAAACCCGAACAGTAACTGTTTTAGCCACCGGAGAAAAAAAAAGCAGTATAATCAATGCCCGGAAGTTGATTGTATCCCTTTGCTACAAGCCTAGCCTTGTAGCGCTCAATAGTACCATCCGGATTATATTTCACACGATAGACCCATTTGGAGTCAATAGCTTTCTTGTGAGAAGGCAATTCTGTAAGTTCCCATGTCTGATTTGCTTCCAATGCATCAAGCTCTTTGTTCATAGCACTGACCCAATTTGGATCATCTTTAGCTTTGAAATAAGAAGTAGGCTCAGAGATATTTGACACATTTGCAGTAAATTGGAGAAAGTCAGGAGCAAAAGTAGTATTATGAAAGGTAAAAGGTGGAGAGAATGTACCTTTATAATTTGCGAGGTTCTCATCGACTGTAGTTGTAACCGAATCAGTAGATGTGAGAGTATTCAGGTTGGATTGAAGCAACGAAGTCCTGTAACCAAGATGGTTTGGTAGTGGGCTGTGTGCTCTTTCTTAAAGATAATTGGATTGGAGAATTGATTTGTGTAAGGTCAGGAGAATGATTTGAATTGTTAGGTGGGCTTGGTGAATCTATGGGTTGTGAATGTGGTGAAATTGGCTGAGTATCTTGAGGCGTAATGTGATCAGAAATGGGTTTGGGTAATGATATGT
Source organism: Hevea brasiliensis (assembly GCF_030052815.1). NCBI lineage: Eukaryota > Viridiplantae > Streptophyta > Magnoliopsida > Malpighiales > Euphorbiaceae > Hevea > Hevea brasiliensis. The sequence continues at coordinate 110,136,317 of NC_079493.1, forward strand.
CACAAGGTGTTCCTAACATGGTATGATAAGGGAAAATATGCTCTTTGAATATAACATCTCGGGAAATGCAAATGGACTTAGTGTCTAAGTTGTATAGCTTGTAAGCTTTGTAACCCAATGGGTAACCAAGAAAGACACAACGATATGCTCTTTGGTCGAATTTGGTTTTGTGGGGAGAAATATTGGTTGCATAACAAAGACAGCCAAATGTTCGCATAGTATTATAGTCGGGTGGTTTGCCATTTAGAAGCTCATAAGGTGTTTTCCAAGCAAAAATTTTGGAAGGGATCCTATTTATGATGTAAGTGGCTGTGAGTAATGACTCTCCCCAAAACATTTTTGGTAATTTGGACTGAAACATGAGGGCATGGGCTATTTGTAAAAGATGTTTATGTTTACGTTCAACTATGCCATTTTGTTGAGGGGAATATGCACAAGATTTTTGGTGAGAAATTCCTCTAGATTGAAATAGAACTTGACAATTGGAATTAATAAATTCGGTACCATTATCACTACGGATGGTGTGAACTTTGGCATTGTATTTGGTTTGGATCATGTTAAGAAAAGTGAACAAGGTTTGGTGAGTTTGGGTTTTATCATGAAGAAGAAAAGTCTAGGTTGTCCTAGTGTTATCATCAACTGTAGTGAGCATATAATTGACTCCTGTCATAGATGGTACTCTATATGGCCCCCAAAGATCAACATGTATGAGTTGAAATGGAAACGACATGTAGTGACTAATGGGAAATGAGATACACTGTTGCTTTGAAAGGTGACAAATATCACAAGTATCAATTTGTGATTTTGATTCTAAATGTGGTATATGCTTCATGACTTCTTATGAAATATGGCCTAATCGATAATGCCAAATGGGATATTTAGTAAGATCTCCTTTATTTGATTGAAAAGATGAAGTACAAAGAGTATTACAAGCTGTGTTATTACAAGCAATGGTATGAATAGAAGGGTTATACAACAACTTTGAATTGAATGAATCACTATCCAACCTGTATAGTCCTCCCTGCATCTTCCCAATTGCGATTACTTTTTTAGTCGAGAGGTCCTGCAAAACACAAAGGTTAGGATGAAAGGTAACAGATATGTTGGAGGTTGAAGTGAGTTTACTCACAGACAATAGGTTATACTTAAATTCAGGTATGTGGAGGACATTGGTTAATTTCAATCTTGGATGCAATTGTATACATCCCAAATGATGAAAATCCTTAGTCGTTCCATGAGGTAGAAGAACGGATGAGGTTTGTTTTAGTTTTGAATGGCTAGTGAATAGGGTCATATCATGTGTCATATGTGTTGTTGCTCCTGTGTCAATTATCCAAGCATCTCTATTCTTATTGAAATAGTTTGAAAAACTATTACCTGCAAATCCAGAGAAGTTAACACAGTTTGCCTCTGCCACAGACTTGCCCTTCATTAGTTTTGCAAACTCTTGCTGAACCACAGCCACAATATTAGCATTCCAAGCATCAGTAGAACCTGATTGCATATTACTATCATCATCTAGCGGGGTATCACGCACTTGCACCATATTTGCCTGGGATTTATTCTTCTTTTGTTTTAGTTCTTGAAACCATTCTGGGTAACCATTCAATTTGAAGCATGTATCCCTCACGTGGCCTGTTTTGTCACAATAGTCACGATGCTTGGCTTTCTTTCTTCCCAGCATCGCTCTTCTTGAATTTTCCTTTTCCATTTCCCGTTTCCTTTTTTTTATTTGCTCCCATAACTGTCATTGCAACTTGATCAGTCATATCCATACCCAAATTATAAACTTGCATCTGCTTTTCAACACTCAAAACCATGGAATATGCCTTATTTACACTTGGCAATGGATCTAAAAGCAATATTTGGTTACGAACATGATCATAGTTATCTCCCAAACCCATTAGAAATTGCATTATTTTTTCACTGTTATCCAGATCTGCTATTGCCTTTGATACTTCGCAAGTACATGCATCGCAAGTACACATAGGAAAGGGTTTTAAGCAATCAATCTCATCCCAAAGCTTTTTAAGCTTGGTGAAATACACCATGAGTGGCATGTTTCCTTGCGTAAAAGAGCTAATTTCTCTTTTAATCTGATAAATCAATGGTCCGTTGCTTTGGCCGAATCTTTGTTCTAATTCTTCCCACAACTGTTTGGCAGTCGTTGCATATAAGAAAGCTTCGACCAAATCTTTAGAAATTGCATTGAGAATCCAGGAAATCACCATGCAGTCGACTCGCTTCCACTTTGCAAAATCTGGCGAGTTTGCTGCAGGTTTCTTAGTCTCACCATTGATAAAGCCCAGTTTATCCTTGGCTTGCAACGCTATCAACATTGCACGACTCCAAGTCAAGTAATTCGTGCCATTGAGTTGAGCACTTACCAGCATCAAGTCAGGGTTATCAGAGTTCTGAAGTGCAAGCGCATCGTCACCATGTTGATGAGCCATGGTTCTGACTTCTTCTGTATGTCGAGTTTCTTCCATGAAAACAGCTTCAAGAAAGTAACCGTCACTAAATCTCAAATCTGAGTCTAGTAAGTAACCATTTTATCTACACAGGTTTCTTAGCTCTGATACCATGAAAGTAAACTCTTGAAAAGAGAAAATATGGAAAACTGAAATCTGTTATTGATTGCTGATTACATTTATATATACACATTTAGCTTTTAGCGCATGTCCAATTAATAAAAGACAACTCAGCCTAATAGTTTTAACAAACTTTAGCTAACTAACCGACTTGTAAAATAAATCTCCCGCCTCCTCTATTCTACTCTGTTTCTATAACTTTTCTTTATAACTTATGTTCTTCAAGAAATGGTTAAGAGGAATCAAATGAACTGTTTTGATCAAGTGGACCATTGTTTGTTTCTTTGGTGTATGACTGCATCAAGCGTGTGACAATAGTAATCTCTAGTCATTATTAAGGTGTGTTTTATGAAGAGAATGATCCCTATGAGATTATTGCTAGTGTGTGATCAGATAATTTGGGGTCAGAAATCACATATGATCTGCAGCATACAGTAATAATTTAATTTGGGATTTATAGTTTATTTAAATATACCAGCAAGAATAATTTTATTATTTCAATTTAAAGATTAATAAATATGAAATAATATTATTAAATAATATAGCATCATATCTTTCCTTTTTTACGATTTTAAATCACAAAAATATATATCATACAAAAATATGCATGGATTTGTTATAATAAAAAAAAATAAATTAAAAATCTACGTTTAATGAAGGATATTAAATTAAAATTGCGTAATGTTCCTTTTCCTTTTGTCTAATGTAATTAAAGAGGCATCGAGTTTCAATAACCACGGGCATGTGACTGACTGAGATTTGAGATCTCCAATTTGATGTTTGTTTTTCCCATTCTAAGAATTGGAGAGAGAAATAAATTTGTCTTAAACAACAAAATCAAATCATTAAAAGTAAAAGACAAATTTTTTTCAAGAGATTAATTAGGAAGAAAATTCGCATTTAGTGCTGTATACACAATTATCTATGTTAATAAACTGTAGCAATTATAAGATTTTGATAAAAAGTTATTTCTCAACTATATAATATTTTTTTAAAGTTATTCTTATATATAATTTTTTTTTGGGGTAAATATCCTAATATATAATTTTTAGTATTGCAGTCAGAAGCCATGTTTGCCATAACTATTGCCCCCTTATTTCTTTTTAAAAAATTATTATTTATGAAATATAATATTTAGAAATTTCCCCTTTAAAATTAAAATTTACCCCTTGAAATTTAATATTTGCCCCTGAATTTTGACTTAAAAGAAAATTAGATATTTTAGTTTTTACTCTATTTGTTAGAAAACGTCAAACACAAAGAAAATAAATAGTTAAATTTAATTGTAAGATTTGAGAATAACATGATTTATTTTTTATTGATATTTAGTTTTTCATTTTTTGTAATTTTTTTTTCTGAATTCTGAAATAAAAAAAAAATTATATATATTTTTATAAATATCTAAATCTATTTTATAAATTTATTTTCTGCATTCACAATATTAATTTTTTTGTAAAATATAATAAAATTAATATGTATCATAATTTTAAAGTTTTATTAATTTTAATAATTAGGTAATTGTATTTATCATTGGCTCTTAAAATTGTTAAAGACCGTATTATTAAAATCATATTGTTATGATTCCTATATATGAGTTTTTTTTTTTTAATTTTACTTTAATTCATTGCAATTAGGTAGATCATTGTTATTATATTTGATTTCTAGAATTATAAAAATCATGACATTGACAGTCTTATAGGTTAGTTTTTTCAGTTAGATTTTTTCTTATTATTTTAATAAAAAATTATACCAAACAAAAACTATATATGAAATTTAATTAAATTTTATATTTTTATATTGATTTAACTTTTGAAAGGAAAATAAATATAATTCTTATTGAACAAAACTAGAAAAATATAATTCGTATTGAACCAAACTAAAAAATATTCATTTTAATTTTAATTTTAAAATTTAAATTGAATCCATCCTTATATAATTTTTTTCTGATAAAAAAATAATATATAAAAATAATATAGTATTTTAAAATTTTTATTAATTATTTTAAATTTTATTTTTATTATTTTTATTTTTTAAACTTTTTAATAAAGATATAGCAATAGAAATAATTCAAAAATATATATATGTGATTATAAGTAACTTATAATAATAATTATTTATTATAATATTAATAGAGTAATTATTAAATAAAATAATTTATAACTTACATATAATAACAGAATAATTTTTACTATATTTTGCCACGTATTAGCTAAGACTATTAAAAAATATGCCACGAAATAAACTCTGAATTCACCTTCCTAATATATATATATATATATATATATATATATATATATATATATATATATATATATAATTTTTAGACTTTTTACTTTTTTTATTTTACTCTTTTTGTTTTTTTCTTATTGCTTTTTTTATTTCATATAATTAAACTTATTTAATACTTACATAAAAAAAATGTTACTTAAATATTTTCATATAATTCATATAAAATCTAATTAAATTATAAATAGAAGGTAAAAAGTATTTTTATTTTTTCTATAAATAAAATACTTTTAACGACATAAATTCATAAAATATAATTTTAATGAAAAATAAATTAAACATAATTTATATTATTTAAAAAAAATAATGCAAAATATAGTATTATAGAATTATATGTATGTATCAAAACTGAATTTTAAGTTATCAACATCATTCCAACAATTAATTGTTTTTTTTTCTTATTTTTCTTCCTATTTTAATTGATTGAACTTTCTTACTTTTTCACTTTTGATTTTTTTTTAATATCTAGTTTTAATTTTATATCATTTAAATTATTTTAACTATTAAATTATATTTATTTCAATAACTATAGATTATTTCTAAATTAAAAAAATACCTAAAATAATAATAACACTCTAATTTTTTTTTTTCTTTGAGACAGAACATACACACACCTAATGACACTATAATTAATAATATAAGACTTGAAAAAAAAAATGTCATGACCCAACCTATGGGCCGGACCAGCACTAGGACCTGGGCCAGCCTAAAGCCCCCGAGGCCCGTAATAAGCCTAACTTTTCCTTAACCCAACTCTAAGGCCCATTTGGGCCCAATTTCAAGAATTCAACCGGACAGAGTCCGATCATAAAGTAGACCTTTCAACGGGGAGTTTTTGACTCACCCGACCTGTAAACACAATATAGAATCATTGGGGAGCTCAGCTCACCCTCCACATACTCAAATGTCATAAAAATAAATGGGAGCTCAGCTCTCTCATCCAGTCCAACAAACATGCATATAATAATAAGTTTACAGGCCCAACATGACAATTATATTACAGTCCCTAAAATAAATAAATATTTCTAACACATGTGGAAATTCTAGGAGTTAATAGAATTACACAAACATTAATAAACAACCTGCGAAGGAGAAAAGCAGGTTAACCACAACAAAAATCCTCCTATAGCTTGAAAAATAATGAACAGGAGTGAGCATTCGACTCAGAGAGTAAAATATCAATTTTAACCATAATCTCTATAACTATCTAAAGCTAATGCACCCTGTAGAGTGAAATGCAACATCGATAATATTTTCACATCATAACAGCAAAAAGGTAATTTGGAGCACTCACACACCCGATAATGTCAAACAATACATATATGGGAGCTGATCCCCTATACAGCTCTCTTAATCCAAACTGTGCCAGCGAATAACTCAAGCTCGAACTTCCACTTAATAAACCAAATCGGGGTCCTAGTGTGTAATAACCCAAAAATTTTAAATTTTATTATTTTATGAGTAATATTGATATTTTAATTTTATTTAAATTTTAAGAAATTATTTGAGATTTTTCGGATTTTAAAAATCGGGTTCAATTTTCTGAAAACATAAACTTTGATGATTTTTAAAAATTTATTTAAAGACCACGTGGCAAAACTAAAAATATATTTGGAGTCTACGAATTTTTCTGAGTTTTATGAAATTTTTTCGGAATTTTTGGAGCTCGTTTTCGGTCCCAAGGCAGAGTAAAAATTTAAAATTTTGTATCCTGAATTGAACCGGTCGAATCGAATCGGACCGGATCAGACCGGTCGAATCGGACCGGCCTTTTCTTTTTCTTCCTTCTTCCCGCGCGCGTCCCGACCCTCCTCTCTTCCTCTCCCGTTTTCTCTCTCCTCCCTCCTCCCCTTGCCGCGCCGCCGCCGCCTCCCCTGCCACCCCAGCTCGCCGGCGCCCATCCCCAGACGTCTCAACCCACCGGCGGCAGCCTGCAACGCCGGAAAAGGCGCCTGAAGCGACGCGACGCGCAAGCGCCGCTTCGTCTTCCAGGCAGAAATCCGGCCGATCCGGCCACCAATCGAACCGGGTCTTATGTCTAAACTCATCTACTCGTCGAGAGCTTTCCATAGACACCAAGAACACCGAAATCCATCGAGCGGTTTGTCCAATTTTTGCCCAGGAAATTTTTAGCCCATTTCGACTTTTGGGCTAAATTTCTCGCAAACCGTGAACCCCACGAGAAAACCGAGAGTACCAGAGCACTCCACTCGTCGAGAGCTTCGCGGCGATATAAATTTCAAAATTTTCTGACACCATTTTTTGGTGGGTCCCACGGAACTTCGCAGTGTTTTCCGAGGATTAAATGAGCTTAGAAAATTCCGTAAAATTTATGTACTAACCCCCGTGTTGTGGGCTTCGTGTAGGTATCTTCAATTCGCGAAAATTCGACAGTTGTCCGGGTCTGTGAATTTCCGGCCAGACAGACCGGCTACCGGAAAAGTCTCCGAATTGGATCGAGGTTTTGGCTACCCCACCATTGTCAGACGTCCCGAGCGCGTCCCTGGAGTCGGAATCGGCAAAGGTAAACCCGAACCTTATTTTTTTTCGTAATTTTCTAGTGCTTAAATAGGATTAAAAATCCATAAAATATTCGTGGTAGCTCAAAAAATTATGATTCTTTTTGCAATAGCCTAGTAATATTACTAAGGACCGCGGGGCAAAGTTTTAGAATTTTTAGAGTTTATTTGGGCAGTTTTTGCAAGAATGATCAATTATAAGGACTAAATTGAAATTTTACGTATTGTGATGGATGACTGATTTGATGGGCCCAGGAAGGGCTGTGTAATGTGATTGAGTTGTGGATATATGGGTTGTGAATATAGAAGTATGTTTTGAGCCCTTTTGCAGGTTGGGTAGGTCCTAGGTGTAGGGGAGACTCTGCCGGATTTTCGGCACGACTTAGGACGTATTTGGTATTTTCTTGATTTGTATTGAGTCATTTGTATTAAATAATTGTAATGTAATTGTCAGGTGAGCCGGGACAGCCTTCTTCCTCCGCCCAGCCGCCACAGTGATTGCCATCAAGTCTGTGAGTAAAATATTAATTTTAATTGTAATTTCGATATTACTATATGTTCAAGCATGCCCATGCATCACTTATATGCATATATTTATGTAGTTAAACTCTAGGCACGATTTATGTTGCATTCATAACTGTTAAAGTGCCATGGATGTTGTTGTGGTAATTTGGAGCAGTGTGCGTGCGTTGGCGTGCGTGTGATGTGGTGTGGACTATGGATAGGACGGGTAGTCACGGCTTGAGTTCTTCGCTGGGACCCGATCCTTCGGGGGTATCACGGCTTGAGTTCTTCGCTGAGACCTCGATTTGGTTTATTAAGCGAAAGTCCGGCTTGAGTTCTTCGCTGGCACCAAGTTGGATTTAAGAGAGCTGTATAGGGGATCAGCTCCCATATATTATGATTGATATTACAGGGTGTGTGAGTGCTCCAAATTACCTTTTTGCTGTTATGATGTGAAAATATTGTTGCTGTTGCATTTCACTCCACAGGTTGCATTAGTTTTAGATAGTTATAGAGATTATGGTTAAAATTGATATTTTACTCTCTGAGTCGAACGCTCACTCCTGTTCAATATTTTTTCAGGCTACAGGAGGATTTTATTGTGGTTAACCTGCTTTTCTCCTTCGCAAGTTGTCTACTAATATTTGTGTAATTTTATTAACTCCTAGAATTTTCGCATGTGTTAGAAGTATTTAATTGATTTGGGTCTGTAATATAAATTGTTATTTTAGACCTGTAGAAAATTATTATCACATGCATGTTTGATGGACTGGATGAGGGAGCTGAGCTCCCATTTATTTCTATGATGATATAAGTATGTGGAGGGTGAGCTGAGCTCCCCAATTGATTATTTATTGTGTTTACAGGTCGGGTGAGTCAAAAACTCCCCATTGAAATGTCCATTTTATGGTCGGACTCTGTCCGGTTGATTTCTTGAAATTGGGCCCAAATGGGCGTTAGAGTTGGATTAATGAATAGTTAGCCTTACTACGGGCCTCGGGGGCTTTAGGCTGGCCCAGGTCCTAGTGCCGGTCCGGCCCATAGGTTGGGTCGTGACAAATGTGGTATCAGAGCCTAGGCTCCAGATTCATAGGGAATAATTTTCCAAAGTGTTGGGAAGAGTCTACTAGGAGTCACATGCGGAAAAATAGGGTCCACATTCGTCTTGCATTGTCATCTTTGCTTCTAGTTTCTGCTTCATATAATTATGTATAAATATGAGTCTATAGAGCTGTGTAACATGCTGTTTTGAATTTTGTGGGCTAATGCTGCTGAATTTCAGGAAAATGCGTAGAAGCAGGAGAGCTGCCTTGCCGGAACGAGATGTGCTCGACGAGGTGCCAAGACAGATGAGGCGCTGCCAGGAGGCGGGGTAGGAGGCCTAGAGCTGCTCAAGTAGAAGAGCGGCTGCCACCAGTTCAGGATCAGTCTTTTATGGCACAGGGTCCCATGGACCCCATGGTAGCTACTCTAGCTGGGTTGCAGAGAACCATCGATATGATGGCACAGTATATGGTCCACCCTCCACAGCAGCAGCAGTCCACCGCACCAAGAGGGGAACCTTATAAACAGATAATCAATTTCAAGAAGTTGGTGCCTGGTACTTATGATGTGTCAGACGATGCATATCGGTTTTTGGATTCTATGACAGGCGAAAACGAGTTGCGATTGGTGATAGAAGACTTATAGAGTGTATGCAGCATATCATGGGGCCTATGCCTAGACAATGGATGAATGACTACATATTACCTCGGATGGAGGGTTTGTCATGGACTCAGTTTGTGGAACTGTTCATCAATCGGTTTGTGCCAGAAAGCTTCAGAGATCAGAAGCAGTGGGCCTTTGAGGCCTTAAGACAGAATGGCAGGTCTGTAGATGAATATGCTACAGAATTTTTGGAATTGAGCAGATATGCCCCTACAGCAGTAGCTACAGAAACTATGAAGGTGAAGAGGTTCCTAAAGGGGCTTGACAGGAGGTATGTAAACCTGGCCATGATGTCTGATCAGTCTTTTGATGTGGTAGTTGATTGAGCCAGACAGATAGAGATTAGCTATGCTGTGGATGACAGCGGAAGAGCAAAAAAAAACAGAGCAGAGGGTTCTTCAGGTGTTCCCCACATGGGTACTCCGGATAGTGGTGGTCAGAGTAATTACAGAGGAAAAAGTAGGAACAAGAAGAGTAGTTTTAGACACAAACCTCGAGGGTTCAGGCCAGGGTACGGATCCAGCAGTGGTCATAGTTCGAGTGCAAAGATCTGGTGCAGTTCAGGATCCTCCTTGGCACCTTGTGCACAGTGTGGAAGGGGACATTCAGGACCTTGTTTGATGGGTTCAGGAGTATGCTTCAGGTGTGGCCAACCAGGTCACTTTGCTAGGGAATGCCCCGTGTTCAGCGAGCCACAGATGGGGTCACAAGGTTCTGTTGCAAATGTTCCTCGTCAGTTGTATCCTGGTGCTTCCAGCATGGCAGGTAGTCAGTTCAGTGGCCAACAGGGCCGAGGACAAGGGGGACATGGATTTGGAGGCAGACCAGGAGATAGAAGTCAGTATCAGGGTTCTGCCACTCAGGGTAGGGGTCAAGCTCGGGTTTCACCCTGACCCACCAGGATGCTCAGGCTTCCAATGCAGTTGTGGCAGGTATTCTTCTGGTCTGTTCCTATGAGGCTCGTGTTTTAATAGATCTGGGTACTACGCACTCATTTGTCTCCCCTGTGTTTGCCATGAGATTGGATAGAAACCCTACCACTTTAGAATGCCCTTTGTCTGTAGCTACCCCGCTTAGTGACAACATAGATGTAGATATGATTTTTCCGGGTAGCTCAGTAGTAGTGGATGGAAAGATCCTCCCAGCAGACTTGGTTCCTCTACCAGTAATGGATTTTGATGTAATTTTAGGGATGGATTGGTTGGCAACTCATTATGCCACTTTAGACTGCAGGAACAAAAAGGTGTATTTCCACATACCTGGTGTGGAAGAGTTTAGTTTTGATGGTGACAGGAGCGTGGCTCCATATAATTTGGTGTCAGCAATTAGTGCTAGAAAAATGTTGAGGCGTGGATGTCAAGGGTATTTGGCATTGGTGAGAGATACATCTGTAGAAGGTGTCAGCATGGAAAATGTTCTTGTTGTCAGAGAATTTATGGATGTCTTCCCAGAGGAGCTTCCAGGGTTGCCACCAGGAAAGAAAATAGAGTTTTGCATTGATGTTGTGCCGGGTACAAACCCCATATCAATGCCGCCTTACAGGATGGCATCAGCAGAATTGAAAGAGCTAAAGGAGCAACTACAGGAGCTTTTGGACAAGGGTTTCATACGTTCGAGCACTTCACCCTGGGGCGCTCCTGTTCTATTTGTAAGAAAGAAAGATGGGTCATTGAGGTTGTGTATTGACTATAGACAGCTGAACAGGGTGACTATGAAGAACAAGTATCCACTTCCTCGGATCGATGATCTGTTTGATCAACTCCAAGGGGCTAGATTCTTTTCCAAGATAGACCTGCGATCAGGCTACCATCAGTTGAGAATTAGGAATGAGGATGTGTCCAAAACGGCATTCAGGAAAAGATATGGTCATTATGAGTTATTGGTGATGTCTTTTGGACTCACTAATGCACCAGTAGCCTTCATGGACTTGATGAATAGGGTGTTCAAGCCATTTTTGGACCGTTTTGTCATCGTATTCATAGATGACATTTTGGTATACTCTCGGAACGAGGAAGAACACGTGTGGCACTTGAGGATGGTGTTGCAGACTTTGAGGGAGCACCAGCTATATGTCAAATTTTCAAAATGTGAATTTTGGCTAGAAAGCATCTCATTCTTGGGACACGTGGTTTCTAGTGACGGCATTCAAGTGGATCCCAAGAAAATTGAAGCTATAACTGATTGGCTTAGGCCTACAACAGTCACTGAGGTGCGAAGTTTTCTGGGTCTAGCTGGCTATTATAGGCATTTTGTGCAAGATTTTTCCAGGATAGCAGCTCCCTTAACTAAGTTAACTCGGAAGAATGTTCCATTCATTTGGACAGATGATTGAGAGGAGAGTTTCCAGAAGCTTAAGGAGTGTCTAACCACCGCCCCTGTGTTGACACTACCTATGAGTGGTGAAGGATACACCGTGTATTGTGACGCCTCCAGAGTTGGCTTAGGGTGTGTTTTGATGCAGAATGGAAAGGTAGTGGCTTATGCTTTAAGGCAGCTGAAGAGGCATAAGCAGAACTATCCCACGCATGATTTGGAAATGGCGGCTGTAGTATTTGCACTAAAAATCTGGAGACACTACCTGTATGGTGAAGTGTGCGAGATATACACCAACCAAAAGAGTTTGAAATACATCTTCCAACAGAGGGATTTAAACTTGAGACAGAGGAGATGGATGGAGCTTCTGAAGGACTATGATTGCACCATCCAGTACCACCCTGGGAAGGCCAATGTATTAGCAGATGCTTTGAGCAGAAAATCTTCTGGCAGTTTGGCGCACATTTCAGCAGAGAAGAGACCGTTGATTCAGGAAGTACATGAGTTGATGGATCAAGGTTTAATCCTAGATCTGTCAGATGAGGGGGTTTTGTTGGCTTATTTTTCAGTGAGGCCAGACTTGCGAGACAGAGTTAGAGTTTTCCAGCACAGAGACCAACAATTGATGAAGATCATAGAAAGAGTACAGCAAGGTGAAGGTGGTGAGTTTGGATTCGCCAATGATGGCGCCTTTATGCAAGGTTCTAGGATATGTGTGCCCGATGTGGACAATCTCAGAAATGAAATCATGCGAGAGGCACACTATACACTGTACAATGTCCACCCAGGCTCCACCAAGATGTACCATGATGTGAAAGATAGCTATTGGTGGAATGGCATGAAAAGAGACATAGTAGACTTTGTGTCCAAGTGCTTGACTTGTCAGAAGGTGAAGTTTGAACACCAGAGACCGTTAGGAAAGCTGCAAGAGCTCCCTATCCCAGAATGGAAGTGGGAAATGATTACTATGGATTTTGTGACTGGGTTGTCTTGTACCACGCGAGGATATGATTCGATATGGGTAATTGTAGACCGCCTAACTAAATCAGCTCACTTCTTGCCTGTGAAGACTACATATTCTGTTGCACAGTACCCCCGACTCTATGTTCGAGAAATAGTCAGATTGCATGGAGTTTCGGCTTTCATAATATTTGACAGAGGGCCCCAATTCACTTCTCGGTTTTGGAGAAAGTTGCAGGAGGCACTTGGCACACAGTTGAACTTTAGTACTGCTTTCCACCCTCAGACAGATGGACAGTCCGAAAGGACAATCCAAACACTAGAAGACATGCTTCGCATGAGTGTTTTGGATTTTGGAGGTCAATGGGATGATCAGCTAGCTTTGGTGGAGTTTGCCTACAACAACAGTTACCATTCCAGCATAGGAGTAGCACCCTATGAGGCACTGTATGGAAGAAAGTATAGGTCTCCTCTGTGTTGGATGGAAATGGGAGAAGCGAAGGTACATGATGTAGACCTAGTGCAGTACACTTCAGAGATAGTTCCTTTAATCAGAGAACGACTGAAAACAGCTTTTAGTAGGTAGAAGAGTTATGCAGACCCCAGACGGAGGGATGTGGAGTTTGCAGTAGGCGACTATGTATTCCTGAAGGTTTATCCAATGAAGGGAGTCATGAGATTTGGAAGAAGGGCAAGTTGGCACCTCGGTATATTGGACCTTTTGAGGTTACTGATAGAGTTGGAGCAGTTACCTACTGGTTAGAACTACCACCCAACCTTTCTCACGTTCATCTCGTATTTCACATCTCCATGCTTAGGAAATACATTCCTGATCCTTCCCATGTGTTACAACCAGATGTAATAGAGCTGAAAGAAAACTTAACGTTTGAGGAGCAACCTGTAGTCATAGTGGACTACCAAGTGAGGCAGCTAAGATCAAGACAGATCCCTATGGTTAAGGTTTTGTGGAGGAGCCAGTCAGTGGAAGAGTGCACCTGAGAGTCAGAACGGGACATGCATAGCAAGTACCCTTATCTGTTCAATGTGTAATCATGTACTTTATTCTGCCTTGTGTAAAATTCGAGGATGAATTTTCTGTAAGGGGGGGAAAATGTAACACCCCAAAAATTTTAAATTTTATTATTTTATAAGTAATATTGATATTTTAATTTTATTTAAATTTTAAGAAATTATTTGAGAATTTTTGGATTTTAAAAATCGGGTTCGATTTTCTGAAAACATAAACTTTGATGATTTTTAAAAATTTATTTAAAGACCACGTGGCAAAACTAAAAATATATTTGGAGTCTATGAATTTTTCTGAGTTTTCTGAAATTTTTTCGGAATTTTTGGACCTTATTTTTGGTCCCAAGGCAGAGTAAAAATTCAAAATTTTGTATCCTGAATCTAATCGACCGAATCGAACAGGACCGGATCGGAACGGTCGAATCGGACCGGCCTTTTCTTTTTCTTCCTTCTTCCCGCGCGCGTCCCGACCCTCCTCTCTTCCTCTCCCGTTTTTTTTCTCCTCCCTCCTCCCCTTGCCGCGCCGCCGCCTCCCCTGCCACCCCAGCTCGCCGGCACCCATCCCCAGCCGTCCCAGCCCACCGGCGGCCGCCTAGAACGCCAGAAAATGGCGCCCGAAGCGACGCGACGTGCAAGCGCGTCGCTTCGTCTTCCTGGCCGAAATCTGGCCGATCCGGCCACCAATCGGACCAGGTCTTGTGTCTAAACTCATCTACTCGTCGAGAGCTTTCCATAAACACCAAGAACACCGAAATCCATCGAGTGGTTTGTCCAATTTTTGCCCGGAAAGTTTTTAGCCCATTTCGACTTTTGGGCTAGATTTCTCGCAAACCGTGAACCCCACGAGAAAACCGAGACTACCAGAGCGCTCCACTCGTCGAGAGCTTCGCGGCGATATAAATTTCAAAATTTTTCGACACCATTTTTCGGTGGGTCCCATGAAACTTCGCAGTGTTTTTTCGAGGATTAAATGAGCTTAGAAAATTTCGTAAAATTTATGTACTAACCCCCGTGTTGTGGGCTTCGTGTAGGTATCTTCAATTGACAGTTGTCCGGGTCTGTGAATTTCCGACCAGACAGATCGGCTACTGGAAAAGTCCCCGAATTGGATCGAGGTTTTGGCTACCCCACCATTATCAGATGTCCCGAGCGCGTCCCCGGAGTCGGAATCGGCAAAGGTAAACTTGAACCTTGTTTTTTTTCATAATTTTCTAGTGCTTAAATGGGATTAAAAATTCATAAAATATTCGTGGTAGCTCAAAAAATTAATTCTTTTTGCAATAGCCTAGTAATATTACTAAGGACCGCGGGGCAAAGTTTTAGAATTTTTAGAGTTTATTTGGGCAGTTTTTGCAAGAATGATCAATTATAAGGACTAAATTGAAATTTTATGTATTGTGATGGATGACTGATTTGATGGGCCCAGGAGGGGCTGTGTAATGTGATTGAGTTGTGGATATATGGGTTGTGAATATAGAAGTGTGTTTTGAGCCCTTTTGCAAGTTGGGTAGGTCCTAGGTATAGGGGAGACTCTGTCGGATTTTCGGCACGACTTAGGACGTATTTGGTCTTTTCTTGATTTGTATTGAGTCATTTGTATTAAATAATTGTAATGTAATTGTCAGGTGAGCCGGGACAGCCTTCTTCCTCTGCCTAGCCGCTACAGTGATTGCCGTCAAGTCTGTGAGTAAAATATTAATTTTAATTGTAATTTCGATATTATTATATGTTCAAGCATGCCCATGCATCACTTATATGCATATATTTATGTAGTTAAACTCTAGGCACGATTTATGTTGCATTCATAACTATTAAAGTGCCATGGATGTTGTTATGGTAATTTGGAGCAGTGTGCGTGCGTTGGCGTGCGTGTGATGTGATGTGGACTATGGATAGGACGGGTAGTCACGGCTTGAGTTCTTCGCTGGGACCCGATCCTTCGGGGGGTAGTCACGACTTGAGTTCTTCGCTGGGACCCCGATTTGATTTATTATGCGAAAGTCCGGCTTGAGTTCTTCGCTGGCACCAGGTTGGATTTAAGAGAGCTGTATAGGGGATCAGCTCCCATATATTATGATTGATATTACAGGGTGTGTGAGTGCTCCAAATTACCTTTTTGCTGTTATGATGTGAAAATATTGTTGCTGTTGCATTTCACTCCACAGGTTGCATTAGTTTTAGATAGTTATAGAGATTATGGTTAAAATTGATATTTTACTCTCTGAGTCGAACGCTCACTCCTGTTCAATATTTTTTCAGGCTACAGGAGGATTTTATTGTGGTTAACCTGCTTTTCTCCTTCGCAAGTTGTCTACTAATATTTGTGTAATTTTATTAACTCCTACAATTTTCGCATGTGTTAGAAGTATTTAATTGATTTGGGTCTATAATATAAATTGTTATTTTGGACCTGTAAAAAATTATTATCACATGCATGTTTGATGGACTGGATGAGGGAGCTGAGCTCCCATTTATTTCTATGATGATATGAGTATATGGAGGGTAAGCTGAGCTCCCCAATTGATTATTTATTGTGTTTACAGGTCGGGTGAGTCAAAAACTCCCCGTTGAAAGGTCCATTTTATGGCCGGACTCTGTCCGATTGATTTCTTGAAATTGGGCCCAAATGGGCCTTAGAGTTAGATTAATGAATAGTTAGGCTTACTACGGGCCTCGGGGGCTTTAGGCTGGCCCAGGTCCTAGTGCCGGTCCGGCCCATAGGTTGGGTCGTGACACAGCGAAGAACTCAAGTCATGTCTACCCCGAAGGACTGGGTCCCAGCGAAGATCTCAAGCCGTGTTTACCAGTCCTGTCCATAGCCAACACCACACCACACACACGCCAACTCACGCACACTGCTCCAAATTATTACAACAACATCCATGGCACTTAACAGTTATGAATGAAACATAAAATGTGCCTAGAGTTTAACTATATAGATATTTACATATAAGTGATGCATGGGCATGCTTGAACATATAATAATATCGAAATTACAATTAAAATTTAATATTTTACTCACAGACTTGACGGCTGTCACTGTGGCAGCTGGGTGGTGGAAGAAGGTTGTCCCGGCTCACCTGACAATTTTATTATAATTATTTAATAAATTTGACTCAATACAAACTAAGAAAAAGACGAAATACGTCATAAGTCGTGCCGAAAATCCGGCAGAGTCTCCCCTATACCTAGGACCTACCCAACCTGCAAAAAGGCTTAAAACACACTTCTATATCCATAAACCATATATCCACAACTCAATCACATCACACAGCTCCTCCTGGACCCATCCAAACAGTCCTCAATCACAATATGTAAAATTATAGTTTAGTCCTTATAATTGACCCTTTTGCAAAAACTACCCAAATAAAATCTAAAAATTCTAAAACTTTGCCCCGCGGTCCTTAGCAATATTACTAGGCTAATGCAAAAAGAATCATAATTTTCTGAGCTACCACGAATATTTTATGGATTTTTAATCCCATTTAAACACTAGAAAATTACGAAAAAAATAAGGTTCGGGTTTACCTATGCCGATTCTGATCTCGGGAACGCGCTCGGGGGGTTTGACAATGGTGGGGTAGCCAAAATCCCAATCCAATTCTAAGACTTTTTTGGTAGCCGGTCTGTCTGGCCGAAAATTTACAGACCTGGACAACTGTCGAATTTCCGCGAATTGAAAGTACCTACACGAAGCCCACAACACGGGAGTTAGTATAAAATTTTTACGGAATTTTCTAAACTCATTTAATACTCGTAAAAATACTGCGAAGTTCCATGGGACCCACCGAAAAACGGTGTCGAAAAATTTTGAAATTTATATTGCCACGAAGCTCTCGACGAGTGGAGCGCTCTGGTACTCTCGGTTTTCTCGTGGGGTCCACGGTTTGCGAGAAATCTAGCCCAAAAGTCAAAATGGGCTAAAACTTCCCGGACAAAAATTGGATAAACTGCTCGATAGATTTTAGTGTTCTTGGTGTCTATGGAAAGCTCTCGAGGTGTAGATGGTGTTTGACACAAGACCAGGCCCAATCGGTGGCCGGATCTGCCGAATTTTGGCCGGGAAGCCAAAACGGCGCGCGCCCGTCGGGTGGTCTTCGCGCGTCGTTTTCGGCCGTTTGGAAGGCCGACCAGCGATGGGGAGGCGTCGGGGCGGTGCGCCGGCGAGGTGGGGAGGCTAGGGAGGCGGCGTCACTGCCTGGGGGTGAGGGAGGAGAGAGAAATCGGGAGGGGAAGGAGGAGAGGTCAGGCGTGCGAGGGAGAAGGAAAAAGAAAAAGCAAAAGAAAAGAGCCGGTCCGATTCGACCGGTTCGATCCGATCCGGTTCGATTCGGTCGGTCCAATTCAAGATACAAAATTTTGAATTTTTACTCTGTCTTGAGACCGAAAACGAGGCCCAAAAATTCTGAAAAAATTCGAGAAAACTCAGAAAAATTCGTAGACTCCAAATATATTTTTAGTTTTGCCACGTGGTCTTTAAATTAATTTTTAAAAATCATCAAAGTTTTATATTTTCGAAAAATCAAACCCGATTTCTAAAATCCGAAAAATTTCAAATAATTTCCTAAAATTTAAATAAAATTAAAATATCAATATTTACCCAAAAATAATAAATTTAAAATTTTGGGGTTTTACATTCTTCCCCTTTATAGAAAATTCGTCCTCAAATTTTACACAAGGCAGAATAAAGTATAGAATTACACATTGAATAGATAAGGTTACTTGCTACGCATGTCCCGCTTTGACTCCCAGGTGCACTCTTCCACTGACTGACTCCTCTACAAAACCTTAACTATATAGATCTGTTTTGATCTTAGCTGCCTCACTTGGTAGTCCACTATGGCTACAGGTTGCTCCTCAAACGTCAGGTTTTCTTTCAGCTCTATTACATCCGGCTGTAGCACATGAGAAGGATCAGGAATGTATTTCCTGAGCATGGAGATGTGAAATACAGGATGAACATGAGAAAGGTTGGGTGGTAACTCCAACCGGTAGGCAACTGCTCTAACTCTATCCGTAACCTCAAAAGGTCCAATATACCGAGGTGCCAACTTACCCTTCTTTCCAAATCTCATGACTCCCTTCATCGGAGAAACCTTCAGGAATACATAGTCGCCTACTGCAAACTCTACATCCCTCCATCTGGGATCTGCATAACTCTTCTGCCTACTGAAAGTTGTTTTCAATCGTTCCCTGATTAAAGGAACCATCTCTGAAGTGTACTGCACTAGGTCTACATCATGCACCTTCGCTTCTCCCATTTCTGTCCAACATAGAGGAGACCTACACTTTATGCCATACAATGCCTCATAGGGTGCCATCCCTATGCTGGAGTGATAACTGTTGTTGTAGGCAAACTCCACCAAAGGTAACTGATCATCCTATTGACCTCTAAAATCCAAAACACACATGCGGAGCATGTCTTCCAGTGTTTGGATTGTCCTTTCGGACTGCCTGTCTGTCTGAGGGTGGAAAGCGGTACTAAAGTTCAACTACATGCCAAGTGCCTCCTGCAATTTTCTCTAAAATCGAGAAGTGAACTGGGGCCCTCTGTCAGATATTATGGAAGCCGGAACTCCATGCAATCTAACTATTTCTCGAATATAGAGTCGGGCGTACTGTGCAACAGAATATGTGGTCTTCACAGGCAAGAAGTGAGCTGATTTAGTCAGGCGATCTACAATTACCCATATCGAATCATATCCTCGCGTGGTACGAGGTAACCCAGTCACAAAATCCATAGTAATCATTTCCCACTTCCATTCTGGGATAGGGAGCTCTTGCAGCTTCCCTGACGGTCTCTGGTGTTCAAACTTCACCTTCTGACAAGTCAAGCACTTGGACAAAAAGTCTGCTATGTCTCTCTTCATGCCTTTCCACCAATAGCTATCTTTCACATCATGGTACATCTTGGTGGAGCCTGGGTGGACATTGTACAGTGTATAGTGTGCCTCTTGCATGATTTCATTTCTGAGATTATCCACATTGGGCACACATATCCTAGAACCTTGCACTAGGGCACCATCATTGGCAAATCCAAATTCACCACCTTCACCCTACTGTACTCTTTCTATAATCTTCATCAATTGTTGGTCTCTGTGCTGGGAAACTCTAACTCTATCTCGCAGGTCTGGTCTCACTGAAAAATGAGCCAACAATACCCCCTCATCTGAAAGATCTAGGATTAGGCCTTGATCCATCAACTCATGTACTTCCTGAATCAACGGTCTCTTCTCCACTGATATGTGCGCCAAACTGCCAGAAGATTTTCTGCTCAAAGCATCTGCTACTACATTGGCCTTCCCAGGGTGGTACTGGATGGTGCAATCATAGTCCTTCAGAAGCTCCATCCCTCTTCTCTGTCTCAAGTTTAAATCCCTCTGTTGGAAGATGTACTTCAAACTCTTGTGGTCGGTGTATATCTCGCACACTTCACCATACAGGTAGTGTCTCCAGATCTTTAGTGCAAAGACTACAGCCGCCATTTCTAAATCATGGGTGGGGTAGTTCTGTTCATGCCTCTTCAGCTGCCTTGAAGCATAAGCCACTACTTTTCCATTCTGTATCAAAACACACCCTAAGCCAACTCTGGAGGCGTTACAGTACACGGTATATCCTTCACCACTCATCGAAATTATAATTAAAATTTAATATTTTACTCACAGACTTGACAACAGTCACTGTGGCGGCTGGGCGGAGGAAGAAGGCTGTCCCGGCTCACCTGATAATTTTATTATAATTATTTAATAAATTTGACTCAATACAAACTAAGAAAAAGACCAAATACGTCCTAATTCGTGCCGAAAATCCGGCAGAGTCTCCCCTATACCTAGGACCTACCCAACATGCAAAAAGGCTTAAAACACACTTCTATATCCACAAACCATATATCCACAACTCAATCACATCACACAGCCCCTCCTGGGCCCATCCAAACAGTCCTCAATCACAATATGTAAAATTACAGTTTAGTCCTTATAATTGACCATTTTGCAAAAACTACCCAAATAAACTCTAAAAATTCTAAAACTTTTCCCCGTGGTCCTTAGCAATATTACTAGGCTAATGCAAAAAGAATCATAATTTTCTGAGCTACCACGAATATTTTATAGATTTTTAATCCCATTTAAGCACTAGAAAATTACGAAAAAATAAGGTTCGGGTTTACCTATGCTAATTTCGATCTAGGGAACGCACTCAGGGCGTCTGACAATGTGGGGTAGCCAAAATCCCAATCCAATTCCAAGACTTTTTCGGTAGCTGGTCTGTCTGGCCGGAAATTCACAGACCCGGACAACTGTTGAATTTCCGCGAATTGAAAGTACCTACACGAAGCCCACAACACGGGGGTTAGTATAAAATTTTAACGAAATTTTCTAAGCTCATTTAATACTCGGAAAAACACTGCGAAATTTCGTGGGACCTACCGAAAAATGGTGTCGGAAAATTTTGAAATTTATATTGCCGTGAAGCTCTCAACGAGTGGAGCGCTCTGGTAGTCTCGGTTTTGTCGTGGGGTTCACGGTTTGCGAGAAATCTAGCCCAAAAGTCAAAATGGGCGAAAACTTCCCGGACAAAAATTGGACAAATCGCTCGATGGATTTTGGTGTTCTTAGTGTCTATGGAAAGCTCTCGAGGTGTAGATGGTATTTGTCACAAGACCCAGCCTAATCGGTGGCCGGATCTGCCGAATTTTGGCCTGGAAGCCGAAACGGCGCACCCGCATCGGGTGGTCTTCACGCGTCGTTTCCGGCTGTTTGGAAGGCTGACTGGTGGTGGGGAGGCGTCGGCGCAGTGCGCCAAGGAGGTGAGGAGGCTGGGGAGGCTGCAGCGCGGCCTGGGGGTGAGGGAAGAGAGAGAAATCGGGAGGGGAAGGAGGAGAGGTCGGGCGCGCGAGGGAGAAGGCAGAAGAAAAAGAAAAGGACCGGTCCGATCCGGTCGGTCCGATCCGATCCGGTTCAATCCGATCGGTCCGATTCAAGATACAAAATTTTGAATTTTTACTCTGCCTTGGGACCGAAAACGAGACCCAAAATTTCGAAAAAATTCTAGAAAACTCAGAAAAATTCGTAGACTCCAAATATATTTTTAGTTTTGCCACGTGGTCTTTAAATTAATTTTTAAAAATCATCAAAGTTTTATATTTTCGGAAAATCAAATCCGATTTCTAAAATCCGAAAAATTTCAAATAATTTCTTAAAATTTAAATAAAATTAAAACATCAATATTTACCCAAAAATAATAAATTTAAAAATTTGGGGTGTTACAAAAAATTAT
This sequence comes from Hevea brasiliensis, assembly GCF_030052815.1. Lineage (NCBI taxonomy): Eukaryota > Viridiplantae > Streptophyta > Magnoliopsida > Malpighiales > Euphorbiaceae > Hevea > Hevea brasiliensis. Next base: position 110,158,500 of record NC_079493.1, read on the forward strand.
AAAAAAAATAATGCTTAATTGTTCAATTTAGTCTGTTAATTTATAAATTCATAAAACCATATTTTTTTCTACCAAAATATTTCATTTATGAATAATATTATAAAAGTTACTAAATAATTTGTATTTCCTAAAAATCCACCCTAAGCCACTATTACAGGAATGGTGATCACTTGGGTAGAGTTTAACTATATATTATGTCATATTATATAAAATTTTCTTATTTTTTTTACTTTTAATTTTTTTTAAACTATTTATCTATTTTCCATAATATACAAAAGCAATATTCATGTGAATAGTATTTTTTTTATTTTTATTATTTTAAATTTATTCTTTTTAAATTTTTGTACATTCAATGTCCACACATTCAAATATCTTTTTCTTTAAGTGCTTTTAAAAAAATAAATATTTTTAATTTCAATTTATTTTCATTTTTTAACCATTTAAGTATGAGTTATATAATTATTTTTTGTTTAAATTTTCTTTTTATTTTGCTGATCTTGGAATTGTGCTTTTTCTTTTTTATTTATTTTACTTTTAATTTTTTTTATTATTTATTTTTTTACATGACATACTAAGAGTCTGTTTGGTTTGTTGTTGATAAAATCACTTTTTTAGATATATTAGTTAGAAAGTATTAAAAAAATAATTTAAAATTAAATTTGGTAAATTTTAGTTATAAAAATAGTAAAGTAACAAAATAATTTTTGTTAAATTATTTTTTTAATAACATATAAAATATTATTTTTATGTAAAAAAGTAATTTTAAACTTATAAACGTAATACTAAATAAACACTAAAATATACCCAAATTCCCTATTATGGGGAACATTGCTTTTTTTTTTTTTAACTTTTTTCAAGATTTCTTTGTCTATTTGTACCTAGGGGTGGCCACGGTCCGATTTTGAACCGGAACTGAGCCGGAACTTGTTCGGTCAAAACCGGACCAAAATCGATCAAAATCAGAACCGACTTCGAATCGGACCGAAACCGTCCATTTGCGATTTGGTTCATGTTCATATTTTTTAAGAACCGTGAACCGACGGTTCGGAACCGGATTGAACCGACAATTTCAAATCGGATTAAACCGGCGATTTAAATATAAAAAAATTCAATAAATATGTTACCTCATTCCTAATTCATTTATATATATCATTAATTCTCTATACAATTATTCTCTGTATTTTCTTCAATTCTTAATATTTTTTTAATTTTTCTCAAATTCTCTAAATAATTATTTTTTACACTCATTTTAATTTCTAATACTCTCTCAATTTTACTACTTTATTATTTTATATACTTACTGAAATTTTCAATACTATCTCAATTACTTTGTTATTACTTTAAATCCTCAATAAAATTTCCAATACCCTCTATTTTAATTTTTTTTCTCTTTTATACTTTTTAATTATCAATTATTATATAATTTTTTAAAAAAATGCAAGTAATAGAACTAGAAATTTTTATTCTTCTAAATCCTAAAGGGATATTTAGGCAAAATTAAGTTCATACACTTTTTGCTAATTTCTTTAAAAAAAATTAATTTCATCTCTAGTTTTTTAATCAGGTTCAAGTCTTTATTTATTAAATTTTTCTTAAAGATAAATTATTTTCTTTCTTTTTCTTTTTCTTATTTTATTTTGATTGAAAGATTTCTAAGAAAAATTAAAATATTTTTACAAATATAACTTAAATTTTGAATCAATAAAATTTTTCTCTAATTTTTTTTTATCTAAGATACCTTTAAACCATCCCTGAACCACTTCCAAACCGTCCTCCAAACTGTCTTAAACTGTTATTTTTCGAACCGCCCTTCAAACCGTTTTAAACAGGGGCTCAAACCGGAACCGGCGGTTCAGGAACCGTCTTTCAAACCGTCCCCTGATGGTTTAGTTCAAGTTCATGATTTTATTGAATCTAAACCGACGGTTCCTGAACCGGGGCCACCCCTATTTGTACCAAAAAAATGCTAGACCATAGAGTACTCTACTCTTCTGTGACTCTACCATGCACCTATTTTCCTATTAAGTGCTTTTTCTTATTTTCTTAAAATCCTTATAATTTTAATTTATTTTAATTTTTTTTAAATACTTAAATATGACTTATACAGTCATATAATTTTTTATGTTTATTTAATTGTTAATTTTACACTAATATTTTTTATTAAATTAACTTTAAATCACTTTATTTATATTTTAATATTATATATATATATATACTAAAACTATACTCAAAATCACTATTTGCATTAACAATAATTTTAAAAATAAATATGTTTTCTTTTATATCCTTTTTTTTTATCATAAAACAAAAATTAATCTCATTATTAATCATTATATCTAGAACAATGCACAAACAACTTCTTTATACCCTTAAATTATTATAAACGGAAATTATTATGTTGTCTATCTATTTTAATAAAATTAATTATTTAACCATGTATTTTATTTTCGTTAAACTCTTTAGTTTTTCAATCAAATTTTTTATTAGTCTATAAATTTTAATGCTAGTTAAACTGTTATTTGATTCTTCTATTTTAATAAAACTAATTAGTTATTGTTTATTTTTGAAAAATGCTACAATTTATTCATTCTATTTTAGTTAACTAATTAGTTAACTTTTATATTTTGAAAAAACACAAAATTTTGAATAACATATTCCTAGGTGAGAATGGAGATTTTTCTTAATAAAAACCAAATCTAAATTTGTAATTTTTTTTAAATTGTTCAAATATTTTCATTCAATTACTTAAGCATAATTTTTGTGTTTTTTATATTGAGAAACAATTTTCTTGAGTTATCACCGTGGTATCACCTTGATTATTTAGAGATTTATATGAACTTATTAACTTTTCGTATATATAACTTGTAATATTTTTTATTAAAAATTAAAAACATAGAGAGAATGAGGATAAAAAGGTGAGGGTGAGGGTGTGGATGTAAAGAAGATAAAATTTGGGGAGAAATAAATAAAAGAAAGTAAAAGAGAAATAAAAATAAGAGGGTAAGGAAAGTTTTGATATAAACAAATAATTGAATGTACTAAAAAGTAAAAAAAAAGCTAAATTATAGGAATTAATTAATTTTTTTTAAAATATAAGATCGAATAATTAGTTTTATTAAAATGAATTAACTAATTAATTTTACTAAAATATATAGACTAAATAATAGTTTAATCAACATTAAAATTATGTATTATTTAGGGGTGAGCACTATTCGATTTGAACCGAATAAACCGAACTGAATTGCTTTAATTCGGTAATTCAGTTCGATTTTTAAGATAATTCGATTCGGTTAAAATTTGCATTTTAAGAATTTCAGTTATTTCGATTTAGTTCGATTTTGAAGAGAAAAATGGTTGAACCGAACTAAACCGAATTACTTTATTAATTTTAAAATTAATTTATTTTTATAAGAAATTTATGAATTATATATAATTTTTTATATATAAATTATTTAATTTTATTGATTAATAGTTATTAAATTTAAACCAATGTCAAAATCAGATTAAATACTTTGAAAATTAAATTTAAATTAAAAAATCTAACAAAACTCAAAAACATATTGGTTCAAACCAAACCGAACAAAAAAAAAACAGTTTAATTTTGTTTGATTTTTTATTTATTTTAATTTAATTTGATTTCTAACATATAATAATTCAATTAATGCGGTTTTGATAATTTTATTCGGTTTCAACTAAATACTTAATCTTAGTATTATTAATATACAAATTAATTAAAAAATTAAATAATTTAACAGATTAAAATATAAAAATTAAATAATATATATGAAAATAAAAAATAATTAATTTTATTAAAATATAAAAAAGTAAGTATGTTAAAAAAATTGCAAAGAGTAAAAAATAATTTTCCCTATTGTAAAAGCAAGAAACTCATCCCTTCCCCCCCAAAGCACGGCTTTAAACTCGTCACATCCTTCCTTTGAAAAAAAAAACAAAAGGTCTCCCCAAACCGAAAGTTTACTGCATGTGTCACTTTGGCTTTCACAAAATTGACTAAAGTTGATGTAATCACTGTTAGTAAGGACACTACAAATCTCCTCCAAATTAGTCTTCTGCCTATATCTGGCTTGTGGTCCACCTCATACACCTATTACTGAGAATTATTTTATAAAAAAAAAATTGTCCAGCCTAACTCATTTAATAATTAAAAATATACCATTCACTTAACTGATTGAAATTTTAATTCTCATCTTCTTATTAAAAAAAAGTTACTAGAATTTAAAGAAATATTTATAATTTTTTTCTTCTATATTATCATATAGGTTCCTTTTAGAATAAATTATTTATAAGAAAAGTATTCAATTGAATTTTTACATAATTATATTTAATTTTTATTCTTTTAGATATAATTTTTTAAAATTAAAAAAAATTAAAATTTTTTATTCTATGCATTATAATTGATAAAAACAATCAATTTTATAAAATTTTGGTTTCTAAATAACAGGATATTAGATTTATATATACACTTAAAATAAGCCAAACAAATCTGCCATTGTCTTTACATTAACTTAATTTCGATTGGAATTGTTATATTAATCTAATGATAAAATTGATATTATCTTTTTTTTTTTATGGACAAAATTGAGATCATTTTAAGTAAATACTATGGCTTGGCATTAGCTATAATCTCCTTCTTTGTAAATAAAAATCACTACTTTATTTCACAAAGACCAATGTTGGGAAATGGGAATACTTGGCTCACATGGAAATTTATGAAATGAAAGGGCAAAATAAAAATAATTGGATTAGAACATTAAAATGGTTAGCCATTTTAATATATAAATTAATTTAATTACTCATATAAATCTGAATTAAAATCAATTAATGTGATATTTATTCAATACTCTCTAAATTTAATATCACTCTTTGCTCTTATAAAAAGAATGCCATTAATATAATTACTGTCTTCCTTCAGCATAAGCCTCATTCAGTGGCGGAACCAGAAATTGATATTAGGAAGGTAAAGATCATATAATTTTTTTTTTCTCTTATGAAAAAAATAGTGATCACCTTCGATTGAAGTTGAAAAAATAGTTTCTAAACTTTAAGAATTTCTTTTTATGAAAACGTACATCAATAATTTTATTTTTATTTAGTATGTTAACTTTTTAATTAAACTAACTTAGAATTTTATTAGTTCATCATTCAAATTATAAATTAACGATTTTACATGAACATAATTATCAAAATAAAACACAAAATGTTAAAAGTTAATAAAAATTTTCACTAAATTTTACATCCATCTATACTAAATATCAAAGTTAATAAAAATTCTGTAAATGAACTTGTCAATTTTAATTAGGAAATAAAATGAAAAGGAAAAAAAAGGTAAAGAATAGTAATAGAAAATGGTTGAGGAAAAAAAGTTGAATCTTTAGTCTTGAGATATTGAGCAAATTATAAGGTATATATAAAAGTAATTATGATTTGTTATTTTGATAAATTAATTATTTTAATGTGTTAAAATATTTATTTAATTAAGAGTTTGAATAATAAAATGTGCTAAATTAAGATTATGATAAAAATTAAATTTAAATATTAAAAAAGAAAAAATTTGAATTGAACTAATAATGTAGCACTAGTCTAGCTAGGGAATAAAATAAATCCACACAATAACAAATATAAGAAGCTTTTAATTTTTTTTTTTTTTTGTAAGCCAAAGGGACAATGGCCCCTGCTGGCCCTCTAGTTCTGCCCTTTGCCTCATCTTCTTATGTATCTAATATTAAAATTTAAAATATAAATTAAAAATTGTCCTAAAAATCTTAATTCATTTTTACAGTTAATTAATCCCTTCAACCCTTGTTTAATGGGAAACATTAAAAATAAAAATCTAAATCTTGGCTCAATTAGAATCTCTGTGCTTAATTTCTAATAACTCTAATCAATAGCAGAAAATGTGCTTGATTTATAATAATTACTCTGATCAACGGATCCTCATTACAATAAATTAGGGTCTGATTTATACGGATGAGGTCAATCTCGATAAGGCAACTTAACCGTTAACGGTTATGTTGCTTACATAGATATGCTTCTGTTGTGTTGCAAGACCTTCACCATTTATTATTACTTTTTAGGGAATTATAAATTTAAAATATAAATATATGATAATATTTTATAAATTTTATATGTAAATTTTATTATGTATATATATATATATATTATGTTTTAGGTTTATAATAAATTAAAATTAGAAAATAATTTTTCCTATTTCAAATATCAAAGTGATTATATTGAAAATTGATCCACTCTATCTTTCTTTTAATCTTGCAAGATTAGATTAATTTTAAATTTATCTGGAACTTGCATCATTTTATCACTTCGATCACTAACCCTTTTTTATTTATTTAATAATGGAGGCATAATGAGTAGTACAACCGATTCTTTATTTCTTATTGTATATATGAATAATTTTAGAATAAGTATACGAGGATACTTGAATTTGAAACTTTCTTGCTCTTGGCTCTTTAAAGATGGAAAAAAACCAATTAGAAAATAGCTCGATTAGTAAATCATTTTCTAATTCACTAAGGATTAGTGTGTTGAAAAAATTTTAAATTAGAGGCTCTTTAATTAATATAAAGAAAAAGATAATAAAAAAAAGATAAATTACAATTTAGTTTTTAAAGTTTGACAAAATCTGTAACTATTTTTAAAATTAAATAATTTAGTACTTGAAATTTGATAAAACCTATAATTTAGTCTCTACTATTGAATTCCGTTAAGTTACCATTAATTTTAATAAAAATGACTAAAATACCCTTCTTTATTTTTAATCTAAAAATAATTTAGTACATAAGGTTTTATTTTCTTAATAATTTACTCCTTAATGTTTTGCTTTATTAACAATTTAGTCACTATATTTTTAAAATGTAGATCCCATTAAATTAAAATATTGTAAATTAAAACTATTAAAATATGAATTAATTACTTTAAAGTTCTTAAAAATTTTGATTAATTACAAGATCATCCATATATTTTGCAAATTGATCCTTAAATATTATAATTACTTATAAATAAGCCTTTATAATTTTGTAAAATTCTACTTATGTCATTATTATTTTAATAGTATATATATATATATATATATATATATATATATTTATAATATTGTCATATATTATATTATATTATATTGTTATATATAAAAAAAAGAAAAAAAAAATGAAAATGGACACAAATTGTTATTAAAATAAAACTTAAAGGATTAAATTATTTTCAGATTGAAAATAAAGTTAAAAGTATTTTAGTATTTTTACTAAATTTAATGGGAAATTAATAGGAATTCTAACGGTAGGGACTAACTTATATATTTATTAAAATATCAATGACTAAATTGCTTGGTTCTAAAACTATAGAGACTAATTTATAAGTTTAAACAAATTTCTGAAACTAAATTATCAATAAAATAAAATCTTAAAAATTAAATTGTTAACGTATTGAAAATAGAATTAAGGGCATTTTGATTATTTTTACTATAATTAATAATAACTTAACAAAAATTCTAATGAAATCAATTAATTTATCGGTTTTTTTAGATATCAGAGATTGAATTATAGTTTACCTTGAAAAAAAATATATACTAAACAGACTTGGTTAAGAAGGGTAAATAAAGATGGGTGGAAGCAAATGCATAAAAGGTAAAGGTGCCAGGGTATTTGTTAAAAAAAAAAAAAGTGCCAAGGGTGTAAGAAAGGACTGAAGAGGGGGGATCTAGCATTTGTAGCCCAAGACTGAGGACCCAACCCCAAAACAGTGTGAAAGGTCACAGCCTTTTAGTGCAAGACGAATGAGTGGAAGCTGTCAGGCTGACTCTCAGTCTCAGTACTGTCTCTGTGAACATTTCGCAAAACCATTATATAATTATATAATTTTATCTCAAATTGAATCATCCAATCCAACCTAGCTACCACACTGTTTTTGATCTATTATATCTAAGCCAAAAAGCATTCTAATTTCCAAACAGATGCTGCCATTAGATGTACACAAACTATTCCAACCACAAAGTGCCAAATTAAGTGGACTCGTGAGATTTGCATATAGGTATAGGTTGAAAAAATTTTCATCTTTCTTTTTTATCAACAAATTTTTCATCTTTCTCTCACCAAGCAAACATGCACCCACCATCCACAATCAAGTATCCTTGTGTTTGAATATCAAAAATGTAATTGATTACAGGTAAGAACTTAATCTCTGAGTTTTTTTTTTTAAGAAAAAAAGGGGGAAAAAAAAAAGAAAGAAAGAAAGAAGAAGGGATTTCTCTTTCGGAACTTCTTTATTTAGTTATTTATTCATTTCTTTATAATTTTATTTGTTGATGCTGTCCTTGTAGAAAGACTGAGTATGTGGGATGCATTTGAATACTTGAACTCAAGTTGCTTCTATGGCGGCTACAGTTCTGTAGTTCTTAACGCTTTCTTGATTTAATTTATAACAGGAAGAAATCTCCAGCTTTATTTAATTTGCAGAGTTTTTCCAAAAGTTGTGAACTTGAAGAACAAACCCAAAACAAGACTTAGCACACCAACATCCAAAAAAGAAAAAAGAAATCACCTAGTTAGCTGCTGAAGAAACCCCTGTTAATATCTGGGTTGCAGCTGTGACAAAAAGGAGAAGTAGAAGACAGAAAGAGAGGTGGAAAAAAGAGAAGCTGTGCAAGCTAAGAAAAGGAGAGAAATGAATTGTGAGGATGGAAGAACTGTGTTGGGTTCATGATGAGTAATGATAATGATGAGACAAGGAGGTTTAGGTGGCTCAAGATGTCAAGACTGTGGAAACCAGGCCAAGAAAGACTGTATTTACTTGAGGTGCAGAACTTGTTGTAAAAGTAAAGGGTTTCAGTGCCAAACACACGTCAAAAGCACCTGGATTCCTGCTTACAGAAGGCGCCAGAGGCCTCAAAATCTTTGTTCTTCTGCTGCTGCTCTTGCTATTCAACAACAGCACCCTCAAAGACAGAACCCTAAAAGGCTTAGAGAAAATCCCTTGACAGGTAATCATATCCTTATAGATCGCAATTCAGAGTAAGTGAGTAAAATATTTCCTTGAATTCAAGAAAAAGCTTCATCTAGATATGAATGTGATGTGCATATAGTAACCCTAGCTATAGCAGCAGCTCTCTTTTGGGTGTAATTCTGACAAGAAACATCTTTAAAAGATAGATTCTTTGCTCATTTTTCTTGTTAGTTGTTTAAATCTCTTGTTTTGATGATTTGCTTTAGTTTAAGGATTTTGATGGTACTGTTAATCTGAACCCTTTTCTTTTAGGTATAGAAGTGGGGAATTTTCCTGCCCAAGTGAACTCCATAGCTACATTTCGTTGCTTTCGTGTGAGTTCCATTGATGAAGCAGAAGATCAGTTTGCATATCAGACGAGTGTGAGTATAGAAGGGCATATTTTCAAGGGCATTCTCTATGACCAAGGTCCTGAAGAAAGCTCCTTCAGCCACCTGCAAGACCCTAATCTCACAAATGCTGGTGCCCTAACCAATTCAACTGCTTTAGCTCCAACCTCTTCATCAGTTGCTGCAGATTCACTTGGTCCTTCATACCCATTTCCCCTTAATGCTTTCATGTCCGGTACGCAACTTTTCTTCCACCCAAAATCATAGGACTCGTTTGGTTTCATCGCTACAATTGGAGCCCCCAAAAAAAATCTGAAATTCAATAAAAAAAATCAGTTGTTTTTTTTTTTTTTCTTTATTGTCAATTTGATTCGATTATGCAAGGAAATTCCCATCTTCCCTTTATCGCCGTAGCTATATATATCTACGTTATTATTAGTGGTCTTTGAACTGGAAAATGAATAAGGGAGATCATGATCATCATGTTCATTAATCGTTCAAATTTCAATTATAATACATATATTTTGATGATCAATTATATGATCTTGTCTTTGTTATTTAATTAGTTAATTTGATTATGTATTATATTATATTATATGGTGCAGATATAGGATTTTCAGTTTGTCTCTTCTTGTTCATATAAATATATTTGCTATGTGCTCTAATGAGTTCTGCAGGCTAATGTTTCCTCATCCCTTTGTTTGTTTATCAACTTCGAAGCTGCTTTTTTCCTGTTTCTTCGTTTCTTTGCCGGCTTCAAACAAAACTATGCAGACAAACTTGCTAGCAACCAAGATTTAAAGATAACTCTTTTACATGTTTATTATATGAGTTGTTGCTCAGCCAAAGCATGGGCATCAGACCCAAAAAATTAAAAATTCATGCACACACCCAATTCCACATGAAAATATATTATACATACACTAGCTTTTTTTGTATATGATTCAATTGCTGTTATAGAGTACTGCAGAAGGATAGAAAATGTTCACTGTATGCTTGCTATGAAATTATTAATAATTATAATGTAGATAGTTCTCGTACATGCATGTCATAACACATTGATTCTCATAACATTTTATAGTAATATAGATTTGAGTGGAAGTGCACTACTTTGTACATATATTTTAAGCAAGGTTTGTAAAAGCCGGAGGAATCACCCTATATAACTATAAAGCACAAGCTAATCCCCTTAGGTTTAGATACTTTAGTTTTTAATTAAACACAAGAAAGATTAGGTGGGCATCTTGTGAGATTTTAGAGATAATGACTTTCTTTAATTACAAAAGCATTACTTAAGCCCCATGCCTAACATTTTTTTATGCTAAAGGGATCATCAAACCAACTATATATAGAAAAAGATTGATACTTTCAATAACATAGAAAATTCTTGCCTAAACTTAGAGTGCATAGTCCTATCTCTTGTATCCCATTAATATTAAACTTCTACATAAATATAGCTGAAAATTACATATTTGTTTTCAATTTCTATACTTCTGTAGTGTTAGATGCATTCTCTTAAAGAAATGACCATATAGTGTGGATTCTCACTTAGAGTAAGCTTCCACTCTTTGGCTTTCCTTATATAGTTATGGGGAAAAAGATTTCTTTAATGTAAAGAAATGACTTCTCATGGAACATATCCTGCAATTTGGAGGAAAAGGAAAATTTATCATATGTACTGTACTGTTGAGTGTGTTCCCTCTTTGCATGGGTACTGCAAATATGGGCATATATCCACCGTTAGATTACTGTATGATCCAAGAATAATCTAAGAGTGGGTGCAACACACAAATCATTATCCAAGAGAGATTAATATAATAAGGTGGTTAGAAACCAACTGGGTACAAGGCAAGGTGCACAATGATGTTTGTCATACTAGGAAATATATAATATATAGTGGCATCTTTTTACACACACAGCATAAATCTATATATATCCCTTAAGAGACTTACCAAAAGAGAATGTTGTTCTTTTGTCCTTTTTCTTTTTGTTGAATAAGATCGAAAAAGCCATTCATGATTATATAAAAAATAATTTATTGATTTGTGCATATATGCGTATGAATGTGCCAACCATTGTATGGGAATAGAATCTAATGAGTTTAATTTAGTGATATTAGAATCATTTTTAAAATTATAAAATTTTAAATTTGAGTCTTAATTAAAATTAATTATATAAAAAAAATCCTAATAGAATGATTATGAACTTGTTCATACTAAGTGAAATCCTTAGTCATTTGCTACACTAGGTGTATATATAAAATATATGTGTGTTTATCATGTGCATAACATATGCACTCATGTTGCAGAAATGTGGGGTGACAATACTTATAGCAACGTAAACGCTTACGCTTAAAAAAAATGACGATAAACATTTAAAGATGCTGTTTAGCATCTCTATATAAAATTATTAGTGTCACTAATTATATATTTTCTTATAGCATCATTAGGATTATATTGAGTGATGATAATATTTTTTGTTTTAAACATTGAAGGTGCTTACGCTTATCATCAAGTGCAGGTCTTCACTTTCCCTTGCCTTCTTACATCCAATTAATTATTTATTTTCATACACACACACACACAAACACACGCGTACACACACACATATATATACATATAAGCCAAGACTGATTGGCTATTAGTTGCAGTCTTGCAGAAGTATGAAGAAAAGATCAAGAGTATTGTGAATTATTAATAAAGCTCTTGCATTACCTAATTTCTGTCCTTGATTACATATGTTTAAGCTTAAAAAAATTATTATTCTAGGGAACAAGCATATAGTAAAAAGTTTACTTTGCTCTCATGCTATTCTTTGTGTTATAATCATATATTGAATTAGAAAAGTAATCCTGTTAATTAAAAGCTTTCTTCTGATTGCTTAAGCTTTAGCTACAATGTGCATGCATGGTGAAATCTCTATGAAGAAGCATTAATTAATGTATAATTAAGTTCTGGACACCAAAATCAGATATCTATCTTTCGTCAGAAACTATATTATTATTATTATTATTATTATTATTATTATTATTATTATTAGAGAAGAAACTGTCACTACTGCATATTAGATTTAAGTCAATGATTCCTTAGCACCAGTTATAAAATTATTGTCTTTAGATATACAAGTCAACAGTTTTGTAACAGTTTAAAATTATTGCAAACAATTTGATAAATTATGTAAAAAAATTAAGAAAATTGCTGTTAAAATTGTTTAAATAACAATTATTTACTCTTATTTAAAACAACAGTTTTTATCTATTATAAAAATATAATCAAATCGCTACTTTATGTGACATCAATGGGAACAAATGTAATATTTCTTAAACTACTGCTTTTGGCTTATGGGGGCAATTTAAGTATCTATGTCAGTGATTTTTTTACTGCTGGCTTAGATCCATTATATAGTAGTGTATTTCTTTAATCATGTGAATCTAATTCGACCTTTGTTTATTAAAAATATAGAGTTATACTTTAGTTAATTCATTGTTATTATACTTATACATTTGTTTAACAAAGTCATCAATAGGCATTTTTAAGAAAACAATTCCTTTGGAATAATTAAAAAAAAAAAAACCCCAAAATGTGATTAATATATTAATGAGATTTTATAAACTTTTTTGTCTTATATAATTGAAATTTGAAAATTTATTGAGTGTGTATTAGAAAATAACTCATTTAATTTTACACCCACCAACATATGAAATTTGTTTAAAAATATAGAATGGAAATTTTATATGAATATGAGAGTGATAAAGTCTCCCAGTAAATCTCGCATTTTGAAATAAATGGCTAATTTGAGATTTTATAGTCTCCGATCCTATTGAATTAAAACTTATTAGTTCAATATAATTTTTTAAAATAAAATAAAATGAGAGAAATGATATATTATTTATAAAAACATTTTTTTTATAAATATCGAGTGTTAAGTGTACGTAGTGATAAAAATCATTGCGCTCTCAAAGGAAAAACTTAAATTCGATCTTTGAAAGAGACAATATTAAGAGGAGCAATCACGAACTCGAAATGAATTAATAAATTAGTAAGATATTTTTTATAAAAAAAAGACATTTTTTTTATATGCTTAGTGATTTAATCTTTAAAAAAGAGTATAGTTTTCTTTTTCTAAGTAGTGATTGCCGATGAAATGAGATTGGGTTAATTAAACTTATTTAAAAAATACTGATGTAATTTATATTTTTTAAAATTTATTTAATTTAAAATATAAAAATAAAAATATTTTGAATAAAAATATTTTTATCTATTAATTATGATATTTATCATATTTATGATAAAGAATTGGTTTAGCTATTAGATAAATTTAATAGTGGATTGTCGTTAGTATATAGATCATAATCATTTTAGTAAAACTATGTCAATTATTATTGAAATATAAAATTACGAATAAAAGTATTATTTATTTTATTATTAAAATAGATAAAATAATTATTAATTTATTATATACTGCATATATAAGAAATAACAAACGAGCTGGTTTAACTATTTGAATTTGCATTTAATAGCAGAACTAAACATTACCTAAGCCTTTTAGGCCTTATTGAATTAACTGCAAATAATGTATATTTCAGTTATTCATATAATACAATTTTCATATGTAAATAAGGAAGAAAAAATATTTTGTTTTTTTAATTTTATTTTATTCTGCAAACCAAATGAAGCTATAGTTTTAAATTTTTTTTTTTTTGGCATTGATACTGCTTTGATAAGTCAAATGCAGATTTTTATTTTTTATTTTTCTAATTAGTTAAGAATTTATGCATACACAGACACAAAGGACAGAGAAGAAACACGGTTAAACCTTGTTCGGTAATAATTTTTAAAGTCGTATTTAGTATTATTTGATAGCATAATATTTATATCAATATTTAGACATTCTGAAAGTGGTTTATGAAAAATTATTCTTTATAATTTTTTAGAGATTGAGTGAATATTTTAACTATGATTAATAAATTATATCACTATTTTTATATTTAATATTTATTTTTATCAAATATTTTTATTTTTATAATTATATAAATAATTAATTATTAACGATTAATATCTAATAGCTAGTCAATTGATAACTATTAAAATAGTTAAGATTACCAAACAGGGCATCAAGGCACATGGTGAATGATAAAGAAGAGCTGTTATCTTTCTTAATAAGTTTGGATGGGAATGGTATTTGGAGTATTTGTTCCTCTCCTCCTTATTCTCGCTGAGGATTTAAATTTGAAGTTTCATATCCCTTGTAGTGTAAAGGTTAAAAAAAAAAAGAAAAAGAAAATCACATTTTAATAAAAATTTTATTAAGCTCATCCTGATTAATAATTATTTAAGTGTGAATATTGGTATAAAAAATTTTATATTTTCATTTGTGCGAATATTTTTAAAAGAAAAAATAAAAAAAATTATTAAAAATTTAAAAATAATAATATAGTTGCATATATTTTTTTATTAATAATATGAAAAATAATTAATAAAAGTGTGTATTATATTATTTAATTTATTAATAAAAAAGTATATATAATTATTACTTTATTATATTATATACATATATATAAAAAATAAATTATGTTCGTCAGTCTGTCCCGTCGCTAACGTTGACACATCCTGAAGCGCATAAATGGTTATCATTATCAACTTATCATTCTGATCTGCATTATTAAATGTTTTGAAATCAAATTTTGTAGTCATCAATTCATTAATAATGGAGTCACATTCTGAAACTATAAACTTAAATAGCAACTGACATCACCAATCTAGCATGGTCATGAACATTGAGATCTACACCCATGCTCATTAACATGCATTGTATTTTAAGCGGCCCTATAGTCTGTAATGTCCTTTTTTTTTGTATTTTAAGGTATTTCAGTGTATAAAAATTTTACAAAATTATTTAAAATTTTTTTGGAGTTTAATTTTAAAATTTTTAATTCAATTTAGTTCATTAATTTATTTTAAATTATTCAAAGGCTATTTGACAAGTTTGAAAGTTTTTTTTTTATGTTCTTAAAAAAATTTTGAACCTTTAAAAATTTTTCTGGATTTATTTTGAATTCCAAGACAGAGTAAGTTTTCAACTAAGGTTATATTGGGTAGAACACAATATAATACAATATAATTAATTATATGATGTAATAAAGTTGTAATGTATTATAATTGTTATTACATTATATATTTAATTATAAAATAAAAATATAAATAATATAATGTAATGATAATTTTAATTTTAATATTTAATTTATTTATAGTGTCAATAATAAGTGACAATAATTATAGTGATTAATAGTCAAATGCTAATAGTGGGAAGATAAAATAGTGGTGATGGTGGTGACTTCTAGAGGTAGTGGTGGTAATGACTAGGTGGTGATAGTAATGGTCAAAGTGATGGTGTCACAACTCGATTTTATGGGCTGGACTAGTACTAGGACCTAAGCCAGTATAAAGTCCCAGAGGCCTGTAATAAGTTTTACTGTTCTCAAATCTATAATTAAAACCCAAAAACTAAGGCTTAACATGTAAATAAAATAAAAATAAAATATTTCATTTTAATTCGGATCAACTCAACTTAATGATTTTCAGCTACTAAAGCGATGAGAGCTTAGCTTAACCCTATTACCACTATTTACAAATTATTTATATATCACAAAAATTTTCATTTAGTAAAAAAAAAACCAATAACTCAATTTAACACTATCTCTAACAAGATCCCTAATACTGCTAACACATGCGGAGTTCTAAATTACAATTTAGAAAATAATATTACAAATAAATAATTATTAATGAACCTGCGACGAATAAAGCAAGTTACTCTGAAAAAGAACTCTTCCTGTAGCCTGGAAAAAAATAGGTTGAATAGGAGTAAGCATTCGAATTAGAGAGTAAATATTTATTTTACATACAATCTCTATAACTATCTAATTCTAATGCATCATTGGAAATGAAATGCATTATTTTCATACAAATCATATTAAGTCATATCAAAGATAATCTGGAGTATTCACACACCCGTGTCAAATCCATACTCACACATACATATATGGAGAGTTGATCCCTCTACCCAGCTCTCTTAAACCAATGCTTGCTAGCGAAATGAACTCGAGCCAGACTTTCACTTAATAATCCATATGCAGAGGTCAGCGATATCAATATAAAGTTGTACTCATCCCGACTTTCTCAAAAAAAAAAAAAAAAAAAAAAGATCGGGCCCCAAGTGAGACTAGCTCAAACTCACTTGCTCGTTCTACCCATATCCATATACACCACATACGCACCCACTCATACACACAGCTCTAGATTATCAAAACACAGCAACCAAAGAATATCATTAAGTATAAATGCAAAACAAGACATGCATAATATTTAACTACATAAATATAAGTATAAGTAATGTATGAGCATTACAGAAATATAATAATATTGAAATTGTAAATAAAATAAATATCTACTCATTGTACACTGGGGACTATTGTAGTTGCTGGATGGAGGAAAATAGCTAATCTCGATCACCTAAATAGTTATATTATAGATTTATTAGTGCTAATTCAAAATAAGACTCTAAAGAGACAACAGACAGTTTAATTTATGCCGAAAATCTAGCAGAATTTTCTCTATACCTATAACCTACCCAACTTGGTAAATAGTTTAAATAACACTTCTAAACTCAACCCATATATCATCATCTTATATAGCCCCTCATGGGCCCTCCAAACCAGGCAATAATCACAATATCAGACAATTCAATTATAAGATTTGGAAACTAATATTTTTCAAAAATTATCCAAATTAACTTTAAAAATTCTATAAATTTGCCTGCAGTATTTAACTGTGACACGCCTTATCCGTCTACAGTATAGTCGAGTAAGATATGTCACACAGTGTACTTGAACACCCTATTTTATTTCAATCATTTTTATCCTTCATAATTTATTTCTTTCATAGTTATGAAGTATAATTCGTGAAATATCATTCATTGAAGTCATTTATTGAAATCATAATTTTATTTGAGGTTTCACAAATTTTATAGAAAATCCGACAGAGTGCGGGCTAAAAATGGATAAAAAAGTTCTTCGGAACCTATGAAAAACACTTCCAAAATTTTCAATCAATCCAAAACTCTATTTTATCAACAAAATCTCAATATTTCTCAAATATACTCCCATTTATCATCATTTCATTTCATAGGATATTCATGTACAAGTCATAAATAAATATTCACTTTTTCATTCATAAACATAATTTTCACTATTTACATTGATAACAAAATACATTACATGAGTCTCAATTTCATATGAGAAAATAAAAGTTAATTACAGAATACCAAAAATGAAACCCAGTGTCCTACCAATGCACTGATGTCGGTGAGGTGACACGGACACTATGCAGAGTTGTAGAATATCTCATCCAGTCTATGGTCTACTGGGCTCTCGGTCGGTCTCTCCAGAACCTACATGTGGCAAAAAGCAACGCGCTAAGCAATAATGCTTAGTGGTGCCAATAATTAAAAAAAAAAAGGAAATAACAGAAAATAAATATGCAGTGCATGTCTTGATGACATATGCAGACAATTTTCGATCATTATTGATAATCTTATTTATTTTGTACTTGTTAGATTCATAATTTCATTAAATTTATCCACTTCCATTTTTGGTTGCCCAAGTAACCTATACTGGATGACTGAATTAGATAAGCGGGTAAACTGGCACTGGGTTTCAAGTACCTCGAGCCGTCACACCATCGGTCACATATGTATCTCCCGGTGTGCAACAGAACAGCTAATAAGCTGTAATAAACATTAGGCACAAGGCCAAGTATCAATACAATGTCAGAATGGCTAAAAACTATAAAATCACATAATGGCATAATGCCATGTGCAGTACTGCTAATTGAACCCTATGGGCATGCCAACCTATCCAAACCAATCTTGCTAGGTGTACTAGGGCATGTTACACTTTTAAACTTTACAATTCTTGAAATTTAGGTTTAGGTATTACTATTCATTTCCTTAGTCAATGAAAATATTGACTTTTGCATAGACAATAGGTACATTAGTTCTAATACTCCCAACATACCATATTTTGCATTCTAAAATTGTTGGTATTGGTTGCCAATACCATTTCTAAGTTTAGTATTAGTTATTCAAAATTTTCAGATTTCAAGCCTCATATTTACTGTTCCATTGGTCATTTGTACAGTAGGAATTTGATAAAATTGTCTTCATGAAAGTTGTTCCTTATTTTGTCTAGTTACATTTCCTTTTTTGAATCACTCCATTTGAAGTTTTGTAGCTTAAGTTATGGCCTAAACACTATAACTGGCCGGATTGGACAAAATCCAAAATTCTGGGCAAAACTGGTTTTGCCAGATTTGATACCCTAAGTTTGGTTGGCAATTTGACTAGGTTATGGTCAGAATTTGGATTTGTGTTCTCATGAAAGTTGTAGGTCTATGTCTCAACTTTCTGCTGGTAAAATTTCAAGTCAATTGGACTTTTCTACACTGAGTTATGACCAAATGAATAAACATTGTTCATTTGATCATTTTGCCCAAGCAGAATGCAAGTCACCCAGATTAGGGAAATTTTTAAGCCAACTTGGTTTGGTTTTCTGGAAAGGGTTTCTTCACCAAAGTTGTGCCATTATGTGTATAGTTGCATGTCCAATTGGCCTTGCACAAATTGAATCTCTAAAACTCCATTTATAGCTGCCCAAACAGGCTGGACTCACTTCTAGACCTGCAGGTCACCCAAGGCAGCTCACCCAAACTCAAATCCCAAGCTACAACTCACTTCAATTCCTCATCATACACAGCCAAATGGTCACTAATTGACCATTTAAACTTTCATTCACCAACACATGAACAAAGTCCAAGTTTTGTGCCCCAAACCCTAACTCCAACATTTCTCAAATCATGTAAACATATGCCAATCAATTTGTTCATCACAATTACTCATCAATATCACTAATAAACATAACTAATTTCATCAAAACCATTAATTTTCCTCTTATTCCTATGGCTGCCGAAAATTTAACTTCTCCCATACTTCATATTTTCTTCAATTTTTATGTCATACTAGCTTGTTTCAACATGCATATAACACTTAAAGAAGAGAAATGAGGTAATTATGGCACTAAACTTGACTTGGCTTTTTCTTCTTCTTGCAAACTTCAAGTTTTCTTCAATCTTTCACTTTTAATCTTCTTACCATAAGCAAATATGAAGTTTTTGTTTTGGGGACTAACTAATTTATGGAGATTTTGCAAGGATTTAAAGCTTGGGAAGGAAAAGAAAAATGGAGGAAAGGAGGAAGAGTGGTTCGGCCAAAGAGAAAGTGGAAGAGAATCTGATTGTTTTCTTTCATTTTCTGCCCCACTTATTCATTTTAAATTGGTTATAGCCATGTGTCACCATGTGATTGGGTGGAGGCACACTAATGACATCATGTGATGTCATAAATTCCCATTTAATTCATTTTTTTTCTTTTTTTTTCTACTCATTTTCAATTCAATTTTTAGTAATATTTATTCACATTTTATGTCATAATAATTATTTACTTAACTGGACAAGTCGGCCAAAAATCATCTCTGAAGACGAAATGACCAAAATACCCTCCGTTTGGCTTATTGAGCTAAAATTGTCTGTACCAATTGAAAAATTTTTCTAAGCATTTTCTTAGTATTCTAATACTATAGGAATCTCAATGACCCTTCTCTGGAGTCCCAAAAATTATTTTATAAATTTTCTCCCGGGTCTAGGGCTCCTAGTGGTGAGAACCGTAACTTCTCACTGGGTTACCCATCACTAGGGCACCGGCTCATTTAACTTGGTTGTATTTTATTTCTAAAATTTTTTATAAATTTTTCTTATTAATATTTGAGTTAATTATGGCTCCTCAATTTAGTTTAAATGTTTTTTCAGACATTCTAGCTATCCAGACCGACACCGGTCACTGGAACAGTAGAATGTACGGAATTGCTACAGTGAGGATGTTACAACTCTTCCCCTCTAATTTAAATTCCGTCATCGAAATTTACCTGATGCAAACAGTTGAGGGAACTGTTGCCTCATTGTTTCTTCACTTTCCCAAGTTGCCTCCTCGGTGTTGTGGTGCCTCCAAAGCACTTTCACCAGTGGAATCTGCTTATTCCTCAACTCTTTCACTTCCTGAGCCAGGATCCATATAGGTTCTTCTTCATATGTCAAATCCGGTTGAACTTCAATTTCTTCCATGGAGATGACATGTGAAGGATCTGAGCGGTATCTTCTTAGCATAGATACATGGAACACATTGTGGATCTTGTCCAGCTCTGGTGGTAAAGCTAGCCTATAGGCCACTAGACCCACACGTTCAATGACTTCATATGGTCCAATGAACCTAGGGCTTAACTTACCTTTTTTTCCAAACCTCAGTACCTTCTTCCATGGTGACACATTGAGGAACACTTTGTCGCCAACCGCATATTCTATTTCTTTTATCTTCAGGTCAGCATAAGATTTTTGTCTGTCTGAGGCAACCTTCAGATTAGCTTTACCTTCTCCTCAGTTTGTTTCACCAGGTCTGGCCTTACCAGTTTATCTTCGCCTAATTCAGTCTAGCACATTGGAGTTCTACATTTCCTCCCATACAGTGCTTCATACGGGGCCATTTGGATGCTAGCTTGGTAGCTATTGTTATATACAAATTCTACATGTGGGAGGTATCTATCCCAACTTTCCTCAAACTCAATGATAAAACTCCTCAGCATATCCTCAAGGACCATACATATATTTCATGTTATTATTATCATTTCAGTTCAATATTTGTATTAGTTCAATTGGTTTCAATTGTTTACCTGGATTACTCTTTCTGATTGCCCATCCGTCTGAGGATGGAAAGCTGTGCTGAAGTGGAGTTGTGTACCCAAGGATTCATGCAATTTCTTCCACAATTTCGATGTAAACCTTGGCTCTCGATCAGATATGATGGAAAGTGGAATTCTATGTAGTCTAACTATCTCACTGATATACAATTTTGCTAACTTCTCCAGTGAGTAGTCGGTCCTAACCGGCAGAAAGTGTGCTAACTTCGTCAATCTATCTACTATCACCCATACTGCATCATGCTTCTTCTGGGTGAGAGGTAGACCACTTACAAAATCTATAGTGACCCGATCCCATTTCCATTTAGGTATACGTATAGGCTGCAGCAAACTCAATGGAACTTAATGTTCTGCCTTGACTCGCTGACATGTCAAGCATTTAGTCACATAGTCAGCTATGTCCTTCTTCATACCAGGCCAACAATAATGAAGCTTCAGATCATGGTACATTTTTGTACTTCCTGGGTGCATAGCATAAACACTGGTGTGTGCCTCTTTCAGGATACTGGCTTTCAATTCCCCATCATCTGGTACACATAATCTTTCTTTGTAGTACAGACACCCATCTGTTTTCACTTCATAGTTAGTTTCTTTCCATTTTAGGATTTTGCTCATAATAGCCTTTAGCTTCTCATCTACCTTCTGCCCATCTAAAATCTGCTATAGCAGGTTTGGCCTCACTTGCAACTCAGCCAAAACAGCTCCATCTCGAGCCAAAGATAGATGGGCATTCAATGATCTCAAAGTTGTGATGGATTTTCTGCTCAAAGTATCAACAACTACATTTGCCTTCCCAGAATGGTAGTCAATCACACAATCATAGTCCTTCAGAAACTCAATCCATTGCCTCTGTCTGAGGTTGAGCTCCTTCTGGGTTGGCAAGTATTTCAGGCTTTTGTGGTCTGTGTAAATGTAGCATTTTTCACCATACAAGTAGTGCCTCCATATCTTCAGTGCGAAGATAATTGCTGCAAGTTCTAGATCATGGGTAGGGTAATTCTGTTCATTTGGCCTCAGCTGCCTGGAAGCATAAGTGACCACCTTCCCCTCTTGCATCAATACACGCCCTAACCCATTATGAGAGGTATCACTATAGACCACAAAGTCTTTTCCCGACACTGGTTGTGTTAACACTGGTGCCTCTATTAACATAGCCTTCAACTTCTTAAAACTGGTATGACACTTGTCATTCCAGTCAAATCTGACATTCTTGTGTAACAACTTGGTCATTGGAGCAGCTATTAAAGAAAATCCCTTCACAAATCTTCTGTAATACCCAGCTAGCCCCAAGAAACTTCTGACCTCAGTTGTATTCCTAGGAGGTTTCCATTCCATCACTGCTTTTATTTTCTTGGGATCCATTCTAATCCCATCAACTGACACTATGTGTCCAAGGAATGCAATCTCATTCAACCAGAAGTCACACTTAGACAACTTAGCATACAACTTCTTTTCTCTCAGGGTTTGCAGAACAATCCTCAAATGCTCATCATGTTCTTCTCTGATCTTGGAATATACCAAAATATCATCAATAAAGACCATTATGAACCGATCTAGGTATGGATGAAAGATACGGTTCATAAGGTCCATGAACGCCGCTGATGCATTTGTTAGGCCAAAGAGCATCACCAGAAACTCATAATGCCCATACCGGGTCCTGAATGCAGTCTTTAGCACATCTGCATCTTTCACCCTCAACTGATGATACCCTGATCTGAGATCAATTTTGGAAAATACTCCTGCTCCCTTTAACTGATCAAATAGATCGTTAATTCTAGGCAACGGATATTTGTTCTTCACAGTCATTTTATTCAACTGCCGGTAATCGATACATAACCTCAAAGTCCCATCATTTTTCTTCACAAATAGCACTGGAGCTCCCCATGGTGACACACTGGGGCGTATGAACCCCTTATCCAGTAACTCCTGTAACTGAATTTTCAGTTCCTTCAATTCTGTGGGTGCCATCCTATAAGGAACAATAGAGATTGGTGCTGTACCTGGCAGTATTTCAATAGCAAATTCAACTTCCCTTTCTGGTGGCAAGCAAGGCAATTCTTCAGGGAGCACATCCGGGAAGTCTCTTACTGTGGGTATGTCACATAGATCTGGCTTAGCCTGCCTAGTATCCACCACATGTGCTAGGTAGGCTTCACAGTCTTTTTTCATCAGTTTTCTTGCAACTGTGGCTGAGATGACATTGGACAAAAAATTTGTCCTTTTCCCTACAACTGTGATCTCATTACCCTCAGGAGTTTTTAAGGAAATTCTCTTCAATTTACAATCAACCATTGCCTGATGACGTGATAACCACTCCATTCCCAAAATCACGTCAAACTCATGGAAAGGCAACTCAATCAGGTCTGCCAAGAATTCATACCCCTGAATCCTTAACGGGCAACCCTTGTACACTTTGTTCACCACTACACTGTGGCCCAATGGATTAGTGATCAGAATGTCTTGGTCACTCTCCCCTACTAATATCCCCCTTTCTACGCGTAGGTTGATGCAGATGTATGAATGAGTGGATCCTGGATACACCAATGCATGCACAGATGTATTATAGAGGGAGAACGTACCCTTGATGACGTCCAGGGCATCTTGCTCCTCCTAAGCTCTTATGACATAGGTTCTGGTAGGTGCTCTGCCCTCAAGCCTCTCTGCTGGCTCAGATGTAGGCCTCTGTGATGGTCCCACTGCCTCAGATTTGCCAGATTTCCTACTCCTTTGTGGTGCAGGAGTAGGTCTATCTGCTTGTGTTGGAGCAGCTGTAGCAATTCTGTGTGGACAGTTCCTTAACTGATGCTCTGTTGACCCACACCTTAAGCAGGCACCAGTCACTCTCCAACACTCCCCCTTATGCCACTTCAGGCAATGTGGACATGCAGAAGATGTTGGGGCCGGTCCCCTGAACCCGTTCCCTGGAGAGCTGCCCACTGATGGTGTGGACTGACCTCTCCTAGGGGTGAACTGTGGCCTGGGCCCCTGATACTGACCCTGACCTTGAGGTTGACCTGAACTCTATGCAGGTGGACCTTTGAACTTCTTCCCAGGTGCAGGAGATGAACTAGACTGACCCGGACCCCTCTTCTGCTATCTCTCTCTTCTGATCTGCTCACTTATTCTAACCTTTTCAACTTTTATTGCAGCTTCCACTAACTTGGTGAAGTCTGTGATTCCCAAGGTAGTGATCATGATTTTTATATTGTCATTTAATCCCTCTTCAAATCTCTTACACCTTTCGACCTCATTAGGGACTATCTCCCTTCCGTAGCGGCTTAGCCTGACAAATTTCTTTTCATACTCTGCCACTGTCAGCTGTCTCTGCCTCAAATTAATGAACTCTCTTCTTCTCTCTTCTAGGTATACACTACCCACATATTTCTTCTTGAATTCTGAGAGGAAAAAGTCCCAAGTTATTACTTCTGGCTGTACTTCACTGGACACCTTATCCCACCATTCATATGCATCATCTTGCAACAGAGATACAGCAGCTTCTAGGTTTTGCTCTGGAGTATAGTGGAGTTGTTTTAAAACCCTTCCTATTCTGTTCAACCAATTTTTGGCTGCAACAGAATCATCTTCTCTCTTGCCAAAGAAATTCACTACTCCAAATTTTCTCAGTCTTTCCAGCTGTGATTTCTGCTGTGGAGGTGGTGGTGGTGGTGGTATTACCCCAACCATTTGTCTAAAGAATTCGGCCATTTGCTGGAACATGGCCTATGGAGGCTGAGCAGGCTCTGCTGGAGCTGGTGGAGCAGGTTCTCCCCTACCCCCAGTCTTAGCTGCTGCAGGTGGAGTATGACTCTCCATTTCCTCCTCAATTGCCCTCTGAGATGTGGGGTCCATATCCTAATCAAAATAATAAAGACAAATAGATCTACATTAGTGTCAGCTCGACTCTTACAAATGCAATGCATGGTATGAACTCGATCTAGGCCCAGAAACGCCTAAACCGTGCTCTGATACCACTAAATGCGACACCCCTTACCTGTCTACAGTATAGTCGAGTAAGACATGTCACACAGTGTACTAGAACATCCTATTTTATTTCAATCATTTTTATCCTTCCTAATTTATTTCTTTTATAGTTATGAAGCATAATTCGTGAAATATCATTCATTGAAGTCATTTATTGAAATCATAATTTTATTTGAGGTTCCGCAAATTTTATAGAAAATCCGGCAGAGTGCCGGCTGTCGACACCATATTTTGGCCGATCCCCAAGATCAACAAGACTTTGAAGCCGATCCCCAGCTCTAGGTCTCCCTGGGCCAGCCAATGACATTTCCGATTCCTCTTTATTTTTCTTTACCAGATGACCATATTTCCGAACTCTCCTTAAAAGGAATTGAATCAATGCTAAGTCCTAACATTCGTTAAAGCCCTGCCGATCTCTCAAATCATTTACCGATCTCTCAAACCCGCTGTCGAATTTCCGGACCCGTCGGGTATATCCCTGATCTCTGTTGATAAATGAAGTGAACTAGCATTAGATCTTTTCTTACCAGTTTTATTGCCGATCTCCTTTTCGGAGGATTAAGAGCTAAAGTTTTGGTTCGGTTTAACGAGGGTTCCGATCTTAAGTTTTCAAGTTAAATTTTCAATTTTAATCAAGTCCCGTTCAGCATTTCTTCCCCACCGATCTCATGCTTATTGTGCTTTTCGATCTCTTATACTTAGATTAATAATTGCATTTAGATACTTAGGCAATTCAGAGATTTTCCGATCACATCCATTCATTGAATAAAAGAGACATTCCATTTCATTTCATTTTTTTTGTACAAGCTATTCGGCTGGGGGATCACCCCCAGCCTGATTTACATTTTGCTCACTCTCTCTCTCACCCTCGGCTTCCTCCTCGCTGTCCTCATCGTCGCCCTCAGGAGCCAGGTCGGCCATCCAGGAGAAGTCCTCTTCAGGGTAGCGCTTCTGGAGTTCAGCCAAGAGGTCCTTGTGAGCATTCACATAGGCTCCGGCTATTCCCGCCACCATCTCTTCGTCTCTCTCCTTCAGCTCCTCGTCTTTCTCCTTAAGCTCCTCATCCTTCGCCTTGAGTTCCTCTATAAGTTGAGCGACCTGAGCGGCTTCGTTGGCGTGAAGCGCCTGGACTTCCCCAAGAGCACGGTCCCTCTCAGCCAAAATATGATTCTGTTCGGCCAGCCTGTCTTCATGGAACTTTGCCCGTCCCTCGACTTGAGATATATAATCCCGAGCGGATGAGAGTTGGGATCGGAGGGAAGCCACTTCCTCATTCTTCTTCCCGATCTCCTTACCCAGACGCTGAATCTTTTCCCGAACCATGGTCTGGTTCACCAGACACTCCACGTTCAGGCTCATGGATCGAGTCAAGATATCATCGAGACCATTCCGGATAGCTGTCTGATCCTCTCCGAAAGAAGATGGTAGACCCCAGGACTTTGGCAAAATCGGGGTTCTCTCTAACAGTCCGGTTATTCTTCAAGGAGTCGATCAGTATTTGAGCGCCACGAGAAGAGGTCCTCCCAGAAGCTTGAGTAGGCCCCCTTTCTGTGCTTGGAACAATTGGGAGAGGTGGAGGCTGCTCTTCCGTTCTAGGAGGAGATCGGACAGCTTCTGAGGTCGGCGGACCCGAAGGTTGAGGCGGGTCTCTTTGTATCTCCCCAGGCTCATGACCGGGTGTTCGAAGCATTTCTGAACGCTTCATCTCCTTTACTTTCCGGGAGATCTCTCTTTCCTTCTTCCGCTTCCTAGAACCCTCACCACCCGCCATACCTGCACAAAGAAAAGGTTAGTGAGATCGCTAAGGTCGTGAGAACTGAGATATAGAAAATACCAATGCCGAGGTCAGAGAGCGAAAGTTCGCGGTCTTGGCCGGTGAGCAATTGAATAGTCCAATGGTGCAGCTCGGCAGTCACCGCATCCAAACAAGAATACTTTTGAGTGGCGGCCTGACTCTTCAGATCCATCACTATTAAGCTTTCCTCCTGGTTCAGGGTAATGTGCCTCGGAAGCAAGGGCCCCTGGTACCACCAGCTACGGGGGAAGTCCTCAAAGCAGCTCGGATCTTTGCTCCTCAGAATGAAGAAACGGTTCTTCCAATTCTTAAGGGATGAGGGCGGTCGGAAAAAGAGCCCGCAATGAGGCTTCGCCTGAAAGAACCAGTGTTCGTCATCCTTTCGGCGAGTTAGTCTGTGCAGCTCGGCGAACACTTTAGCCGTAGGTCTGATTCCCTTAGATCGAAATAGACCTCGGAAGGCTACCAAGATCCGCCACAAGTTGGGGTGAATTTGAACAATGCATGCTCGGTGAAGTTTTAGGACCTCCTTATAGAAATCGTCTAGAGGGAACCTCAGACCGGCCTTTAACTGTTCCTCGTACACCATAACCATGTCGTTCTCTTCAAAGGAGTGATCGACACGAAGATCGCCGTGGCACTTGATTAGCTCGTACGAATCAGGCCGAATGTTATATTCTTGGCTAAACGATTGCAGATCGGATTCTCGAAGAATCGATGGTAGCTCGTCTATAGGGAGAGTCTCTCTCCCTGAAGAAGGTGCAAGCCTAGATGGTATGACCCGCCCCCGAGTTGGAGCGGAGACCCTGGGAGGTTTTTGTTGAACGCTTGGCCCGACTGCCTCTCCTTCATCAGACGATGACCACGAGAACTGAATGGAAGGAGGGCTCGCCGCTCTCTGACCTTCGGCACCGCTCATTTTCAAAAGAAACAAAGAATTTAAACTAAAAAGAGGATCAAAGCCCTTACCGGAGTCTGATCGGCGTCGGAAGAACTGGAGAAAATGAAAGAACTTCGAAGTTGTGAGCAAGAGACTGAAAATGGAATGAGAGAACAACTGGCTAGTCCCTCACCCCTATTTATACTAGTCCGAGCATTTAATGCTCACGAGATTCGTGCAAAGGCATCGGTTAACGTGAGTCCACAAATGCTCGACACGTCTCTCGAACATCCCAAGGAGATCGGTTAAGTAGAGGTCGGCATAATAAGTTGAATATTTTGAATAAAGGATCAGTTAAGAGTCATTTTGTTAGAATCCAGATCGGACAAATATATCAGAGATCAGAAAATAATCAAATAAGATAATAATTGGAGAAACAAGATTTTTATTTCCAAAAGTTCGGATTACATCATTTGGGCGATCTCTAGGGATCGGATTATGATAAAGGTCTAATTACATCATTTGGGCAATCCCTAGAGATCTGATTACATTGAAGGATTACATCATTTGGGCGATCTCTAGAGACCGGTGGAACATCCTATCTAAAGGACCTATGTCAAAGCCTAGTCTCGTGGCTGAATCAAAAGAGGTGTTTGATCAGGAGACCGGCTATTGACATCGGATAGATGTACAGCTCAGATGGGGTGACTATGACTCCCATGAAGATGAGAGACATCGTCACCGATGTTACCACTCGAAACCGACCCGCTGTCGGAACACCCAATGTGGAGGAAAGACGCTGTCGGAACACCCAATGTGGTAAGAAGCCGAATAAACTCAGATGAGCGACTCGAGACCGGCATGATCAAGGACCGCAATCCAGATCGGTCAATTAATCCAGTTCTCTCACCGTCATCAGACAAGGTTATTCGATCACCGGGATCATAAATTTTCAGTCGGTGAGTAAAAAGGTCCATCGGAAAGGGATCAAAAGCCACAGTCTTAGCCGGAATTACTGCCGGAACAGTTAAAACAAGTAAGAAGGAAGAGAGGAGAATCAGATGAAGGAAATGTCTCTGTTGTCAGGGGTATATATAGGGGGAAAACGAGCATTTATTGCTAAGCAGAAAACGAAGCGGACGCTTCGGGAATCGAGGGACAATTAATGCTTTGACCAGACCGGACCTGAAGAAGGGTAAAGATCGGAATAGTAGATCGGAAGGTGGGAGACCAGCATGAAAGGTCGGAAAGAACATGTGAAAGAGATCAGAAAGAGGAGGGATCGGTAGGCGAAAAGAATAAGACAAATCCCAATAACCGTCGCCGAATCGTGAGCCGAGGTAGTTAAGGCGTTGCAAACGAGATCTCCACCGCACGCCTAAGAATCGCTCGCAATCTCGACAGTGCGAGTATGTCATGACAGTCTGTACATTCCAATCTCCACCGTTGATCCCACTTGTAGGACAAACCGGAACCCTTAGATCAAGAGAGAAGACGACAATACCTGGCGTCTTTCGCTCTTAGCCCTAAGATCGTTAGGACAAGGAAATTTGGACCGTCGATGGAAAGAAGAAAAGGACAAATATTATGAAGAGTGATCTCAACCATTCATTTTGATTCTCTTTAATTCTGAACCTCCGATCATGTCCTTCAAATCTTGACCCTCCATCTCCTCAAAATAAATCCCGACCCTTCACGAAGAGCACCCGATTCCTATAAATACCGCATAAAAACTGCTCAAGGGACGGACGGAAAAATAGACAAGAGGTCATATTATAGCAGAGGAACTCGAAAGTTCATTTAGTTTGTTACTCGCTACTTAGAAGTGTCGATTAAAAGACTTTTGAAACTAGTTTTCAAGTGTTTTCTTGAAGAGATTCGAATCTTGGAACTCTACATTTCCAGTTTGTTCATTATCTGGTCATACTCTCACTTTCTGCCTTTTATCATCTCTGTTTTCACTGTCCAAGCTCAACTTCATATCACTCGGTTCTTTCTATCTTGATCTGATCGCATTTTAGCTAAGTACCCTCCAGTTCAAGAAGAACACCACCCTCAGGCCAATCAATCCGTTGCCTTATCACCATTCGACACCCCATAGTTATTTCAATAAAATTGGCTCCTTACAGGTAAGAGCTCAGTTTTATTAAGTGCCTATATTTATTTTCCGCATTTTCTTTGTTCTTCTTACATCTGTGACTTTCTTCAAGATTACTTTTGCACAAACGATCCCTAAAGAATGACACTCCCAAATCATCTCTTTAGTGATCAGTTCATTTTTATTAATCTTTATCATTTCTGAAAGCAAGTTTTCAAACTCCTAGTAGTATGTAAATGGTTGGGTAAACGTAGGTAACTGCAACTTAGAGGTCTCTTTTAAAAGAGAAAACATGAATAACACGTCAGGAAGATAGCCAAACTATTAGGCTAACGTAAACAGCAATTCGGCAAGATGTCATAAAGCGAAATAAAACCAAAGTAAACAAAACAGAATAGATCGGATGTTAATAGATTTGGTAAAATGACTACATGAAAAGGTCAGTGAATCAAGTCTAGTGTTCCTGCTCGATCCACAGGTATCCAGAACCTTATCCCCAAGATTTTTGAATGCCGAATTCTTAGTTTTAGGTTCTTAGGACCCGTAGATGTGGTTAAATTTTTAAAGGTCGGAAAAGTCTTTGTCCGAGTCCCGTCAAAATAGAAGAGGTCGGAAGAGTCCTTATCCTATCCTTGCCTAAAAGTTTTAAATCAACAGTTAAAGGAGATCAGAGGAGAGTTCTTATCTGGTCTCCAACCCGAAATCCCAATAAAAGAAGATCGGAGGAGAGTTCTTATCCGGTCTCCAATCCAAAAATCTCAATACTCTTAAAAGAGATCGGAGGAGGGTTCTTATCCGGTTTCCAATCCAAAATTTTAATGAACCATTAAAGGAGATCGGAGGAGAGTTCTTATCCGATCTCCGATCCAAAATTTTTAATACATATTTAAAGGGATCGGAGGAGAGTTCTTATCCGGTCTCCAATTCAAAACCCCAATAAATATTCAAAAGAGATCGGAGGAGAGTTCTTATCCGATCTCCAAATCAAATTTTAATAAATATGCAGAATAATCTCGCAAGCAAAAGACATAACTCAACTTCAACTCACTAAGGTTGTCTCATTTACTTATGTATCTGGGTAATCCAAATAGTGATAAAGCAAATATTCCCTTATATCAGAAGGGTGACATATTCATTCGAGCCTTCCTAATTATCAAATTTGAAAGTGTAAAGTTAAATCTACTTACCCTTGTTAAGGGACGAGGTGAGGTGCCTAACACCTTCCCCACCCGTTTACGGACCCCGAACCTAGAATCTCTGTCTTGAAGTGGTTTCATTTTTAATTTATTTCCCCAAATGGTTTTCTTTAGTTTCCCTCAAAACTAAGGTGGCGACTCCTCACTCTTTCCCACTTCGGTGAGTGATCGTCCAGGCGACCGCAAAATCCCATTGCGACAGCTTGGCGACTCCGCTGGGGATCGTATCCCGGTCTAGTGGTCCAAAAGTAGATTTAATTTTGTCCGATCAAATTTTGCCCGATCAAATTATAGTTAGATAGGCTCATTCGGCGATGTTGTATGCGTTAATTATTATTGCTGCTAACTATTTTGTTTGTTTTACCTGTCCTATTCCTTACAGTGCTCTTCCTTTCAAAAAAGGGAAAAAAGGGGAAAATGGAAAAACAAAATCCCCCTAAATTGGGAAGAGGTAAAGGTGTCCCTTCACACACTGAACACTCACACAATGTCCTCACACACTATGGTCCTAACCCGGGCTTTCTTACCCTTTTAGGAAAGTAGGAGGGGGTCATGTAGCGGTACCCGTGGGTTTTACCCCGTTAGTATCCATGAAGGCTTCTGCTCAAATTGAAACTCATTCTATTCACCGTGATACCCGTGGAATTTTCCCGATAATATCATGAGGGTAGAATGGGGCTCTACTGCACATGAGGGGCAATTTGGGAACCTGTGGCTTTTAGGAAAATAGATCCTGAGCTAAACTATCACGATAGCTGAAAGCCGTAGTAAACTACCTTATAAGATAGAACTGTCCAGATAGGTAGCGCTTATCCGGTATCAGGAGTCTCCCTATTATAGGACAAAAAGGGACATGTTTACTCTTACCTTGCTCTGTTTTGACTTCCTTTTGTTCATTTTGTGAGGGTAATCTTGAATTCTACTGAAACACCTACATATTTTCCTACTTTGATAAATGTGTATGTGTCACCTTGTCAACAGTATGATTCAAAATTACCCGAATTTATCTTGCTAACAAATTTTCCAGCAGGCATTACCAAACCAAGATTCTGTAAAATGATAGGCACCATTTTTACCATGGCATCCTCGAGTCAGTCGGCAGAAAAGATTCAGAATGCTAAACTTTGGTCCGAATCAGCTCATAGTCCGGTACCCTCGCAAAATGATGCTTCCGAGGCACCTGCTAGCTCGCTACCTTCGCTAGATCTGAATAAAATAGAGGTCAGAATGAACAGCCTAGAGGGTCTGTCTAACGGATGGAGGTCGCTTCCCGATCAGGCCAAGGCACGTTTTGAAGAGAAGTACGGGAGGATTGCAACCTTAATGCAAGTCAAGGTCCAAATCCCGGCATTAAAAGCCATGTTGTCGGTTTGGAATCCTAAGTACGGGGTATTCTCTTTCAATGACATTGATACGGTCCCCACTATGGAAGAATATCAGGCATTGCTGGGGATCCCATACTCATTGCAGAACCGGATCTACTTACACCTCGAGCATAGGCAGACCTGGAAACGGTTGGCACATATGTTGGGTTCTCCCCCAGAAGAAGTAAAGTCCAAAGAAACTGCCAAGGGAAAAACACATGGTTGGTATTGGACATATCTCCAGAAATGTTTAGATCAATGCCTCCAAGAGAAACAGTGGGACCGGGCTTCAGTAGCTCTCGCTTTGGGAATCTACGGTCTGATTCTGTTCCCGGGGCCATTGGGGATCATCACTTGCAAGACACGTGGAGGTATTTTGGACAATAGAAAGGCGGGGATCAATCCGATACCCAATTCTTGCGAAACCTTGTTAACCCTAACTTATCGGACAACAGGAAATGGTCCATTTTGTGCTGCTCTCAGTTGTTATACCTCTGGACTATCAGTCACATGTGTCCCGTGGAGACGAAAGGATTGACTTGGTACCTTGACCAGCCTCCCATTGAGAAGATGATCCGGTTAGTGATCAGCCCGAAGAATGAAAAACAATGGTGGGAACGGATTTTGAGTTTCAATAGCCATGATTACTGTTGGAGGAAGCTGTGGACGTCAAGCCAACCCGTTTTGATCGATGTGGGGTATTCAGTCGGTGTCCCTGATCGGAGTAACCGGATACACAAGTTACACTCCGGCATTGGCAGTTCGGCTCAACACAGTCTGTGATCAACATTGAAGAATACCACCAAGGTCGCTTCTACCACGAGCTCAAAGGAGAAAAAGGGTTGAAAAAGGCTCGCAAATCTTGGGAAAACATGACTCTGATGGAGAGATCGCCTAAAGGCCCAAGCACCTCGGGCGATTATCTTAAATGGAGGGCGCGGGGACCGAGAACATTCAATCGTGAAATTAAGACAAGAACCCGCTCGAGATGTCCTATTAGAAGAAACGAATGGCCATCTGGATGACTCACTACGAGAGGCTAATATCGAGAACTCACAAGCTGCAGGAACAAATAAAGCAATTGAAGGACCAACAGTGAAACTTAAAAGAAGAGTAAGAAGACTTAAGGAAGAGGTAAGGGCCGAAAGGATGGGGTTCGAGGAGCAAGAGGTACAGTGGGAAAGGAAAGAGACTCTCTCCAAGTGAGGTAAAAGAAGCGAAAGTCTGAGAATAGTAAGTTTCAGGAAAAGATGAAATACCAAGAGGTACTCGTCGAAGAATATAAGCAAGAAAGTAAGAAGAAGAAGCTCGAATTGAAAGGACAGGCACAACTCATCGACGATATCTTGAAAGAGTGTGCTAAGGAAAGAAAGGAAAGGGAAAAACAAACTGCTCTCTATCAAGAGTTGAAAGAGAATGTGGACCAGCTGGAAAGAACGATAGCACGGGGAAAACAAGAATTATTACCTGAATCCGAGTACGCTCTGAAAGCATTCGACCCCGCCAAGCAAGAAGAAAGGTTATATGAGTATCTCAGAAAATGTCATCTTATTATAAAGAACCTTCCAGAGCCTAGGCCAGTGTAAAAGATACGATGTACAAATTACTCAGTTAATGAAGTGATTTTTGGACCATTGTTTAGCAAAATTTGTGAATGAATAGTATGACTCCCGTAGGAACTTCCTCGCTAGGGTTATGTGAAAAATTGAAATGCGCTATATGGACAGGTATCATAAATGCGCATTCAATCCCGTCATTCGCAGTCAGACTATCGAACGATGCCATGATAAAGTTGATACGATTATCCTTCTTGCAGATTCCCAACCTGGCTCTCAAATGCCACTGTATCCTTCGTCCAGACCAGAACTTTTAGTTTCTTTGCAAAATTTAAAATTCATTTAAATTTTTTTACCCTTACAGGAAATCAATATTGCTTCTAACAACGCAAGTCTGACCAAGCACACGGTTCAACCCCGGCGAGTGTACTTAACAAGATCTCGAACAAGAAGATTAATGGAAGACCAGGAACAAGTACAAAACCTACAGGGGCAAGTGTCTGAACTAAAAGACCAGGTTTCAGAACTTATGAAGATGATGAGGGAGATGTCCCAAAATAGGCCCACTTCAGACCCTAACCTACCATTACCTCCCCCACCTCCTACAACGGTTGATTCTCACTACGCTTCAACCTCCTTCACTTTCCAGCCATCAATCCCGGACCCGACAGTCACTGTCAATCCGGTGACCATAAATAATGACCTACCTTTTTCCTATTACCCGGCTATCTCAAATGCCGAGCCTCACCCTTCAATCCCGATCCCTCCAGTTTACTCCACCCCTCAGCTCCCAGTTGGAGGAGCGTATCATACGGTGGAAGGAGAACATAGGGCGAAAGAAAACGAGAAACTATCGGCTCTAGAAGAAAGACTGAGAGCAATAGAGGGGCTGAACATGTATGGTTCAGTCGATGTGTAAATCACTGAGATTGGTGCCAGATGTGGTGGTACCACCCAAATTCAAGGTTCCGGATTTCGACAAGTACACCGGAAACTCAGATCCCCGCATCCACCTGGCAACCTACATTGCCAAAATGTCTGCCTTAACAGAAGACGATAGACTTCTCATTCACTTCTTTCACGAGAGCCTCTCCGGAGCAGCTCTGAGATGGTGCATACAATTGGGCGAGCAAAGCGCACTCTGGAAGGATTTAGCCGATACCTTTCTAAAGCGGTACAAATTCAATTGTGATCGGCACCCACAAGGAGGGACCTCGAACACAGTGCAGAAAGACCGGGAAGGTTTCAAGCAGTATGCCCAACGATGGAGGGAGAAGGCTGCAGAAGTATATCCTCCGGTGACCGACAATGAACTCTGCTCCCTATTCATCGAAACATTGAAGGCTCCCTACTTCAACCTGATGATTGGAAATACCTCCAACAGCTTCTCAGATATCATCCAAGCTGGTGAGAGAATTGAAGCTAATCTGAGAATAGGAAGACTACAGGAGTTGGCTGAGAACCCTGTGAAGAAGACTGCCAGCTTTGGCAAAAAGAAGGAGGGTGATGTGCACTCTGTCACCCGTCAGAATAATTACTCCCAGTTTCCCCAAAATAATTACCGGCCATATCCTTCTTCTCATGGCCAAACCATCGCCAACATTCCACCTCCTTTCCCTAATTATCCGCAACCATGCCCACAATATCCCCCACCTACAAATTTTCAACCAAGACCACCTCCTCCTCCCGTTCAACCAAGACCACCACAAAACAACCCGAGACCTCCAAGGAACCCTGATCCACCTCTTCCCCTCCCTCTCAGTGAAATATACCGATACCTTGTCGGTATAAACCAAATCGTACCAGTCCCCTTAGACCCAATCCAGCCGCCATATCCCAGGTGGTATGATGCCACTGCCCGTTGTGAGTATCATGGAGGAGCACAAGGGCATTCAACCGACAACTGCGGGGCACTCAGAGGGAGAGTGCACGCTTTAATCCGAAACGGGTGGTTGAAGATCGAGAAATGGTTCCCTCCCAATGTCACCTCAAACCCACTACCTAACCATAATGCGGCGGTGGTGTAAATATGATAGAGTCTAAGGGAGAGGATCAACACGAGAAATGGATAATTTGGTTCCACACTTTGAGGAGATTTTCTTTGTAGCAACGAGGAAGGCTACCTTTGCCCTCGGGTAGCGGGATTCAAGAAATGCAGGTGTCCTTACCATGGAGGCGGCTAACCATGAGTTGCGAGATTGTAAGGGTTCTGGCAAGAGGTCCTAACTTATTGTCTCTCAAGGTTCCGAGATATCGAAGAGGTCAAAGACGGAAGAGGAGTGAACACCACTAGGTTCAGCAAACTGCTTCTACCTCCAAGCCCAGAATCACCTTCTCACCCCCGGTAGCCTCACCGCCAGTAACGGTTATTCAAACTCCACCCCAGCTCCCCATCACCAATACTCACGCTGTCCCTTGGAACTATAACTTCCAAGTTTTCACTCAGGATGCGTCAAGCAGTACATCCACTCCCGATCTCGCCTCACCTCGGCACCACCAAAACCATGTTTCGCTCCTCACGAGCATTTCAGACTGACTTATGATTGACCTACCAGCAACATTACTCCCCAAACCAGTTCTCGGCCCGTTATCGCAACAAAGTCCTCTCCACCTGAGCAAGAAGTTGAGTTTATAACTCGAAGTGGGAGGTGTTACGGGAACGAAGAAAGAGAAAAGAGGAAAGGGAAAGTAAAAATGGGAGAGTCATCAAAAAATACAGAAGAGGAGGTTGAGAAAGCAGGGGAAGTAGAACCTACTGAACATAAAGAAGAGGAAGAACTACTGCTCCAAATAATGAAACAGTGAGTATGATGTAGTGGAGCAATTGAGGAAGACACCTGCCCGAATTTCACTGTTATCACTGATCCTGAGCTCTGAGGTCCACCGACAAGCCTTGCAGAGAATCCTGGATCAAGCCTTTGTGAACCCCGACATCACACCGGGACAGTTTGAGAAGATAGTAGAACAAATCCAGGCTTCCAACTTTGTAGCCTTTTCTGAAGAGGAGGTAGATCCCGCAGGCTTAGGGCACAATAAAGCTCTGCATGTAACTGTGAAGTGCAAGGGTTGTATAGTGGCCAAAGTTCTCATCGATAACGGATCGGCCCTTAATGTACTGCCTAGCGCAACCTTAGCCAGGCTACCGGTCGACCAATCGCATATACGTCAGAGCGCGATGGTGGTAAGAGCCTTTGACGGTACAAGGAGAGAAGTACTGGGAGACATTGACTTGCCAATCCAAGTCGGTGCATGTACTTTCAACATCACGTTCCAGGTGATGAACATTGAGCCGGCTTACACTATGCTGTTGGGAAGGCCGTGGATCCATTCTGCGAATGCTGTTCCTTCAACTTTGCACCAGAAGATCAAATACATTAAGGACGGCAAAATCATCACTGTAAGGGGTGAAGAAGCCATATTGGTTACCAAGCCGCAATCACTTCCTTATGTGGAAGCGGCCGAGGAGTCATTGGAGAGTTCTTTCCAGGCCCTTGAATTGCAAGACAACGGAAATGAGGGGGCTATGGCTATGGTGGCCAAGGTGATGTCAAGGAACGGGTATCAAGAGGGGAAAGGCTTGGGCACCGCACTGCAAGGAATCGTGGAACCTATACCGGCTATTCAGAAGATAGGCCGTTGTGGTTTGGGATATGAGGAGGATGCCCTCGTGGATGGGCGGTTCTGGATGAGGAAAATACTTCGGGATCAGAGGTTCGACCAGGAGATGGGAAAGATGAAAATAGTCCCGAGAATTACGGAGATCTTCACTAAACCGGTCATTCAACATCCGGCAAGTACAGAAGAATCACCCGATGATCCATCCATAGATGTCATCCAACT
Source organism: Hevea brasiliensis (assembly GCF_030052815.1). Taxonomy (NCBI): domain Eukaryota; kingdom Viridiplantae; phylum Streptophyta; class Magnoliopsida; order Malpighiales; family Euphorbiaceae; genus Hevea; species Hevea brasiliensis. The sequence continues at coordinate 110,196,429 of NC_079493.1, forward strand.
GGATTCCTTGTATGAGGCCCTAGTTTCGCCAATGACTGAGGGGCAAGAGCTGGATAACTGGACAACGGAGGATATCCCTGTACTCAATCTCGAGTAAAGTACCTTTGGTTATCTGCACTTGATCATTTTGTCCATGATGACAAGTGTAATACTGTAAATGGACCTTTTCTTATGGCATTAATATTAATAAATTGATAGCGCATTTTAAATCTCTCTTTCTTTCCTTTTAATTCCGTCCTTATAACACGTTCTATTCTTTATTCATTCAGGACTATTCATCAATTAACACCTAATAATCCAATAGATTCAGAAATTCCTCTGGTTAATTTTGAAATCCCCATAACTGCCATTACTTCGAGTGATTCTGAGGAAGACCTTATACAAAAAGACAGTGAAAAGAACGAGCCCTCCCTCGTGCCTTGTGGAGATGAGACGCGCACCATAAACCTAGGCACGGAAGAAGAAAAAAGGGAACTTAAGGTAGTGGAGAGTAAAGAATTGGGAGATATGATCAGTCTGCTTAAGGAATTCCTCGATGTATTCTCTTGGAGCTACGATGATATGGCGGGTTTGGACCCTCAGATAGTGACGCATAAGATTCCCTTAATCCCAGGAACGATTCCGGTGAAGCAGAAACTAAGAAGAATGAATCCCGACACACTGCTTAAGGTTCGGGATGAAGTCAAGAAACAGTATGACGCCGGGTTCTTGGAAGTGGTCAAATATCCCCAATGGGTGGCTAACGTCGTCCCGGTAATGAAGAAGGACGGAAGAGTCAGGGTGTGCGTTGACTACCGGGATCTTAATAAAGCTAGCTTGAAAGACGATTTCCCTCTCCCCCACATTGATGTGCTAGTTGACAATGCTGCGGGATTGGGTAGGTGTTCGTGCATTGATGGGGCTTCAGGGTACAATCAGATCCCAATGGACGAGGAAGACAAGGATAAAACTGCTTTCATCACCCAATGGGGGGTATTTTGCTATCGGGTCATGCCTTTCGGGTTGAAGAATGCCGGGGCTACTTACCAACGCGCAATGGTCACATTATTCCACGATATGATGCATAAAGAAGTGGAGGTATATGTGGATGATATGATCATCAAATCCCGGGGAGAAGAGAGCCACGTTCAGGTGATAAGGAGGGTGTTCGAAAGGCTCAGGAAATACCAGTTGAAGCTGAACCCTGCTAAGTGCATATTCGGAGCTAGATCGGGAAAACTGTTGGGATTCATAGTAAGCGAGAAAGGGATAGAAGTGGATCCAGACAAAGTTCGAGCTATTCAAGAAATGCCATCCCCAAAAATAAAAAGGGAGGTGCGCAGTTTTCTAGGAAAGTTGAACTACATTTCAAGATTTATTTCTAATCTCACTGCCAAAGCCGAGCCTATTTTGGACTACTCGGAAGAACAACCCTACCCAATGGGATTCGGATTGTCAAAAGGCTTTCAAACAATCAAGCGATTTGTCAAACCCACGATATTGGTCCCTTTGTGGCGAGCCTCGATCCTGCACATGGCAGTCCAACAGAATTCTATGGGATGTGTTTTGGGACAGCATGATGATACCGGCCGAAAAGAGAGGGCCATTTATTACCTGAGCAAGAAGTTCAATGATTGTGAGTTAAGGTACTCTTTCTTAGAAAAGACTTGCTGCGCGTTAGCCTGGACAGCAAATCGCCTCAAACACTACATGTTGAATCACAAGACATGGCTTATCTCCAGGATGGATCCTATCAAGTATGTATTTAAAAGCCCATTCGTGCCAGGTAGGATAGCCAAGTGGCAGGTTATACTCTCCCAATATGACATAGTCTATATGACCCGGAAAGCGGTGAAAGGTAGCGTGATTGCTGACCTCCTAGCAGAAAATCCTATCCAAGATTATGAAGCTCTGGATTTTGAGTTCCCTGATGAGCACATTAATGAAGTAGACTGCGAAGAAGGGGGGCCAGCCGATGTATGGGAAATGTATTTCGACGGAGCTGTCAATTTGTCAGGTAATGGAATTGGAGCAGTATTGATATCCCCTGATGGGAAGCACTTCCCGATAGCCGCTGTTGAGGTTTGACTGTACCAACAATGTCATGAGTATGAAGCTTGTGTGATGGGTCTACAAGCTGCTATCGAAATGAAAATCAGAAAGTTGGAGGTGTACGGAGACTCGGCTCTGATAATCTATCAAGTCAAGGGAGAATGGCAAACTAAGGATCCCAAGTTGATCCCATATCAGAAGTACTTACTGGGGCTGATTAAGGAATTCGAAGAAATCTCTTTCACTCATCTTAGCAGAGACAAGAATCAATTTGCTGATGCTTTAGCTACCCTGGCCGTTATGGCTCAAATGGAAGAAGGGCAGACAACTCAAGCATTGAGGGTCAAAGCAAGGGATGAGCCAGCTTATTGCTTCATGATTGAAGAAGAGCCCGATGGAAAGCCCTGGTATCATGACATCCTGGTCTACTGTAGAACCAGAGAATTCCCTTTGGGGGCAAGCAAAAATGAAAAGAAGATGATTCGGAGATTAGCATTGGGGTACTTCCCCAGTGGAGAAACCCTATACAAGAGGAGCTCCAACGGTGAATTATTGAGATGTGTAGATGCAAAAGAAGCAAAGAGAATCCTCTTTGAGACTCATGAGGGGAATTGCGCAACCCATGCCAATGGGCATATGATGGCTAAGCAAATCATGCGACGTGGGTATTTTTGGACCACAATGGAAAAGGATTGCATCGAGTACTTCCGGAAATGCCATAAGTGTCAGATCTATGCAGATCCGATAAATGTGCCACCTCACAAGTTGTTCAACCTCGTCTCACCATGGCCTTTCGCAATGTGGGGCATCGATGTGATTGGTCCCATCAATCCCAAGGCATCCAATGGGCACAGATTCATCCTTGTGGCCATCGACTATTTCTCCAAGTGGGTCGAAGCAACGTCATACGCTCACATCACACAGAACACGTTTCTCAAATTCTTCAGAAGCAATATCATCTGCCGGCATGGTCTCCCGAATGAAATTGTCACTGATAATGCCAAGAACTTGAATGGTCCGAAGATTCAGAAATTATGTGATCAATACAAAATCCGGCATCTCAATTCCTCCCGCATCGTCCCGGATGAATCGAGCGAGAAGCCGCGAACAAAAATCTAAAGAGGATAATCCGGAAAATGACGGCCACCTATAAGGATTGGCATGATATGCTTCCCTACGCTCTTCACGCATACCGAACTTCCGTGAGAACCTCAACCGGGGCAACTCCATACTCGCTGGTCTACGGCATGGAGGCAGTATTGCCCATTGAAGTTGAAATCCCTTCCCTAAGAATCCTGAAGGAGTCAGGAATTAATGAGTCAGAATGGATTCAGTCGAGGTTGGAACAGTTAAACTTGCTTGATGAGAAAAGGTTAGCAGCGGCATGTCATGGGCAATTATATCAGAGGAGAATGGCTAGGGCATTTGATAAAAGCGTTCGCCCACGCGAATTCCAACCCGGGGACTTAGTTCTGAAGAAAGTGCTGTCAAACCAAAACGATCCACGGGGCAAATGGTCACCAACATACGAGGGACCCTATGTGGTTAAAAAGGCATTTTCCGGAGGAGCCTTGATCTTGACCCAAATGGACGGCGAAGAGTTTCAGAGACCTGTGAATGCCGACACTGTCAAGAGGTATTATGCATAAACGAGTGAAGGATGAAAACCCGAAAGGGCGTCCAAAAAAAAAAAAAAAAAAAACTTGGGGTGAAAACCCGAAAGGGCGTCCCAAGAGCCAAAATGGAGAAATAAGGAAGGGGGTATGGAACCAAGGATGGAGAGGAAACCGTCACGGCATGGGACTTCAGAGAACTTGAAATAATGGCAGTTAAAAGACTTCAAAACCAACTATAAGGAATATGTGAGATCTATCCTTGTACCCTTCCTTTTCCTTTGAAAGTCTATCCCTGTTTTTCTTAAGGCCATAATAAAGTCATACTTTATTCCTTCTACTTTTGTTTTCCTGTTCACTCACTTTTTAAATACTATCCTTCCTCTTTGTTTAATGTGCTATGGATTAGTTAAAATTTTTGCCATAAGATTTGAATTCGAAAATTGATAACCTCACGTACTTTATTATGAGATTTGCAGGGAATCGTCTAAAAAAAAAAAAAAAACAACTAGAAGTGAAAACCCGAAAGGGCGCCTCTGGTCGAATGGACAAAAAGAAAGTAAAAACCCGCAAAGATGCTTTCCGTAAAATAAGAAGAAAGTCGGGAACAGAGGAGGGGCATTCGAAGAAATGGGGTCATAGGTCAAGTCTTGCAACTTCTTTTCCGTTAATCATCGGCCTTCGGTATCTTGTTAAGTACACTTCATCGGGGAAGAACTTCATGTGTCAGGGTTAGACTTGCCTTGTAAGTTGATTTTAATTTCCTGCAATTTAAATTTCTGTTATCAACCTCTGGTTCCTTGATCTAAGTTGATTTTAAATTCCAGCAATTTACATTTCTGCTATCAACCTCTGGTTCCTTGATCTAAGTTGATTTTAATTTCCTGCAATTTAATTTTTCTGTTATCAACCTCTGGTTCCTTGATCTAAGTTGATTTTAATTTCATGCAATTTACATTTCCTGTCATCAACCTCTGGTTCCTTGATCTAAGTTGATTTTAAATTCCAGCAATTTACATTTCTGCTATCAACCTCTGGTTCCTTGATCTAAGTTGATTTTAATTTCCTGCAATTTAATTTTTCCTGTTATCAACCTCTGGTTCCTTGATCTAAGTTGATTTTAATTTCATGCAATTTAATTTTTCCTGTTATCAACCTCTGGTTCCTTGATCTAAGTTGATTTTAATTTCCTGCAATTTAAATTTCTGTTATCAACCTCTGGTTCCTTGATCTAAGTTGATTTTAATTTCCCGCAATTTAATTTTTCCTGTTATCAACCTCTGGTTCCTTGATCTAAGTTGATTTTAATTTCATGCAATTTAAATTTCCTGCTATCAACCTCTGGTTCCTTGATCTAAGTTGATTTTAATTTCCTGCAATTTAATTTTTCTGTTATCAACCTCTGGTTCCTTGATCTAAGTTGATTTTAATTTCATGCAATTTACATTCCTGTCATCAACCTCTGGTTCCTTGATCTAAGTTGATTTTAATTTCATGCAATTTACATTTCCTGTCATCAACCTCTGGTTCCTTGATCTAAGTTGATTTTAAATTCTTGCAATTTACATTTCTGCTATCAACCTCTGGTTCCTTGATCTAAGTTGATTTTAATTTCCAGCAATTTAAATTTCCTGTTATCAACCTCTGGTTCCTTGATCTAAGTTGATTTTAATTTTCTGGTACTTCAACTTCTGTTAACAATTTCTAGGTCATTAGTTCCCTAATTTCAAACACTTAATCGTCCAAAATATGAGTCTGAATCTTTACATAATTCCTACACGGAAATTTCTTTCCTTTAATAGAAATTATGTAAAGAGGGGCAGCTGTCGACACCATATTTTGGCCGATCCCCAAGATCAACAAGACTTTGAAGCCGATCCCCAGCTCTAGGTCTCCCTGGGCCAGCCAATGACATTTCCGATTCCTCTTTATTTTTCTTTACCAGATGACCATATTTCCGAACTCTCCTTAAAAGGAATTGAATCAATGCTAAGTCCTAACATTCGTTAAAGCCCTGCCGATCTCTCAAATCATTTACCGATCTCTCAAACCCGCTGTCGAATTTCCGGACCCGTCGGGTATATCCCTGATCTCTGTTGATAAATGAAGTGAACTAGCATTAGATCTTTTCTTACCAGTTTTATTGCCGATCTCCTTTTCGGAGGATTAAGAGCTAAAGTTTTGGTTCGGTTTAACGAGGGTTCCGATCTTAAGTTTTCAAGTTAAATTTTCAATTTTAATCAAGTCCCGTTCAGCATTTCTTCCCCACCGATCTCATGCTTATTGTGCTTTTCGATCTCTTATACTTAGATTAATAATTGCATTTAGATACTTAGGCAATTCAGAGATTTTCCGATCACATCCATTCATTGAATAAAAGAGACATTCCATTTCATTTCATTTTTTTTGTACAAGCTATTCGGCTGGGGGATCACCCCCAGCCTGATTTACATTTTGCTCACTCTCTCTCTCACCCTCGGCTTCCTCCTCATTGTCCTCATCGCCGCCCTCGAGGCAGTCGGCCATCCAGAGAACTCCTCTTGAGTAGCGCTCGAGTTCAGCCAAGAGGTCCTTGTGAGCATTCACATAGGCTCCGGCTATTCCCGCCACCATCTCTTCGTCTCTCTCCTTCAGCTCCTCGTCTTTCTCCTTAAGCTCCTCATCCTTCGCCTTGAGTTCCTCTATAAGTTGAGTGACCTGAGCGGCTTCGTTGGCGTGAAGCGCCTGGACTTTCCCAAGAGCACGGTCCCTCTCAGCCAAAATATGATTCTGTTCGGCCAGCCTGTCTTCATGGAACTTTGCCCGTCCCTCGACTTGAGATATATAATCCCGAGTGGATGAGAGTTGGGATCGGAGGGAAGCCACTTCCTCATTCTTCTTCCCGATCTCCTTACCTGACTGAATCTTTTCCCGAACCATGGTGCAGTTCACGGACACTCCACGTTCGAGCTCATGGATCGAGTCAAGATATCATCGAGACCATTCCGGGATAACTGTCCCGATCCTCTGAAAGAAGATGGTAGACCCGGGACTTTGGCAAAATCGGGTTCTCTCTATGATCGGTTATTCTTCAAGGAGTCGATCAGTATTTGAGCGCCACGAGAAGAGGTCCTCCCAGAAGCTTGAGTAGGCCCCCTTTCTGTGCTTGGAACAATTGGGAGAGGTGGAGGCTGCTCTTCCGTTCTAGGAGGAGATCGGACAGCTTCTGAGGTCGGCGGATCCGAAGGTTGAGGCGGGTCTCTTTGTATCTCCCCAGGCTCATGACCGGGTGTTCGAAGCATTTCTGAACGCTTCATCTCCTTTACTTTCCGGGAGATCTCTCTTTCCTTCTTCCGCTTCCTAGAACCCTCACCACCCGCCATACCTGCACAAAGAAAAGGTTAGTGAGATCGCTAAGGTCGTGAGAACTGAGATATAGAAAATACCAATGCCGAGTCGAGAGCGGAAGTTCGCGGTCTTGGCGGTGAGCAATTGAATAGTCCAATGGTGCAGCTCGGCAGTCATCGCATCCAAACAAGAATACTTTTGAGTGGCGGCCTGACTCTTCAGATCCATCACTATTAAGCTTTCCTCCTGGTTCAGGGTAATGTGCCTCGGAAGCAAGGGCCCCTGGTACCACCAGCTACGGGGGAAGTCCTCAAAGCAGCTCGGATCTTTGCTCCTCAGAATGAAGAAACGGTTCTTCCAATTCTTAAGGGATGAGGGCAGATCGGAAAAGAGCCCGCAATGAGGCTTCGCCTGAAAGAACCGATGTTCGTCATCCTTTGGCGAGTTAGTGCATGCGGCTCGGCGAACACTTTAGCCGTAGGTCTGATTCCCTTAGATCGGCATAGACCTCGGAAGGCTATCAAGATCCGCCACGAGTTGGGGTGAATTTGAACAATGCATGCTCGGTGAAGTTTTAGGACCTCCTTATAGAAATCGTCTAGAGGGAACCTCAGACCGGCCTTTAACTGTTCCTCGTACACCATAACCATGTCGTTCTCTTCAAAGGAGTGATCGACACGAAGATCGCCGTGGCACTTGATTAGCTCGTACGAATCAGGCCGAATGTTATATTCTTGGCTAAACAATTGCAGATCGGATTCTCGAAGAATCGACAGTAGCTCGTCTATAGGGAGAGTCTCTCTCCCTGAAGAAGGTGCAAGCCTAGATGGTATGACCCGCCCCCGAGTTGGAGCGGAGACCCTGGGAGGTTTTTGTTGAACGCTTGGCCCGACTGCCTCTCCTTCATCAGACGATGACCACGAGAACTGAATGGAAGGAGGGCTCGCCGCTCTCTGACCTTCGGCACCGCTCATTTTCAAAAGAAACAAAGAATTTAAACTAAAAAGAGGATCAAAGCCCTTACCGGAGTCTGATCGGCGTCGGAAGAACTGGAGAAAATGAGAGAACTTCGAAGTTGTGAGCAAGAGACTGAAAATGGAATGAGAGAACAACTGGCTAGTCCCTCACCCCTATTTATACTAGTCCGAGCATTTAATGCTCACGAGATTCCAGGCAGTGCATCGGTTAACGTGAGCTGCCAGCTGTTCTGACACGTCTCTCGAACATCCCAAGGAGATCGGTTAAGTAGAGGTCGGCATAATAAGTTGAATATTTTGAATAAAGGATCAGTTAAGAGTCATTTTGTTAGAATCCAGATCGGACAAATATATCAGAGATCAGAAAATAATCAAATAAGATAATAATTGGAGAAACAAGATTTTTATTTCCAAAAGTTCGGATTACATCATTTGGGCGATCTCTAGGGATCGGATTATGATAAAGGTCTAATTACATCATTTGGGCAATCCCTAGAGATCTGATTACATTGAAGGATTACATCATTTGGGCGATCTCTAGAGACCGGTGGAACATCCTATCTAAAGGACCTATGTCAAAGCCTAGTCTCGTGGCTGAATCAAAAGAGGTGTTTGATCAGGAGACCGGCTATTGACATCGGATAGATGTCGGCTCGGATGGGGTGACTATGACTCCCATGAAGATGAGAGACATCGTCACCGATGTTACCACTCGAAACCGACCCGCTGTCGGAACACCCAATGTGGAGGAAAGACGCTGTCGGAACACCCAATGTGGTAAGAAGCCGAATAAACTCAGATGAGCGACTCGAGACCGGCATGATCAAGGTCCGCAATCCAGATCGGTCAATTAATCCAGTTCTCTCACCGTCATCAGACAAGGTTATTCGATCACCGGGATCGTAAATTTTCAGTCGGTGAGTAAAAAGGTCCATCGGAAAGGGATCAAAAGCCACAGTCTTAGCCGGAATTACTGCCGGAACAGTTAAAACAAGTAAGAAGGAAGAGAGGAGAATCAGATGAAGGAAATGTCTCTGTTGTCAGGGGTATATATAGGGGGAAAACGAGCATTTATTGCTAAGCAGAAAACGAAGCGGACGCTTCGGGAATCGAGGGACAATTAATGCTTTGACCAGACCGGACCTGAAGAAGGGTAAAGATCGGAATAGTAGATCGGAAGGTGGGAGACCAGCATGAAAGGTCGGAAAGAACATGTGAAAGAGATCAGAAAGAGGAGGGATCGGTAGGCAAAAAGAATAAGACAAATCCCAATAACCGTCGTCAGAATCAGAGCCGAGGTAGTTAAGGCGTTGCAAACGAGATCTCCACCGCACGCCTAAGAATCGCCCGCAATGCTGACAGGTGCCAGGGTATGTCATGACAGTCCTGTACATTCCAATCTCCACCGTTGATCCCACTTGTAAGGACAAACCCGGAACCCTTAGATCAAGAGAGAAGACGACAATACCGGCGTCTTTCGCTCTTAGCCCTAAGATCGTTCCGGACAAGGAAATTTGGACCGTCAGATGGAAAGAAGAAAAGGACAAATATTATGAAGAGTGATCTCAACCATTCATTTTGATTCTCTTTAATTCCTGAACCTCCGATCATGTCCTTCGAAATCTTGACCCTCCATCTCCCTCAAAATAAATCCTGACCCTTCACGAAGAGCACCCGATTCCTATAAATACCTGCATAAAAACTGTTCAAGGGACGGACGGAAAAATAGACAAGAGGCTGTTATTATAGCAGAGGAACTCTGAAAGTTCATTTAGTTTGTTACTCTGCTACTTAGAAGTGTCGATTAAAAAGACTTTTGAAACTAGTTTTCTGAAGTGTTTTCTTGAAGAGATTCCGAATCGGAACTCTACATTTCGGTTTGTTCATTATCTGGTCATACTCTCACTTTCTGCCTTTTATCATCTCTGTTTTCACTGTCCAAGCTCAACTTCATATCACTCGGTTCTTTCTATCTTGATCTGATCGCATTTTAGCTAAGTACCCTCCAGTTCACGAAGAACACCACCCTCCTGACTATCAATCCGTTGCCTTATCACCATTCGACACCCCATAGTTATTTCAATAAAATTGGCTCCTTACAGGTAAGAGCTCAGTTTTATTAAGTGCCTATATTTATTTTCGGCATTTTCTTTGTTCTTCTTACATCTGTGACTTTCTTCAAGATTACTTTTGCACAAACGATCCCTAAAGAATGACACTTCCAAATCATCTCTTTAGTGATCAGTTCATTTTTATTAATCTTTATCATTTCTGAAAGCAAGTTTTCAAACTCCTAGTAGTATATAAATGGTTGGGTAAACGTAGGTAACTGCAACTTAGAGGTCTCTTTTAAAGAGAAAACATGAATAACACGTCGGAAGATAGCCAAACTATTAGGCTAACGTAAGCGACAATTTGGCAAGATGTCATAAAGCGAAATAAAACCAAAGTAAACAAAACAGAATAGATCGGATGTTAATAGATTTGGTAAAATGACTACATGAAAAGGTCAGTGAATCAAGTCTAGTGTTCCCCGTTCAGTCACAGGGTATCCAGAAACCTTATCCCCAGCATTTTTGAATGCCAGAATTCTTAGTTTTAGGTTCTTAGGACCCGTAGATGTGGTTAAATTTTTAAAGGTCGGAAAAGTCTTTGTCCGAGTCCCGTCAAAATAGAAGAGGTCGGAAGAGTCCTTATCCTATCCTTGCCTAAAAGTTTTAAATCAACAGTTAAAGGAGATCAGAGGAGAGTTCTTATCTGGTCTCCAACCCGAAATCCCAATAAAAGAAGATCGGAGGAGAGTTCTTATCCGGTCTCCAATCCAAAAATCTCAATACTCTTAAAAGAGATCGGAGGAGGGTTCTTATCCGGTTTCCAATCCAAAATTTTAATGAACCATTAAAGGAGATCGGAGGAGAGTTCTTATCCGATCTCCGATCCAAAATTTTTAATACATATTTAAAGGGATCGGAGGAGAGTTCTTATCCGGTCTCCAATTCAAAACCCCAATAAATATTCAAAAGAGATCGGAGGAGAGTTCTTATCCGATCTCCAAATCAAATTTTAATAAATATGCAGAATAATCTCGCAAGCAAAAGACATAACTCAACTTCAACTCACTAAGGTTGTCTCATTTACTTATGTATCTGGGTAATCCAAATAGTGATAAAGCAAATATTCCCCTATATCAGAAGGGTGACATATTCATTCGAGCCTTCCTAATTATCAAATTTGAAAGTGTAAAGTTAAATCTACTTACCCTTGTTAAGGGACGAGGTGAGGTGCCTAACACCTTCCCCACCCGTTTACGGACCCCGAACCTAGAATCTCTGTCTTGAAGTGGTTTCATTTTTAATTTATTTCCCCAAATGGTTTTCTTTAGTTTCCCTCAAAACTAAGGTGGCGACTCCTCACTCTTTCCCACTTCGGTGAGTGATCGTCCAGGCGACCGCAAAATCCCATTGCGACACCTGCTAAAAATGGATAAAAAAGTTCTTCGGAACTTATGAAAAACACTTCCAAAATTTTCAATCAATCCCAAACTCCATTTCATCAACAAAATCTCAATATTTCTCAAATATACTCCCATTTCTCATCATTTCATTTCATAGGATATTCATGTACAAGTCATAAATAAATATTCACTTTTTCATTCATAAACATAATTTTTACTATTTACATTGATAACAAAATACATTACATGAGTCTCAATTTCGTATGAGAAAATAAAAGTTAATTACAAAATACCCAAAATGAAACCTAGTGTCCTACCAATGCACTGATGTCGGTGAGGTGACACGGACACTATGCAGAGTTATAGAAGATCTCACCCAGTCTGTGGTCTACTAGGCTCTCGGTCGGTCTCTCCAGAACCTACGCGTGACAAAAAGTAACACGCTAAGCAATAATGCTTAGTGGTGCCAATAATAAAATAAAAAGAAATAACAGAAAATAAATATGCAGTGCATGTCTTGATGTCTTATGCAGACAATTTTTCGATCATTATTGATAATCTTATTTATTTTGTACTTGTTAGATTCATAATTTCATTAAATTTATCCACTTCCATTTTTGGTTGCCCAAGCAACCTATACTAGATGACTGGACTGGATAAACGGGTAAACTGGCACTGGGTATCAAGTACCTCAGGCTGTCACACCATCGGTCACATATGTATCTAACGGTGTGCAACAGAACAGCTAATAAGCTGTAATAAACATTAGGCGCAAGGCCAAGTATCAACACAATGTCAAAATGGCTAAAGCCATAAAATCACAGAATGGCATAATATCATGTGCAGTATTGCTAACTGAAACCTATTAGCATGCCAACCTATCAAAACCAATCTTGCTAGGTGTACTAGGGCATGTTACACTTTTAAAATTTACAATTCTATAAATTTAGGTTTAGGTGTTACTATTCATTTTCTTAGTCAACTAAAATGTTGACTTTTGCATAGACAATAGGTACATTGGTTCTAATACTCCCAACATACCACATTTTGCATTCTAAAATTGTTGGTATTGGTTGCCAATACCATTTCTAAGTTTAGTATTAGTTATTCAAAATTTTTAGATTTCAAGCCTCATATTTACTATTCCATTGGTCATTTGTACAATAGGAATTTGGCAAAATTGTCTTCACGAAAGTTGTTCCTTATTTTGTCTAGTTACATTTCCTTTTTTGAATCACTCCATTTGGAGTTTTGTAGCTCAAGTTATGGCCTAAACACCATAACTGGCCGGTTGGACAAAATCTAAAATTCTGGGCAAAACTGGTTCTGCCAGATTTGGTAACCTAAGTTTGGTTAGCAATTTGACTAGGTTATGGTCAGAATTTCTATTTGTGTTCTTCATGAAAGTTGTAGGTCTATGTCTCAGCTTTCTGTTGGTAAAATTTCAGATCAATTGAACTTTTCTACACTGAGTTATGACTAAATGAATAAACACTGTTTATTTGGTCATTTTGCCCAGGCAAAATGCAAGTCACCCGGATTAGGGCAATTTTTAAGCCAACTTGGTTTGGTTTTCTGGGTAGGGTTTCTTCACTAAAGTTGTGTCATTATGTGTCTAGTTTCATATCTAATTGGCCTTGCACCAATTGAACCTCTACAACTCCATTTATAACTGCCCAAACAGGCTGGACTCACTTCCAGACCTGCAGGTCACCCAAGGTAGCTCACCCAAACTCAAATCCCAAGCTACAACTCACTTCAATTCCTCATTATACATAGCCAAATGGTCACTAATTGACCATTTAAACTTTCATTCACCAACACATGAACAAAGTCCAAGTTTTGTGCCCCAAACCCTAACTCCAACATTTCTCAAATCATGTAAAAATATGCCAATCAATTTGTTCATCACAATTACTCATCAATATCACTAATAAACATAACTAATTCTATCAAAACCATTAATTTTCCTCTTATTCCTATGGCTGCCAAAAATTTAACTTCTCCCATACTTCATATTTTCTTCAATTATCATGTCATACTAGCTTGTTTCAACATGCATATAACACTTAAAGAAGAGAAATGAGGTAATTATGGCACTAACCTTGACTTGGCTTTTTCTTCTTCTTTCAAACTTCAAGTTTTCTTTAATCTTTCACTTTTAATCTTCTTACCATAAGCAAATATGAAGTTTTTGTTTTGGGGACTAACTAATTTATGGAGATTTTGCAAGGATTTTAAGTTTGGGAAGGAAAAGAAAAATGGAGGAAAGGATGAAGAGTGGTTCGACCAAAGAGAAAGTGGAAGAGAATCTGATTATTTTCTTTCATTTTCTGCCCCATTTATTCATTTTAAATAGGTTATAGCCACGTGTCACCATGTGATTGGGTGAAGGCACACTAATGACATCATGTGATGTCATAAATTTCCATTTAATTCTTTTTTTTCTTTTCTTTTCTACTCATTTTCAATTCAATTTTTAGTAATATTTATTCATATTTTATGTCATAATAATTATTTACTTAATTGGACAAGTTAGCAAAAAATCATCTCTGAAGACGAAATGACCAAAATGCCCCCCGTTTGGCTTATTGAGCCAAAATTGTCTGTACCGATTGAAAAAATTTCCTAAGTATTTTCTTGGCATTTTAATGTCATAGGAACCTCAATGACCCTTCTCTAGAGTCCCAAAAATTATTTTATAAATTTTCTCTCGGGTCTAGGGCTCCTAGTTGCGAGAACCGCAACTTCCCACTAGGTTACCCATCACTAAGACACCAGCTCATTTAACTTGGTTGTATTTTATTTCTAAAATTTTTTCTAAATTTTTCTTATTAATATTTGAGTTAATTATGGCTCCTCACTTTAGTTTAAAATGTTTTTTCAGACATTCTAGCTATCCGGACTTACACCAATCACTGGAACAGTAGAATGTACGGAATTGCTACAGTGAGGATGTTACATTAATAGTATTATAAGGCTATTGCAAAAGGAATAATAATTTTTTGATTATTCACAAATATTTTATGAATTTTATTCTAAACCCAGTATGAGACAAAAATTGAGCAGCGTAAAGTTTAGGTTTACCTATGCTAAATATGACACCTGAAATGCGTCCAGAACGTCTGAAAATGCTAGGATTGACTATAATATTGATCACGATCCGAGACAAGTCGTCGAACAGTTGGATCTGGCCGAAAATGAGGTCCTGGAGCCAGTGAGCTATCTTCAATTCGATCGCACCTAAATTATTCCAAAAAATTGTTAATAATTATCATGAAATTATTTTTAATTTTTGGAAATCGAAAAAGCTCAAAATTCTCATCAAGCGATCTGGACCGTCCGATAATTGCCTTTTTCAAACAGCGTCCGATCAGAGCGAGACTGGTCCCATTTTGAAGATTTCGTCACTCTGAGTCCATCGGTGGTCTTAAATTTCAGATCCAACGGTCGGATACGCGGAAAAGCAGCCAAACATCTCGAAACCCATGTGTTTTTCTCCTATCTTTGCCTCGCCTGTTCTCCTTCCTCTGGCCACCAAACGAAGTGCCACTGGTCCCATCTAAAAGCTGGGCATCGCAGGAGTTCGTGGCACTTGGAACCACTAGAAATGGTAGTCAGAAACAGCCGAAAAATCGTCAAAAAGTTGGATCCTCATTCGTGCGATTTCTCTCTCTCTCTCTCTGTCTCTCCTCTTCTTCTCGCTGACGTTGCTGCAGTCCATAGCCGTCTGGTGCCTCGCCATCGTCATCCCGCCATGGAGGAGTTGCTGGGCGGGTCACCAGTGGTGGTGGGTGGGTTGTCAGAGAAAGACAACGAGAGGAAGGAAAGGAGAAGGAACGGGAGAGAGAGACAAGAAGGAAGGGGTGTCTCTTGTGCTACGTTTTTTGCTCTTTTTTCTTTTTTAACTTATAATTACACTATTAGTCCCTCAACTTCTTATATGTTTATAATTAAGTCCAAAATTATTTTATTATGTTAAAGTTTAATAAAACTTTAATAATGATAAAAATAAATATAATATAGGAAAATTTAATTATTTTATTCTCATTTAATAAATTAACTTTAATTATTATTATTATTATTTTTTTTTATGGAAACAAAATTATAATAACAATTTAAAAAAATATAATAATAATATATATAGCAAATGACATTCATAAGGTAAATATCATTATTATAAAAATACTAATTTAGGACCTCAAATAAGACAGTAATAAGTTACAATCACAATATTTAAAATATTATATATATATAATTGGGTTGTTACAGCGGTGATGATAAAAGGATGAGGGGCAGTGATAACGTTAGCAATAAATAACAAAAAGAATTAAAATAAATAATTATAATTATATTTATTTTTTATATATAATAATGATCTTATTTTTTTAATATAATTAATTATGTTATATAATTGTAATTTTATTTTATTATTTTTTTATTATTAAATAATATAATTAAATTTATAATATAATTATAATTATAATTATATTACAATATTATGTCATATTAAATATAACTGAGTTAAATTTGAATCAAATTAATAAAATTAAAGCTCACTGCTGCCGTAAAAAAATGAATTTTTTTTACAAAAATGTGCAAATGAGTTAATTTTTATTTTTTGCATTGCATTTTCCTTAAAAGTTGAATTTAGTAAGCTTATTTTTTGTATAATTAATTCTAATTTAAATTTAAACTCGAAAACTTACCACTCTAATGCGCTAAAGCCAAGCCTAATTTCAACAGACGAGCCAGTTAAAAGTCCACTAATGGCTGTGGCGGGAAAAACATGCCATTTCCCGCCACATTACGTTAGGCGAAGCCAAAAATACACTCTTACTCCTTGCATACGCTGAGCCTACTCTCTGCCTCCCTCTCTCTGCAGCCATGGCCCCCGATTCCTCTCCAGCTCCCTTCAGTGACGGTATTCATCTCTTTCTCTGGTTTTCTGTGTTTTTTTTTGTATCTTATATGTCTTTCAATTTTTGTTTCTGAATCCTAACAGGACCTTCTTCTCCGGATGAATCCCTCTCCAGTCCCATCGGCAGCACATTCTCCTCCCCCGCTGGTAACACCTCTCGCCGGAACAGATGCAGGGGTAGATCCACTACCACTTCGGCCTTCGCCACCACCCCTCCTTCCCAATCCCGCTTTGCCACTTCAGAATCAACCCCGACTCCTCACCTGAGCAGATCCAATGCTCGCCAAGCCGCCGTTTCAACCCCTTCTTCCGCTTCTGGGGGCCCACCCTCCTCAGAAGGAGGGGATGACATGGACGAGGCTACACCCACTTTCGTGTGGGGTACCAACATCAGTGTTCAGGATGTTAAAGCTGCTATCCAGATGTTTTTGAAGCATTTTAGGGATCATAGTCAAAGTCATGGGACTGAGATTTTTGAGGAAGGGAAGTACATGAAAGCGATACATAGAGTTCTGGAAATTGAAGGCGAGCTGCTTGATGTTGATGCTCATGGTGTGTTTGGTTATGATTCTGATTTATATGCGAAGATGGTTAGGTACCCACTTGAGGTTTTGGCCATTTTTGATATTGTTTTGATGGATATTGTGAGTTTGATTATCCTTTGTTCGAGAAGCATGTTCAAGTGAGGATTTATAATCTTAAGACATCCACTACAATGAGAAGTCTCAATCCTTCTGGTAATTTTCTTCTCTTCAATTGTAGTCCAATTTGATAGAGATTCATTTTTCTACATTTCATTTATTTTTCTAATTTGGTAAAGGATTGCTTAGACTGAAAGTGTGGGATGTCTTATATTTTTTGCTGAATTTTGGGCAATTAAACCGAGTTAGTGTAGTGTCATTGATAATTTTCAATAGGTTGCTTATTGATTTATGACTGATAGGTTGTTTGTTTAAGTAAGAATTTGGAGTTTTTTTAATGTCATACCATGCTTTAGTTTACTGGGTTTTGTTTCCCTCGAATTGTGTTTTAGGTGAACATTTTTGGCCTTTTATTTAATCCTGATAGTATGTATTTTGTAAATCAAGATTTTGATGGATTATGGGTGTAATTTGGTTAGATATTGAGAAGATGGTGTCCCTTAAGGGAATGATGATTCGTTGCAGTTCTCTAATGCCAGAGATCAGGGAAGCAATATTTAGATGCCTTGTGTGTGGGTACTTCTCTGATCCCATTGTTGTAGACAGAGGTAACTGCTGCATGCTTTTAGTTGGCTCAACTCCACTGAATACATGTTTTGTATGATTTTATGCCGTTTGTTGACTATTGGATGTTATCAGGAAGAATAAATGAACCTACAACATGCATGAAGCAAGAATGTCTTGCTAGGAACTCTATGACATTGGTTCATGACCGGAGCAGGTAACAACTATCTTTGATTTACTTGGCTAACAGTCTGAACCTTGTTTCATTTGGGACTTAAAAATCATAATCACATGTCTTATAAGACTTAGTAAATTGCACCGTCCCTGAACTTGTGAGCTTAAACTTCAATTTGTTACAATAAAATCACTCAACTATAAATTTATGTCAAAAAAAACTTTCTAACCTTTACCCTAATAACAGCTTTGTAGGTTAAAATGAATAAAAATACCCTTTTACCCTTCTCTCAAAAATAAAATTACTACTTTGTTCTTTTTTTCATTCTCTTTCTCCCTCAATCAAATTAATTAATAATTATTTATCAATAAAATTATTTTATTTTATAATAATTATTGTGAATGCTTCTCTATTTTCTTTTTTTTATTACTATTATTATAATAAAATTTAAAATAATATTTTATTAAAATGTCTTAGTTACCCATCTTCAAATAAAATAATTCCATATATTTTATTTGATAATAATAATAATAATAATAATAATAATATTTAATAAAAAATAATAAGAATTAATGATAATATATAATTAATAATAATTATTATAAAGTAAAATCATTTAAATGATAAATAATTATTAATTAATTTGATTATAAAAATGAAAGAAAGAGAACGAGAAAGGGATAAAATAGTAATTTTATTTTTAGAGAGAGAGGCAAAAGGGTAATTTTGTTCTTTTTAACTTGAAAATTTACTATTTTAAGTTATAGAGATTTTTCTAAAATAAAATTAAAGTTGAGTGATTTTTTTTGTAACAAATTAAAATAAAATTAAACAATCCCCTAGGTTCAAGGATAGTCGGTGCAATTTACGCAATAAGACTTCCAACACTTCTCTACTATGTGTGCTCTAACGTGCACATTTGGGTGAATTTATGGTAGAAGCTATTCTAAAGCCTAAACCGTGTGCAACTTGCAACGTTGACTAAATTGAGCCTATGTCTAACATTAAGACTTGGATCAGACCTATAGGTTGAAAGATCTGAACTTAAAGTCTGAGATAAATGAGATTATGACACAATCTTCTGAATGGAGAGGAGGAAGAAGTTTATGGATTGTTTTACTGCTAACAAATAAGACCAACTGTCCTCTTAAAAATAGACCTTCAAAATGAGAGTTGTGGTTTCTTGATTTTTTGGATCGTAATTAACTGCTCCTGCTTCAAAAAATCAGGTTTGCAGATTAGCAGATTGTGAGGCTTCAGGAGACCCCTGATGAGATCCCTGAAGGAGGAACACCACACACGGTGAGCTTGTTGATGCATGACAAGTTGGTGGATACTGGAAAGCCTGGTGATAGGGTTGAGATGAGACCAGAATAGCCATAGGACATATTGTCGGACTGCAGAAAGGAAATTGGAAACTTCTATCCAATTAATGTATGTTTCTTCAATAGGTCACCGGGATTTACAGAGCTATGAGTGTTAGAGTTGGGCCCACACAAAGAACCGTAAAATCAGTGTTCAAGGCATGTTTCAAACTTTTGCCCATTATGAGTTGAAGCCTCTTTGGCCATGTGTTAACTTATTTTTCAGGGATGATGTGACATGAATGTAATGATCTTTTCCTTCTGATTGCAGACCTACATTGATTGTCTTCATATAACGAAAACTGACAAATCAAGAATGCTGGCAGAGGATCCTATGGAAGTTGATAATGGCTCACGTAGAGTGGAGGAAGATGTCCAATTTGATGAAGTCAAAGTATGTTCGTATATGCTTTCTTCTCTTCTGGAAAGAAAGTTTGTTCATTTTGTCTACTTTGATCACATTCTTGTTTGAAATTGCAGATACAGCAATTAAAAGAGCTGTCTAGACAGCCTGATATTTATGACAGACTAACACGGTCTTTGGCACCAACATATGGGAACTGGATGATGTGAAGAGAGGTCTTCTCTGCCAGGTACCTGTGTACTGCACCATTGCTGCTTTGTCAGATGGATTTTTAAAAATCACTGTTATTTAATGCAGTTCTGTTAGTGATTGTTGTTTGATTGCCCAAAATGTAGCTCTTTGGAAGGAATGCCCTGAAGCTGTTATCTGGTGCTAGCTTTCGTGGTGATATCAATATCCTTCTTGTTGGTGAACCTGGAACTAGCAAGTCCCAACTGCTCCAATACATACACAAATTGTCTCCCCGTGGCATCTACACTAGTGGAAGAGGGAGCTCTGCTGTTGGCTTGACTGCATATGTTAGCAAAGATCCTGAGACAGGGGAAACGGTATGACTGTAATTATTATTGTATTTCCTTTTCATCGAACAAGTTCATACATGTATGTAAAATTTTGGGAGATGTTGATATGTATGTAAAATTTTGGGAGATGTTGATATATATGACAATCTTATAGGTTCTTGAGAGTGGAGCTCTTGTTCTGAGCTACAGAGGAATCTGCTGTATTGATGAATTTGACAAAATGTCTGAAAATGCAAGGAGCATGTTACATGAGGCTGGTTGTATTTTCCTTTCCTATAAGTTTAGAGGAGTATTGTTATAAATGGCACTGAAAATAAAATTTTTGTTAAGATGTCAAAATTTTTAATCCAAAATCATTTAGATTGGAGAAAGAGAATTCATATAGTCGATTCCAAATTTTTGGGATAAAGGTTTAGTTGAGTTGAGTTGAGTCGGTACAAATGTTGGAGATGAGAACTTCAATGAGCATGCATACTTTTCTGCTACTCATATGTGCTTGAGATTATTTAAGGATGACCTTTTGACAATTTCATAAGATATGCTTTCTTGAGGGGTTCCCTGTTTCCCTGTAAAAGATCTGATTTAATAGTATGTCAAGCATTACTGGCATGTGTGGCTTGGCATCATGCTTTTAAACATAATCTGTTTGGTATTTTTTCATATAATGGAATTGTTTATTTCAACTCTTGCAGGTAATGGAACAGCAAACTGTTTCCATTGCAAAGGCTGGAATTATTGCTTCCCTTAATGCTAGAACATCAGTATTAGCCTGTGCAAATCCTGTTGGCTCACGCTATAATCCTCGTGATCGACAACATGCACCTTCCTCCTACCTTGTTATCCAGGTGAGGGATACAATCCTTATGCAATGCATCTGGGGCAGCAAACAGCTTTGTGGTCTGCTAAATGATTGAGGCTGTGCATGCATCTGAATTGAATGTAATATAGCAGTAGAAAATAGGTTGCAAATTTCCAATGTATTTCTTGAGTGTTACCTTCACTTCAGCTGCTAAAAGTTAATAAAATTTGACAGAAAAATGGTAAATTCTTTTTGAAAAATGGTAAATTCTTGTAAGTGGCTGTTATTGCTAAAATAATGAATCTAATCATGGATGTTTTCTCAGGTTTGACCTCATATACTTGATTCTTGACAAGGCTGATGAACGAACAGACAGGCACCTTGCCAAGCATATTGTTTCATTGCACTTTGAGAATCCTGAGGTGTGAATTTCAGCAAACTTCTTTTCTGAGAGCCTATTTTCAGTGATTTCTCTTAAAATTTGGTCCATTTGCAGATTGCACAGGAGGACGTCTTAGACATTGCTGCATTAACTGCATATGTGAGCTATGCTCGTAAGCATGTTCACCCAAAGTTATCTGATGAAGCTGCTGAAGAGTTGACTCGGGGATATGTTGAGATGAGAAGGAGAGGTAATTTCCCTGGCAGTAGCAAAAAGGTATGATGGTGGTATTCCCTATTTCTCATTCTTCTGCGTCTCATGCATACTAGTTTGATAGAATTAGTAAATATATCTTTTAGCAATATATTCTCATGCAGCCATATGTCCTCAGTGTTTTATCTCAATTCTCAACTCAATTAAGCCCAAAGTAGTTAGGGTTAGCTATGTGTGAATCTCTTCCTCTATTCCACATGTTTGAGGGTTATATCTTTCAAATATATATTCTAACATCTTTACAGTACTTCCCTCCAAATGATCCTAGCTTTGCTACTTTCTTTGCCTTAAATATGCTCAACTTTCTATATTGGTGCATTTGTTGGTCTACTATGTACCATTCTTTCTCCTTCTATCCCTTTTCTATGATATTTGATTTGATAATTCAACTCTGAACTATTTATGATCCAAATAGAATTTTTTTTTTTTTTTGACTTAGCCATCTTGTATTGTTAGGTGATAACTGCAACACCTAGGCAGATAGAAAGTTTGATACGCCTTAGTGAAGCTCTGGCACGGATTCGTTTGTCAGAATGGGTTAGTACAGCTTCCTTTGTGTGTATGTTTCATTGGAATTTCAGAATTTTGAGCTTCCTTTGTGCTCTGGAACTGGTACATGCAGGTTGAGAAGCATGATGTAATCGAGGCATTTCGACTTCTGGAAGTTGCAATGCAACAGTCAGCAACAGATCACTCCACTGGTAATCCTCCAATTCCAATGGTTTTATTATTTTATTTTCCAGAGCAGACAAACAGGATTGTAATGATGCCTTCTCCCTTCTCTCTTCCAAAGGAACTATCGATATGGATCTCATCACAACTGGAGTTTCAGCAAGTGAAAGGATAAGGAGAGAGAATCTTGTATCGGCGACTCGAAACGTGATCATGGAGAAGTTGCAACTTGGGGGACCTTCAAATTCAATGCGCTTGTTGGAGGTAAATCAAATTTCAGTCTAATCTTTTACGAGACCTAATATTACAACTCACACTTGGATGCACTTGATTGATCTTGTAGTTACTGGAAGAACTGAAGAAGCAGAGCTCCAGCAGCGAAGTTCACCTTCAAGACGTAAGAATCTCTCTCTCTCTCTCTCTCTCCCTGTGCACCGGGAAGATAAATGGCGAACTGATTACACCATGCGTTTCATTTTCTTCTTTCTGTTCAGCTGAGAAATGCAGTTGCAACTAGCGAGCGAGGGATTTGTAGTTTTCCATGGTGACACTGTAAAACGGATATAGAAATCGGAATGGCCTAGATTTATAACTATAAAAGCTGACCTAGAAAATAGAAATGAGTGCTATATGATTGGGTGAAAGTTGTCCAGCATTTGTAGATTAGCTATCACATGATTATAAATTGATAAATTCTTTTGATAGTTTGAATCCAAATGCTTGAGCTTGCAGTTGTGCATGGGGATGGATGGCGGTGGAGGAATTTGTGATCAGATTTTGGTTGGGGTGTAAGCAATCATTCTTATTCGGATTGGCAAAAACTGTAAATAAATCTTTCATCAATCCACTATTGCAAGCCATTTGCTAGCAAAACAGAGCTCTGATAAAAATAAACAGCGTCTGTGGCTTATGTGGGACGTTTAAATATGTAACTCACTTAAACCAGAGTAAGTGTGTATCTTATTAAGGAAATTAGATGAAATATATCCTTACTTTTTGAGAGGTTTGAATGCGTCTATATTGATTTTTTTTTTTTCATTCAAATAAGATCAAAGCCAATTATTTAAAAAAAATAATAAATTTTCTAATTTTAATAATTAAATATTAATTTTATAATTATATATATTAAAAATTATTTATTATTTAAAAAATAAAAAATATACCTTCCAGTAGTCTTCTTCGGCTTTACCATCAAACAAAATTTCCCCTCACTTTTCCATCAAAAGCCCTATATTCACAAACCCCACTCGAATTCTTCTCCTCCATCGAATCTTTGTGTTGATTTTTTTGATATTTTTCTGGGTTTGGTTTCTGGATTTCATTGTTTGATTTGTTGTTGTATTTTTAGATTTTCTTTTTTGTTGAATTTTCTAATTAAATTTGAAAGATTTTTTATTTCTTAACTTTTTGATTTAATTACCTATGGAGAGGGAATAGGCATAGTATGAGTTCATTATATATGTAGTAAGGGCTCCCGGCTTATCATTGTATCAGAGCCTGGTTATGCTTGTATTATACATACTTTATTGGTAAGTAGGAGAGAAATTTTCAACTTATGATATCTCTTTCAATCTTTGTATCACTTTTTTCTATCATCTTTTCTTATCTTGGTATATCAGTTGGAAACTAGTAACAGCTTGATTTCTTCCTAAAAGGTAGAGCGATCTCTAGCCATAACGCCACGTATCAAAACATGGCTTGTCAAACACCTAACCCTGTTGCTGAAACTCATCTTCAGACCCCTTCTCCCTCTGAAATTGTTAATCTCACTTCATCTCTTTCTTTTTCTTCCCCGCTTCGAAGAACCTTATCTTCCAGAATTGATAATCTCGTGGAAATATCTACTCCACCTGAGGATGCACAGGTTGGAGAATCTCTCTTATCTCTTCTCAGTCCCTATAACATCTATAGACGATCTAGATCCTTAACCAGATCTATAAGATCTCTCATTTCCTCTACAAGATCTTTATCAAAAGAATACGTTCAGGCTTCCAAAATGGACCAATGCTCTCTTCAGAGCTCCTCTGCTGAACAGTATGTAACTTTAGAGATTCCTCCTCAACTCATCCCCAGATGGAGACAAGAAGGATTTTCTCATCTCCACGTCGGAGCTGTTAGACTTATCCTCAGTCTACATGGAAGACGGGGGCTTCCAGTGACGGCAAGAGTATCACTCCTGGATACAAGATTCTTACAGTATGAACATGCAGTGATAGGAACATGCCTTATCACTTTGCATGCTGGAAGTGTGGTACTGACGTTATTCCCAAACTACAATCTCTCCCTTAGAGATCTACATCTCAGCACTGCTTTGAAAGCCCAAATCCAACTCACTGGTGCAGCTCAAGTCACATCCTCTATGATGGCTACGTTACACCATCAGATTATCTACAGGCTACAAGATCATGCAGTTGATCTATCTCAGCCATCTGTATCAAATGACGCTCTGCTTGTGTTAGCAGATACTGAGACCACCCCAACAATTTTTCAGATACCTAGGCAACTGCCTAGAAATGAGCTTGAACAGCTCATTCCGAAGGATTGGCTAACCAATTATGAAAGGCTCCATTCAACCTCCCAACCAATCCAGATCACAGAATCTACTTTCAGAAGAAATCCTGACGGTACAGTACAGACTTCCTTCCAGCCACCACGACATTTTACAGGATCTTTGCTTGTATTCCAGACCATGATGGTCCAGCCATTAGAAAATGAGCAAGAAGATTTTCCCATTGGAGCAGTAACACCTGATAACCATGGTTCACTTTGGACGACATTCCTCCCTCAAAATGGAGGGATCGTCTTGTAGAATTTAAAGCTTGGCTTGATGTTCAGATGCTTCGAGAAGATGCTGATTCTCACACTGTTCTCAGAGAATATATCTCTCAGACTACTGGCACATTACAAGACTGGTTTGCCTCCATTGGAGAATATAATAAAGTCCAGTTTTGTCACCTGAATGTTGTATAGGCTGTCAATGCTATTTTTGCTAAGTTTCTTTGCGATGCATCTTTATATAGCAAACAGCTAAGACATAAGTTTTTTGACATGCGTTGTTACTCTTTGAAAAGGACAGATATTGAAAAACATTACCAGCGCATGGCTCAGCGCTATTATTTACTAAACGGGTATAATGATGTCAACCTCAGGCATACCTACATTGCTTCTCTTCCATAAGTATTACAACCTGAACTCCACAGAAGCATCACTGCTACCAGAAGAGCAATGAGTGCCATCACCGTTGGAGAAATCCATCAGATGACTTTAGCCTGTTTAGATAAGATGTGCGAGCAACAGAAATTGTTCAAGGATATCATTGACAATAGCAAAGCCTTGAAGAATATCTGTCAGAAGTCCCACCTTGCCATCAAATGCAAGGAAAAGAATTGTGAATGCAAACTAAAGAAGAAAGGGCATTACAAGAAGTATTTCTCTGGGTTCAAACCCCCTTTCAAGCAGAAGAAAGGAAGAAGGCTAGTCAGATACTTTCGAAAGAAAAGAACAGGTACAAAGAAGTCTGATAGATGCTACATCTGTGGCAATCGAGGTCACTATGCCAAGAACTACCCTAAGAACCCCAATAAGGCAGTTAAGCTTTTACAACACATACAACAGGCTTCTCACATCTCCCTGGAGCATGATGATGTTGAATCCCTATTTTCTGAACAAGACAAACCAGATGGAGACACAGTCTTTGCCCTTGGAGCAGATACTGGCTCAGAGCAAGACTACTCTTTCTCTTCAGAGGAATCCAGCTCAGATACTGAAGTCCATTACCCATCTTACCTGGCCCAACATATCCAATCCTCCCAATCAACTTATGGCCCAGACACTATTCCAATTCCTTTAGTTTCACTTCATATTCTTCTTAGTAAATATGAACGGCCCATTAGTGTCATTGGTTTCCTAGATACCGGGGCTCACAAAAGTATGATGAACCCAGCCATCTTACCTTCAGAATACTGGGTCCCCCATGAAGAATACTTTAAGGTAGCAGATGGGAATGTTTTCAAAACTAGCCTTATCACCAAGCATCCCATTGGAATTCAATTTTTCCCTACCTGTATCCTCTGGACTAGGGTTATCGGGTCGGATCTTCCTGACAAAGATCTGTTAATAGGCTTTGACTTGTATTAACAGGCAAAGCATTTGAAGATCCTCCCCACAGGATTAAAATATAAGAGGAATTTTCAGCCATTCACATCTGTCCCAAGATTATATTCTTTGGCTGACGCTTCAGCAGAATTCCAAGAACACAAGGAGCTCCTCTTAAGATCCTGTGTTGATTCTCATGCCCATTTTCACCATCATCACCCCCTGTGGAAGAACCCAGAATTCTTTGTCAATCTTCCATTCAAACTCAATGAAGATATCAACCCGACAAAGGTATCACACCCGGGGATGAATCCTGCAGACTTGGCTCTAGCCTAAGAAGAGTGTAAACAGCTTCTCTAATAAGGTCTCATAGAACCCACTTCCTCTCAATGGGCTGCCAGGCCTTTTATGTTGAGAAAAGATCTGAACGATTAAGAGGAAAGAAAAGACTTGTCATTGATTACAAGCCTCTCAATCATTTTCTTCAAGATGACAAGTT
The DNA here is from genome assembly GCF_030052815.1 of Hevea brasiliensis. Classification (NCBI taxonomy): domain Eukaryota; kingdom Viridiplantae; phylum Streptophyta; class Magnoliopsida; order Malpighiales; family Euphorbiaceae; genus Hevea; species Hevea brasiliensis. The sequence continues at coordinate 110,223,101 of NC_079493.1, forward strand.
TCCATTACCAAGGCCTGAAGCCTTGTTCACTCAACTCCACGAAGCCAATATTTTCTCCAAGTTTGACCTCAAGGTTGGCTTTTGGCAATTGGGTATTAACCCCTCTGATAGGCCCAAGACAGTTTTCTGCATTCCTACTGCCCAATACCAATGGATAGTCCTTCCATTTGGCCTTAAAACTACCCCATCAGTTTTTCAAAAGGCTATGACAAGGATATTCGAGCCTATACTTCACAGTGTTCTTATTTACATAGATGATATCCTTCTCTTTTCCAAAGATGTTACGGCCCATAGAACACTTCTCTCTACATTCCAACAGTTGGTGGATTCCTATGGAATTATGCTATCAGAGAAGAAGAGCTCACTGGCTCAGACTGATATCGACTTCCTCGGAATGAAGTTCAAGGATGGAAAATACCAACCGGGACCTCACATAGCAGAAGAATTACTGAAGTTCCCTGATAAGGACTTGACAGTAAAACAAATACAGTAGTTCCTTGGTATTATCAATTATATCAGGAAGTTTATCCCGCATGTGGCCACCCACACTTGCTAACTGTAAAAAATGCTTAAAAGGAATGCTCCACCTTAGAAGGAAGAACAGACATATTCAGTTAAAGCATTAAAAGAAGTGGCTCTAAACCCGCCACCTCTAAAGATTCCCAGCATTGGACACCGCATCCTTCAGACTGATGCTAGTGACACCCACTGGGGTGCAGTCCTCATCGAAGAGATATAAGGAGAAAAGCATATCTTCGGACATGCTAGTGGAGAATTTCCAGAGCCTCAGAAACATTATCATTCGGTCTATAAAGAGATATTAGCTGTCAAGAATGGGATAAAGAGATTCGAATTCCATCTCATTGGCCACCTTTTCACTGTGGTCATGGACAGCTCATCCTTTCCAAAGGTTCTAGACTTCAAGAACAAGTATCTTCCTGAACCATAATTACTGAGGCTAAAGGACTGGTTCGCCAAGTATAAATTCACAGTCCAACACATCAAAGGGAAATACAACTTGGTTCTTGATCTTCTATCCAGGCCCAAAAACCTCTCCCTGATTCAATCCTTCTCTACACTCCCTTTGATCCTCATGGCATCATCATCATCCTCTCCACATACTCCTTCTCCAATGCACAACTTCCTAGTCCCTACTCCAGACAGTTTTTCTCCCGGATGCTCATCAAACCAGCCTATCACAAAAATGGCTAAGTTTGCAAGGGATCATCTGTTCCACTACCTGAGTGCAAGAAACACCCTGAGAGGATTACTCCTATCCTCGTCTATCTTTATACCTGACAACCCTTTCCTCACCTGTTTCAGTATCCACCCTGATAGAGAACTCATCCTGGAAGAACTGTGGCTCCTCTGGTGCATGGTTACTCTCTATTCCACAGGGATAGAGTTCCCACTTATGGCCCTATACTAGTATGTCATTAACACCAATAGGACTCTCCTGTCCAGATTCCTGGAATGGTTCAAGCCCATTTCAGCATGGCGCTACAGTCTGAAGCACATCATAGACACCCATGGAATTGAGGACAGGCCCATCAGCACTCAGCCCAAAATCAGGACCATGTTCATAATGCACAGGCCTTTTTCTAGAAGGCCCGATGGACTCCTCTGGACCCAAAATACTGAGTACGAATGGAGAACTTATGAGGGATTAATTATTGAAAAGGACACCATGGGACCCCTAAGAAAACAATTAGCTGAATATCTCTGTGAAATCAACAGCTATTATTGTTTAGTGCCTCCCCATGTGAATTGTACATCACTTGATCCCATCCGGTCTCTCACTGGTGAGCCCATTGACTGGACCCATCCCATGTGGCAAGATTCTTAGGATCCTATGGACACAGAGTCACGGGATGCCATTCAAAGCGCTGACCCACCATCTCCTGTGCACCGACAGTGGCCAAAGGACTTTTTTGGAATCGACTCTGATGACTCCGACTTTGACACCCTCAACTTGTCCACCACTCCATGAGAAAAGTTAAAGTTTGTCAGTCAATAATGTAATAATGTGTCCATCTTTATTTTACTTTTACTTTATCTACTTTAAGAGTGTCGGTAGCCAGTTTCTAACCGGTTGCCTGTAATATAAAGAGCCTCTAAGTTTATATAAGGAGTTGCTCTCTTCAGATGTAATCAGACTTAGTTTTCTTTTCAATAATATTCTCTGAAGTTCTCTTCTATGGCTTTCTAAACTCTTCTCTCTCTCTCCAAAAACCTTTGAACGTGTATCATACTCTTATAATCAGATATACGTATGCTCTACACTTGCCTCTCTAAAAGAATCCTGTGTATCAGTGTCACGACCCAAAGTTCTGAACCGTGACCAGCGCATAATTTAAGTATTTTTAAATTATGCAAGGCTTATCAGAATATCTTGAATGAATATATTATTACTTACTAATCCTAAAAATAGACAAAATCCAAATAAACAAAATGCTGAATAATATCATAAATATCCCATAAGTAAACTGCGGAGTCTCTACAGATTTCAAATAAAAACTTAAACCATAAGTAAACTGCGGAGTCTCTACAGATTTCAAATAAAAACTTAAACTGTTCAACAAACTAAACTAATTATTAGCCTGAGAAAATATGAATTCGGGCATACCATGAGAACAAATCAAAGTTGTCCCTCTCTAGAAAATGGACTGAATATTTGGATCACCAGAAATTCTACGATCCAAGCAGGATAATGCATGTGAGAAAACGTGGTTTGAGCTAGATGCTCAGTAAATGATAATTATAGCACATAATGGAATAGGAACAGGCAGACGCTTGATTAATTTTACAATAAATTTTTTATTCAATAAAATCATGCTCATGCTGTCAAAAATCATTAATAAAATAACTTCATAAAAACATAAATATAAAAGAAATTCATTCAATAAAAATTTTATGGTACAGTGTACCAGGGTGATGATACCCCACATCACCAAAGGCCAGATGGTAAGCGCGCTACCAGATATCAGATACCTTCCTCCTCCTTCACAGATATCAATGCATATGATACTAATGCAAACCATAAACTCCAATGATGCATGATTTGACAATGCAACCTAATACCGTGATAGTCCACATGGCGGGGCCAGATAACAGAAACAGATACTGGGCACAGGTACCAATTCAAAATAGAAAATCAATTTGTACAAATCAATCAAAATCAATAAAAAATTTCAGATAGCAAATAATAACTGATAGTGCAATTCCAATAGTGTATTTCAATAGTTTCAGAGAGTCAATAAAACCAAATCAATCTCAAATAAATTCAGTAACACATCGGTAAATTTTATAGTCAAATATCAATCAATATAAATACATTAAAGGCCTGTTCCCGGAATCCTAATGGGTCTAATGCAGAGATAGTTGACAAAATCAATTATTTAATCAAAATCGAAATAAAATTCAATAATAAAATAAAACTGTAGAAAATCACATATAAAATAATTGTTAAAATATTAATTTAAAATTTCATTTAATAACAAACTTAATGCTAAGAAATTTTGAAAGGGACTAAAACGGTGCCATGTACTATAATTACCACTCACCTGAAATCTCCAAGACAATAGTTATTCTCAATGGAAGAGAGACAATTTCAACTGACTGATTGAATATTCAAATCTCCTACACACCCAAAATATAAGAAAGAAAAAGAGAAAAAAAATATTAAATAATAATAAAATATAATATATATATATATATATATATATATATATATATATATATATATATATATTTATATATATACATTTGGATCTGTGCATGTGGGACGAATGGTTTGGGGATTTGCGGTGGAGGATTTGTGCATGTGGGAGGAATGGTTATACTGACATATATATATATATATAAACGTGATGAATGTGATGGGACGATGGGACGATAGGCTATTACGGCTTTATATATATATATATATAATAATTAATTATTGTCCAACAGTAATTATGATCAACCCAATTCAATATTAATGATCAAGGAAAAATAAATAAATAAATAAATTTCTAGGGTAGTTATAATAAATTAATAAAAGAAAATAAAATCAAATTCACCCATTATTGAATAAAGAATGAGAATTTTTACCTTGAAAATAGAATCGAATGTGATAAATAAAGAAGTAAAAATTTAGGGATTCTCTGTTGAGAGTATTTGATAGAAAAAGGAGGTGACAAACAGGTTTCGAGAGCAAATTTTAGCAGAAGAGATGATTATGGTATATATATATTTCAAGAGTTCTATTAGGTGTAGAATGGAAATAGAGTTATTATTGAACTGGATTGTTCAGATTGCAGATATATATTTAATTTCAAAAATAATATATGTATCTAAAAATAAATAAGCAGACCATCTAATAATATATATATTTTTTATAAATATATTATTAGACAAAATTCTAACCTGAAGGATCAAATAAGTGAGGATATTTGGCTCGCATTTCAGATTCTGCCTCCCATGATTATGCCACAAGACTTTGACCAAAGCCACTTCCTTAGACCGGAGTTTCCTAATTTGTCGATCTAAAATCTTTACTGGTTGCTCCTCATATGACATATCATCCCTAAATTGCATGGTTTAAGGTTGTAAAATATGAGATGGATCTGGTACATACTTCCTAAGCATATAAATATGGAAAACTGGATGTACATGTGCGAAACCAGGTGGAAGGGCTAAACGGTAAGCAACTACTCCAATTCTCTTCAAAATTTCAAATGGACCAACAAAACGAGGGCTAAGCTGCCCTTTCTTCCCAAACCTCATGATTCCTTTTATAGGGGAAACTCTAAAAAATACATGATCACCAATCATAAATTCTACATCTTTACACTTAGGGTCAGCATAACTTCTCTATCGAATTTGAGCAGTCAAAAGTCGATCACGAATTAGTCGAACCTTCTTTGAAGTTAATTGTATCAACTCTGGTCTAGTAAGCCTTCTTTCTCCAACTTCATCCCAACAAACCGGTGACCTACACTTTCGACCATATAATGCCTCATATGGAGCCATCTCTATACTTGCCTGATAACTGTTATTATAAGCAAACTCCACTAAAGGCAAATGATGATCCCAATAGCCACTAAAATCCATAACGCATGCACGAAGCATGTCCTCTAATGTCTGTATGGTCCTTTCTAACTGTCCATTCGTCTGAGGGTGAAAAGCAGTACTAAAGTCTACTCGTGTTCCTAAAGCTTCTTGGAATTTCTTCCAAAATCGAGAAGTAAACTGAGTACCACGATCAGAGACAATGGAAACTGGAACTCCATGAAGACTAACAATCTTGTTTATATACAACTGTGCAAGTTTAGCAAAGTCATATGTAGTTTTCACAGGAAGGAAATGAGCAAATTTTGTCAATCTGTCCACTATCACCCAGATTGCATTGTAACCACCTCGTGTACTAGGTAAACCCACAACAAAGTCCATGGCAATATGCTCCCACTTCCACTCAGGAATAAGCAATGGCTGAAGTAACCCAGATGGTCTCTGATGTTCTGCCTTAACCTGCTGACAAGTCAAACATTTAGCAACAAAGTCTGCAACATCCCTCTTCATGCCACCCCACCAATAATGCTCCCTTAAATCACGGTACATCTTAGTTGAACTCGTGTACTGTAAGCAGAATGGTGTGCCTCCTCCATGATTTCTCTTCTCAACTCATCAACATTGGGGACACAAAGTCTAGTGCCATAACGAAGAACTCCATCATCATTTAACATGAACCCTTGAGCTTGGCCTTGATGAATACTATCTATAATCACACATAGCTGAGAGTCCCTCTTTTGAGCAGCCTTAATTCGATCAATCAAGATAGGCTTAACTAGAAAATGTGCTAAGAATGATCTAGCTATGATTTCAAACTCTACTCCCTGATCTAGCAACCCATGTAATTCACCAATCAGAGGCCTCATCTTGGTAGATATATGGGCTAAACTACCAGAAGACTTCCTACTTAGAGCATCAGCTACTACATTAGCTTTTCCAGGATGATACTGTATAGTGCAGTCATAATCCTTCAGCAATTCTACCCATCTCCTTTGCCTAAGATTAAGATCACGTTGGTCAAATATGTATTTGAGACTTTTGTGGTCAGTGAAGATTTCACAAGTCTCACCATATAGATAGTGCCTCCAGATTTTCAAAGCAAAAATTACAGCAGCTATTTCCAAATCATGAGTTGGATAATTCTGCTCGTGCCTTTTCAACTGACGAGAATCATATGCAATAACCCGTCCATGTTGCATCAAAACACATCCTAAACCAATCCTAGAAGCATCACAATATACTACATAACCCCCTGATCCAGATGGAAGGGCTAACATTGGTGCTGTAGTTAAACGAGTCTTAAGCTCCTGAAAACTTTTTTCACAAGCCTCAGACCACTGAATTTTCACATTCTTCTGTGTCAACTTAGTTAAAGTTGCTGCAATACGAGAGAAGTCTTGAACAAACCGTCTATAATACCCTGCTAAACCCAAGAAACTACGAATCTCTGACACAGTTGTGGGTCTAGGCCAATGAAGCACTGCCTCAACTTTCTTCTTATCAACGCACACCCCATCCTTAGATACTGTATGGCCTAGGAAAGTCACACTATCTAACCAAAACTCACATTTTGAGAACTTGGCATATAGCGTGTGTTCTCGTAAGGTCTGAAGGACAATTCTCAAATGCTGTTCATGCTCCTCCTTACTCTTTGAGTACACTAGAATGTCATCGATGAACACTGTAACAAATTGATCTAAGAAAGGCTTGAAAACTCTGTTCATGAGATCCATAAAAGCGGCCGGAGCATTGGTAAGACCAAAAGACATTACAAGAAATTCATAGTGTCCATACCTAGTCCTAAAGGCCGTCTTGAGTATGTGATGATACTCAGATCGAAGATCAATCTTGGAAAAATACTTTGCACCTTGAAGTTGGTCAAACAGGTCATCTATGCGTGAAAGAGGATATTTATTACGCACAGTTACCTTATTCAATTGCCTATAATCAATGCACATTCTCAAAGACCCATCCTTCTTTTGTACAAATAACACAGGAGCACCCCATGGAGAAACACTAGGGCGAACAAACCCCTTATCTAGTAGGTACTATAGTTGCTCCTTTAACTTCTTAAGTTCTGCGGGTGCCATACGATAAGGTGGCATAGATATGGGCTCAGTTCCAGGAACTAAGTCTATACCAAACTCTACTTCTCGCTCCGGGGGTAAACCTGATAAATCTTCTGGAAACACATCAGGAAACTCCTTAACCACTGCAACATTCTCCAAACCTGCACCTTCTACCTGAACATCTCTAACATAAGCTAGATACCCTTTACACCTCTTTCGCAATAATTGTCTAGCACTCACTACAGAGATAAGATTACTAGAGGCCATACTGCGATCTCCCTGAAATTGAAATTCTGCCTCCCCAGGAATTTTAAAGAGTACAACTTTATTATGACAATCCAATGAAACGTGATAAGTGGCTAACTAATCCATGCCTAAAATCACATCAAACTCAAACATATCCAATGAAACAAGATCTGCAGCTAATTCCCTATCTCAAATGTGAACTATACATCCCCTATACACCATATCAGTGTCTATTGCATCCCCCATAGGTGTTGATACAGATAAAGGATACTTTAACAAAGTAGGTGGTGTACTAAATCTTATGGAAAAGTATGGGGAAACAAAGGAATGATTGTGCCCCAGTCTTAGCCATAAGCGTCTGTTCAGATGTCTGATTAATAGTTTGAAGTGGTATCTCCCTTGTTGGATCAAGGTTTGCACCATTAAAACCCTTGACCCAAGCTCTCCTCTTACGTTTAACAGACTCATGCACCTATTCATTTTAATAAACAAGTATTAAATTTGAAAATGTGCGCCAAATTAAGACAGGTGAGAAGGTACGAAGGACACATATATCTAAAGCAATGATAAACTGAAAAGACGTTAAGGATCCTATGCTCCGCAAGTTTACTAGACCTCAACTGAGCTCTGATACCAACTTTGTCACGACCCAAAGTTCTGAACCGTGACCGGCACATAATTTAAGTATTTTTAAATCATACAAGCCTTATCAGAGTATCTTGAATGAATATATTATTACTTACTAATCCTAAAAATAGACAAAATCTAAATAAACAAAATGCTGAAAAACATCATAAATATCCCATAAGTAAATTTCGGAGTCTCTACAGATTTCAAATAAAAACTTAAACTATTCAATAAACTAAACTAATTATTAGCCCGAGAAAACATGAATTCGGGCATACCATGAGAACAAATCAAATTTGTCCCTCTCCAGAAAATGGACTGAATATTTGGATCAGCTGCAGAATTCTCCGATCCAAATAGATAATGCAGAGAAAACGTGGTTTGAGCTATTTGCTCAGTGAATGATAATTATAGCACACAACGGAATAGGAACAGGCAGACGCTTGATTAATTTCACAATAAATTTTCTATTCAATAAAATCATGCTCATGCTGTCAAAAATCATTAATAAAATAACTTTATAAAAACATAAATATAAAAGAAATTCATTCAATAAAAATTTTATGGTACAGTGCACCAGGGTGATGATACCCCACATCACCAAAGGCCAGATGGTAAGCGCGCTATCAGATATCAGATATCTTCCTCCTCCTTCACAGATATCAATGCATATGATACTAATGCAAACCATAAACTGCAATGATGCATGACTCGACAATGCAACCTAATACCGTGATAGTCCACATGGCGGGGCGGATAATGTAAATGATGCAGTGTACCAATTCAAAATAGAAAATCAATTTGTACAAATCAATCAAAATCAATAAAAAATTTCAGATAGCAAATAATAACTGATAGTGTAATTCCAATAGTGTATTTCAATAGTTTCAGAGAGTCAATAAAACCAAATCAATCTCAAATAAATTCAGTAACACATCGGTAAATTTTATAGTCAAATATCAATCAATATAAATACATTAAAGGTCTGTTCCCGGAATCCTAATGGGTCTAATGCAGAGATAGTTGACAAAATCAATTATTTAATCAAAATCGAAATAAAATTCAATAATAAAATAAAACTATAGAAAATCACATATAAAATAATTATTAAAATATTAATTTAGAATTTCATTTAATAACAAACTTAATGCTAAGAAATTTTGAAAGAGACTAAAACGGTATCATGTACTATAATTACCACTCACCCAGAATCTCTAAGACAATAGTTATTTTCAATGGAAGAGAAACAATTTCAACTGACTGATTGAATATTCAAATCTCCTACACACCCAAAATATAAGAAAGAAAAAGAGAAAAAAAAATATTAAATAATAATAAAATATAATATATATATATACATTTGGATCTGTGCATATGGGACGAATGGTTTGGAGATTTGCAGTGGAGGATTTGTGCATGTGGGAGGAATGGTTATACTGACATATATATATATATATATAAACGTGATGAATGGGATGGGACGATAGGCTATTACGGCTTTATATATATATATATATATATATATATATATATATATATATATATATATATATATATATATATAATAATAATAATAATAATTAATTATTGTCCAACAGTAATTATGATCAACCCAATTCAATATTAATGATCAAGAAAAAAAAATTTCTAGGGTAGTTGTAATAAATTAATGAAAGAAAATAAAATCAAATTCACCCATTATTGAATAAAGAATGAGAATTTTTACCTTGAAAACAGAATCGAATGTGATAAATAAAGAAGTAAAAATTTAGGGATTCTCTGTTGAGAGTATTTGATAGAAAAAGGAGGTGACAAACAGGTTTCGAGAGCAAAGTTTAGCATTAGAGATGATTAGGGTATATATATATTTCAAGAGTTCTATTAGGTGTAGAATGGAAATAGAGTTATTATTGAACTGGGTTGTTCAGATTGCAGATATATATTTAATTTCAAAAATAATATATGTATCTAAAAATAAATAAGCAGACCATCTAATAAAAAAAAATATATTTTTTATAAATATATTAAATTATTGTTAGCTAATTAAAATAAAATAATACTAAATAATAAATGTATATGGGTTTTCACAATCAGAAATATCTTTGTTTTGACATTGAGTGCGACGGTCCCGTTATCACATGTATAATGAGCAAAAGGACACAGCCAGAGAGTACCTATGGAGAGGGAATAGGCATAGCATGAGTTCATTATATATGTGGTAGTGTCATTGGTTTCCTAGATACCGGGGCTCACAAAAGCATGATGAACCCAGCCATCTTATCTTCAGAATATTGGGTCCCCCATGAAGAATACTTTAAGGTAGCAGATGGAAATGTTTTCAAAACTAGCCTTATCACTAAGTATCCCATTGGAATTCAATTCTTCCCTACCTGTATCATCTGGACCAGGGTCATCGGGTTGGATCTTCCTGACAAAGATCTGCTAATAGGCTTTGACTTGTATCAACAGGCGAAGCATTTGAAGATCCTCCCCACATAATTAAAATATAAGAGGAATTTTCAGCCATTCACATCTGTCCTAAGATTGTATTCTTTGGCTGACGCTTCAGCAGAATTCCAAGAACACAAGGAGCTCCTCTTAAGATCTTGTGCAAATTCTCATGCCCATTTTCACCATCATCACCCCCTATGGAAGAACCCAGAATTCTTTATCAATCTTCCATTCAAACTCAATGAAGATATCAACCCGACAAAGGCATCACACCCAGGGATGAATCCTGCAGACTTGGCTCTAGCCCAAGAAGAGTGTAAACAGCTTCTCCAACAAGGTCTCATAGAACCCACTTCCTCTTAATGGGCCTGCCAGGCCTTTTATGTTGAGAAAAGATCTGAACGATTAAGAGAAAAGAAAAGACTTGTCATTGATTACAAGCCCCTCAATCATTTTCTTCAAGATAACAATTTTCCATTACCAAAGCCTGAAGCCTTGTTCACTCAACTCCACGAAGCCCATATTTTCTCCAAGTTTGACCTCAAGGCTGGCTTTTGGCAATTGGGTATTAACCCCTCTGATAGGCCCAAGACAGATTGCTGCATTCCTACGGCCCAATACCAATGGACAGTCCTTCCATTCGGCCTTAAAACGGCCCCATCAGTTTTTCAAAAGGCCATGACAAGGATATTCGAGCCCATATTTCACAGTGCTCTTATTTACATAGATGATATCCTTCTCTTTTCCAAATATGTTATGGCCCATAGAACACTTCTCTCTATATTCCAACAGTTGGTGGATTCCTATAGAATTATGCTATCAGAGAAGAAGAGCTCACTGGCTCAGACTGATATCTACTTTCTTGGAATGAAGTTCAAGGATGAAAAATACCAATCGGGATCTCACATAGCAGAAGAATTACTGAAGTTCCCCGATAAGGACTTGACAGTAAAACAAATACAGCAGTTCCTTGGTATTATCAATTATATCAGGAAGTTTATCCCGCATGTGGCCACCCACACTTGCCAATTGTCAAAAATCCTTAAAAGGAATGCTCCACCTTGGAAAGAAGAACAGACATATGCAGTTAAAGCATTAAAAGAAGTGGCTCTAAACCTGCCACCTCTAAAAATTCCCAGCATTGGATATCGCATCCTTCAGACTGATGCTAGTGACATCCACTGGGGTGCAGTCCTCATCGAAGAGATACAAGGAGAAAAGCATATCTGCGGACATGCTAGTGGAGAATTTCCAGAGCCTTAGAAACATTATCATTCGGTCTATAAAGAGATATTAGCTGTCAAGAATGGGATAAAGAGATTCGAATTCTATCTCATTGGCCACTTTTTTACTGTGGTCATGGACAGCTCATCCTTTCTAAAGGTTCTAGACTTCAAGAACAAGTCTCTTCCTGAACCACAATTACTGAGGTTGATCTTAATTGAAAAATTAAGAAGTTATTTAGATAAAAAGTTGAAAATATTCTTATTTAAACCTCTCAAAAAGTTTATGGTACATTTTGAGCTTATTCCCATTTTGTTAAACCTCAATCACTTTCAGTAATTTATCCTAATTATTATAATATGTATTAAGAAGCCTTAATACAAATTATAAGTTTATAACTCCATAGGTGCAGAAAATATCTTGCAGTGTCAGTGGTATAATTGAAAATGATCCACCTAGGATGGGATTTTTCTAGAAAGCTGGAGAAGCTTGCGGCAATATGCGAATGAGTCATTACAAGCCGCTAGTAATAAAGTAATAAAAATAAATCCAAATATAAGCCTTTTAATTATTTTTCTAAATTTACGTAAGTCCAATTTAATTTTTTTTCCCAATAACTCTAAAATTTCTCACTTATACTCATTTATATAAGTCTAATCTTAACCCATTTTAAACTTAATAATATATTAATTAAATTCATTTTATTAGAATTCATTGTCAAATGCATAGTTCTAATTCAATTTAGAGTTTATTCAAGAATTAAAATTAAATTAAAATTTTAATATAATTTTGATTTAATTTTTTACTATTTTAATTTTAATTCAATATGATTATTAATTATTCCGTTTGATCTATTTGATTCGATTTTTAATTCTTAAAATAATTTTATATAATTATTTTATTAAAAAAATTATATTTAAATTAGAATTTAAATTTTAGATTAAATTTTTAATGCATAATATATCTTTTAATTATTTTTAAATTTTATAATAGTTAACTATAAAGTTAATTTATAGTTTAGAATTAAATATATTATATAACATAATAATATAATATATATTTTAATTATTTATTAATTATGTAATATTTTATTATAAAATATAAATATAATATAAAAATATATTTATAATTAATAATCATAAGATAATTTAATATATTTTTTTATTAAAATTATTATAAAAATATAAAAAATATAATATTTATTATGTTTTATTTAGTTCATATATATATTTATATATATAATTTTTTGATTTAGTCTAGTATTATTAAAAAAATGATTTAATTTTAATATAATCCTGATCCGATTCTTAACAGAGAATTAAAATTAAATTAAAATTTTATTTAATATAATTTTTTTATTTTAATTCAAAATTACCGAAAATCATACACGACCCTAATTACTATGCTTAGTAAAGAGATGTACTATTTGGACTTATTGTCAAAAGGATCTTCAATCATTCACTGAGAGGGTAAAACTGAAAGGATACTTCTTACGATAGGGACACAATTGGAAAAAGCCAAAATATAGTAAGTAAGTAACACGACATCTCTCTGTGTCCTCTCAGGTGTCTTGTGTAAAAAATTTGCTAATTGAAATCAGTAGATAGCTGCAAGGTAAACAAATCCAGCTGCGACTCTCTGTAGCTGCCTCTTTTCTCCTGGAGAGAGAGAGAGAGAGGAAAGGAAGAGAAATCGAATCTGCCTTAACTAGCGAGGAAAAGAACGGAACGGAAATAATGGGGGAGGTTCGCGGAGGATGCTGTCCGCCGATGGATCTGTTCAGGTCGGAGGCGATGCAATTGGTGCAGCTCATCATACCCATCGAATCAGCCCATGTCACGGTCTCTTATCTGGGCGACCTCGGCTTCCTTCAATTCAAAGATGTCTGTACAATTTCTCTTGTGTGAAGTAAAAATTTTAATTTAATCTGTACATGTGCTGTATCTTCGCTCGTTTCTTCATCTTCACTCTTTCTGATGCTCAATTGTTTGTTGCGGTATTGAATTCCAAGTTCTTACATTGTAGCTCTGTCTTGCATAGCTAACATTCTTTGCTTTCTAAGTTGGTGGCTTCAAATTTTAAATTCGCGCGTGATTTTGACTTCTGATTGACATATGGAGGGGAAAAACCTAGCAGGTTCTCATATTGTTGCTAGGATTTTCTTTCTCTGCCAATTTTTGGTTAGAGAAGTTGAATTTTACTTGAAGTTTCTTGCGTCCGACAACGGATCATGTTTTTCCCCTAATAGCTAACAGAGTAGCTTTGGAATTGCTAGCTGAAGATTGATGTGTTATTAGCTATTGATCTCTGATTTATCAGATATTTATCTTCTGATGGTGTTTTTGTTGTATTATTATTTTTTTTTTGGCCAGCTCAATTCAGAGAAGAGCCCATTTCAGAGAACTTATGCTGCTCAGGTTTGCGTTTATGTTATGTGTAGGCTGCGCATTTTTGTTTTGTCTTGCTAGCATCTATTGATGTGGCTTAGTAATAAAAAGTAAAATTGAACTTAATTTGCAATGGAAAATGTAATTAGATTGATAAACTGGTGCACAGCTTGATTTTGTTTACATTGTCTTATACTAAATACTTTTGTTGTGTCAGTAATTATAGAAGAATTCTTATTAATGTTAAACCATTTATGACAACCATTTTATGATACATGCTGAAATTTGAAAATGACTTCCAGAAAAATGCAATCATGTTCTGTTTTTGTTACCTTTCTGTCTCTCATGTTCTCTTTTCAACTGGGATTTCTCTTTTATCCAACCTTGACCACCGCTAGGCCGTATTTTTTATTACTTCTTAAAACAAACACACACACACGTGCGCGCGCGCGCGCACACACGCGCTCAAAGGAAAGAGATGTGAAAAAAAAAAGCATACTCAGCTTCATTTTCTTTCCCTGCATCAAACAATGTACAATGGGATCAGTTAATAGATTTTTGGTGGTGTAAGTATTTATTTATTTATTTTTATTTATTTTTAAGATAAAAAAATGTGGAGACATAGCACGAAATACATGCTGAAATTTGAAAATGACTTCCAGAAAAATGCAATCATGTTCTGTTTTTGTTACCTTTCTGTCTCTCTTGTTCTCTTTTCAACTGGGATTTCTCTTTTATACAACCTTGACCACCGCTAGGCCGTATTTTTTATTACTTCTTAAAACAAACACACACACACATACACACACACACACACACACACACACACACACACACATAGGCAAAGGAAAGAGATGTGAAAAAAAAAAAAGCATACTCAGCTTCATTTTCTTTCCCTGCATCAAACAATGTACAATGGGATCAGTTAATAGATTTTTGGTGGTGTGAGTATTTATTTATTTATTTTTATTTATTTTTAAGATAAAAAAATGTGGAGACATGGCACGAAAGTTACGTTTTTTCAAGGAGCAAATGGATAAGGCGGGTGTGTCACCTTCATCAAAGCCTGTGACACAAACTGACATTGATATGGATGGCCTAGATGTATGTTAAGTTAATTATTATTTGGCTAAAATTTGGTTTTGGTTGTCATGCTCTAATTTTTTTTGTTCCATTTGGGTGTGCCAGTTAAAACTTGGAGAACTTGAGGCAGAACTGGTAGAAATGAATGCAAATAATGATAAATTACAGCGCACTTACAATGAGCTTATAGAATATAAGCTTGTTCTCCTAAAGGTATGGCTATTTCTTTTGTGATGACCAAGTATATTTATTGGCTCTATTTTCATACATAATGTGCCATTAGGATGAGCATCCAATATCTTACAGTGGGTATGCTCTAATAGTTGGTATCTAGATTTTATGTACTGCTTGGGTAGTGGAAGAAAAGGGACACAGAAGAGAAAAGTTTGCAAAGAGAAGAAAAAGTTGGTGGATCTT
Source organism: Hevea brasiliensis (assembly GCF_030052815.1). Classification (NCBI taxonomy): domain Eukaryota; kingdom Viridiplantae; phylum Streptophyta; class Magnoliopsida; order Malpighiales; family Euphorbiaceae; genus Hevea; species Hevea brasiliensis. The sequence goes on from NC_079493.1 coordinate 110,238,657, forward strand.
CAATAAATAAATTAGAAAAACAAAAAGCTCAATTTGACATTGTTGTATGATAAGTCTAGCTATTAGATTTTGAGTCACTTGTTCAAGCAACATAATTAAGCACCAGAAATAGTTATACCTTTGATTTCACCAGCAGCCAAGCTGTATTTGAGCTAATTGGGAAGTTCCTTTGTGTGATAGAATTGAGTCATGTAGTCATGCCAATCTACCTGATACCTATTGCTTTTGATGTATTTAAGGTCTTCTAGAATTTGGAGTAGAAAAAAAGCTATCAATATCCATATATAAGCTATTAAGCTTTGGAATATTTTTAACAAGCAGCCTTTTTATAGTTTTTCCCTCAACATAGCTTGAGGACTTTGTATTTCATGTTTAACCTTAATTTTTTTTTTCCTCAAGCTTGATGATCATAGTTGTCGAATCGAGATTCGAATTAGGAATCAAAATGTTCATTTTGTGAATTGTGAATCGAGAATCAAATCAAATCGTAAGATTTGATAAAAATTCTCAAAATTAATTAAAAATGATATATATTCTAAAAAATAAGTAAAAAAAAAATATTATAATGACATATTATGATAATTATAGAATTATCGTTTAGCTAATAAGAAGGATGCTTTATAATAGAATAATATATTCTTGTTATGTTATTTGGTTTTATGTTATAAATTATGAATTCTTTAATTATAGACAATGATTATCATTGTGCATGTGCTAAAAATCCCATTTAAATTTGAATAAATAATTAATAAAAAAGAATCATGGGTTAAATTAAAAGGTCAGAATATATTAATATAAAATGTCATAATTTGACAACTATAATTAGGGAAGTATATTCACAGAAAAAAGGAAAACAAAAAAAGAGGGAGGGGGAAAAGAATGGCTAGTTGAAGAAAAATAGCCAAGGAAAGGTTTTATGTGTACTTTTCATAGTGAAAATGAGGTAAAATATTAAATTTTGAAGTTGTAGGGTGTAACAACCCTCTAGAAAAGAATCGACCAAATTGGTAGGTTCATATTTATTCACCCGTATCGAATCGTAAGATTCAGTCAAGATTCAAGTACATTTGAGATTCACCCTATAGATTCAAATCGTTAAGACAGAGAATCGAATTGTAAGATTCTAACAACAGTGCTTGATCATATGTTTAACTTGTTTTTTCCTGGATTCAGTTACATGTTAGAAGTCTTTTTTTTCTTTGCCCATCAATTGAGATGCTTATCTTTTGAAAAAAATATATCTTCAACACTTTTGATAATTAAGAAGATACTGATATTCTTCCTCTTAGGCTGGTGAGTTTTTTTCTTCAGCATTAAGTAGTGCAACTGCTCAGCAGAGGGAAATAGAATCACATCAAGTTGGTGAAGAATCACTAGACACTCCTTTACTAGCTGACCAAGTATGAATTCTAACTACTTTTCCATCTACTAACAATTCCTGCATACTGTTATTACTCATAGCATACCGTTATGACTTGATTGAATGTTCCATAGGAAATATCAACTGATTCATCAAAGCAAGTAAAGTTGGGGTTTCTCACTGGCCTTGTTCCCAAGGAAAAGTCTTTGGCGTTTGAAAGGATTATATTCCGTGCTACCAGGGGCAATGTGTTTATCAGGCAGTCTGCTATTGAAGTGCCTGTAATTGATCCTATTTCTGGGGAGAAGGTCAGTTTGCTAATCATTATATGTTATTGCTGTGGTTACTTATGCCAGATATATAAGTATGCAGGAGGGTAGAACTTTTGAAGAGACAAACAGTACATGGTTTAAGTTAATATTTACAGAAAACATAACTGATATGGACAAAAAAGTACATGCATTAAGTATTATATTTTTAAAAAAATAAAAGCACTAAATAATCTTAAACCTAATCCTACTTAAATACAAAATCTAATAAGTCCTGCTAGCCCTAGAATACCAAGAGAAAATTTCTCTAGCAATCTACTGTTGTTATTTCTTGGCTTATGGTGACGTCTTATTATAAAATATAAATATGATTTTGAAGTTAAATTTAGAGAGATTATTAAATTAGTAATTCTAATATTGTATATTACTAAATTTTTTAATTCTAATATTATTCATATTATTGAGTGGATGTAGATTATGTATGACTTATAATTAAATACAATTTTATTTGATTGAGTAGAATATGAGCCTGTCTTTGTATTCATGAATCAAGTATTTATCTAACTTTGACAATAATAAATAAAGGTTCAGCTGTTGGCTTAAGGATTGAATTGATGGACTTTTAATACACTAAATAATATACATGATATAAAATTATAATTTAAAAATATACAAAAAGAAATGTATTCATGAGGTCAAAGTCACAAAAATCACATTCAGTGACTAGTTCTATTAAGTAGTGCATGTGATTTAAGAATTTTACTGAATAATGGGATTAAGCAATTTTATCACTAATGTTTTTTGAGCTTTTTGCATTACATTAATCATGTCTCATGCTAGTCTGAGTTCTTGTGAGGGTCTGGGTATGTGCCTTTGCTTATTGCCATGTGGGTTGGTCCAGTAACATAGTGCAAAGGCTGCACAATAGCCTTCATTGATGTGTATAATTTATTGGAAATTCACCTGCTATGCCTGTAATTAGTACATGAATTGTGAGCTTCTTGCAGAAATTTTATTCCTCTCTAACTGTTTTTACGCTCCAATCTATCTTGTTTGCTGATGACTTGTGAATCTCAATTTACAGATTGAGAAGAATGTATTCGTTGTATTCTATTCTGGGGAAAGAGCTAAAACCAAAATACTCAAAATATGTGAAGCTTTTGGGGCAAATCGTTATCCTTTCACTGAGGATCTGGGCAAACAAAACCAGATTATTGATGAGGTATGGAACTCTTGTTTTTGTTGATGCTTTGTTAACACTGGAAATTAACTGCTGAAAGCTCTATTTTCTTCTGAATATTTGAAACTTCAATTTATCCATATTTCAAAGAAATGTAATTGTGTGTGCACAATTACCTTCGGATAGATGTTTTCAACCTTTTTGTGCATGTGGTATTGAAACCTTTTGATCTGGAATGATTTGTATTATTACTTCCATTGTTAGGTCTCAGGAAAAGTCTCAGAGTTGAAGACTACCATAGATGCAGGATTACTTCATAGGAGCAATTTGTTGCAGACTATTGGTGATCAATTTGTGCAATGGAACTCATTGGTCTGTTCAAAATCTACACGCATACACATCAAAAGCTACACCTTTCTTTATCTGCTGTTGCTCCATTGCAATTCTGATATATTCTTGTTCTAAAATGGCTCTAAGCTATGATGCTTGATTCATATAATTTGCTTTCTCTTGCTAAGTTTGTGTAACATCAACATGTGATTGTGGCCTCTCTCATATCCTAAAATGTGGATTTCCCATCTAGACTCTAGACCTCTGCTTTTATTTTGAGTATTAGCAGCGTTTCATTGATTATTGATCTTATTACCTACCTCGTGACCTTTTCCTCTCTTTTGGTATTTCCTATGAGAAGATAATTGCCAGACTTTCAAGAGACTAAATTCAATGCAATTGGTTTTTATAACTTAAATTAATCAAAGTTTAGTTCAATTAGTAGTCTGAACCTTGCAATCATAATCAACTGGATTTTTTTTTCGGGATATGTGTATTGATCTGGTGCCATAAAAATCTTATTCAAGAAATGGCCAATGAATTGGACTTAGATACTGTGATGTTAAGAAATGGCCAATGAATTGGACTTAGATACTGTGATGTTATCCCATTACTTTATGAGTTCAGATACTGTGAAAGCAATCAGAACCTTGCTATCCTGATCAACTGATTTTTTTCTTCTCTTGATCTGGTGTGATAAAACTTATTCAAGACAATGGCTTAACATGCAACTAGATTAGCATTTATAGAAATTAGAAGTGGAAGAAAAAGGGAATCGAAATGAGGGGATACGATTGAAGATAAAGCCTGGTGGTCAACTTTATCTCCCAGCCAAAACAACTCAACTCAACTCAACTAAGCTTTTATCCCAAAAATTTGGGGTCGGCTATATGTATTCGCTTTCTCCACTCTAAACGATTTTGGGTTAAATCCTCAGAAATGTGTAATGCTTCTAGGTCATGTTGCTTATCTCCCAGCCAAAACAATAAAATGAATTCTTTTTCATCCAAACAACATTCATTATGCTTCTGCACAATTTTATATATTGATGAGGCTGTGGAAATAATCTTGCCCCCTTTATTGACATATAATGTGTAATATTTGTTTTCTTTTTCATGCCTTGCACATTTTGCATCAATTTGATAATAGTATTTTGTGTTGTATGTATTATTTTAGCCATTAATTATCATCTCTTCAAACCCATGAAGGTGCGGAAGGAGAAATCCATCTGCCACACTCTGAACATGCTTAGTCTTGATGTGACCAAAAAGTGTCTTGTCGCTGAGGGTTGGAGTCCTGTTTTTGCGTCAAAGCAGGTAAATATTTTGAGTTTATTTTAGAAAGTGCTCATAGTAATTTTCATCTAATATATACAATCAAATGTTGCAAGGGATTACAGACTAATTTGAACTTGATCTGTGCAGATCCAGGAAGCATTGCAACGGGCTGCATTTGATTCCAGCTCACAGGTTGGGGCCATTTTCCAGGTTTTGCATACAAAGGAGTCCCCACCTACTTATTTTCGCACAAATATATTTACTACCGCTTTCCAGGAAATTGTTGATGCATATGGGTGAGTGTCACTTTAAATTAGTCTCATGCTATTACTTTCTTGGTGAATGTGTTAGAACACCAACCAATGTATCATAAAATATGTGCTGGATCCCATTTGTGCCAACATGTCTAGCATCATTCTATAATCATGTAGTTTAGATCCTTCATGCTGTTCGGCCATATTCTTCTGTTCAATGCTTACCAACAGGCCTTCCAAAAAGATAATGAGTTGATGATGAGCATCACATAATAATGGAAGGCATGCTTGAAATCCAAGCACATGGTTTGGTGTCTGTTTGATACGTGTAATATGATTTGGCCTGTCATTTCCTGATGCTGGAACCCAATAAATTGCTGCCTCTTTTTATATAAAATCATTTATACTTTGCTGCTAAGAGTAGAACGTGTTTGCACCTGCATATGCATACAAGTTCGTGCATGTGTGTGCTGATATGTTCATATAATACTTTTGTTTCTTTGTTTTGTATTGCCAAATGTTAATTTAATAAAACTAATATAAGTTGCTGTTGAATATTATTGCAGGGTGGCCAGGTATCAAGAAGCAAATCCTGGTGTATACACTATTGTTACATTCCCTTTCCTTTTTGCTGTCATGTTTGGTGATTGGGGGCATGGAATATGCTTGTTACTCACAACTTTAGTCTTTATAATCAGGGAAAATAAACTTTCTGGACAGGTAAACTCCATGTGATTTGTTATCATCAACCAGAAAATTATGCATTTGATTTTTATCGTGATATTATTGTTGTATAACATTGACCTCATTGAATTTTAAATGGTCTTTCAGCTTTCATCAATTTATTTATGGTTGTAATAACAAATGATTTTAGATATGCTTGTATCAAGAATAAAATGTGTTCCTAGCTATACTTGGAATGTAACTAATAATGCTTCTTGTGAACTACAGAAGCTTGGGGATATCACTGAAATGACTTTTGGTGGTCGTTATGTTATCTTGTTGATGGCACTCTTCTCAATTTACACCGGTTTGATCTATAATGAGTTCTTTTCAGTTCCCTTTGAGCTGTTTGGACATTCAGCATATGCATGTCGTGATCTTTCTTGCAGGTAGGTGACTCAAGCCTTTGATACATTTTATGATCTATAAATCATATAATGGTCCCATGCATTCTTGTTTTCCAGGGATGCTACTACAGATGGATTGATTAAGGTGGGCCCTACTTACCCATTTGGTGTGGATCCTGTGTGGCATGGCACTCGCAGTGAGCTGCCATTTTTAAACTCTTTGAAGATGAAAATGTCGATCCTTCTTGGAGTTGCCCAAATGAATCTTGGTATCATATTGAGTTTCTTCAATGCTGTTTATTTTCGAAATGGCTTGAATATCTGGTAAGCTTGGTAACATGGATGCTGGCTGCTTAAGAATATTTCGAGTTTTTCTTGAGTTATGAAAGAATTCATAATATGTGTTGTCACTGAAAGCTATCCTTTTTCTTCCATTTTCCAGGTTTCAGTTCATTCCCCAAATGATATTTTTAAACAGCTTGTTTGGCTATTTATCACTCCTTATCATTGTGAAGTGGGCCACTGGTTCACAGGCTGATTTATACCATGTAATGATATACATGTTCTTGAGTCCAACAGATGAATTAGGGGAAAATCAACTCTTTGCAGGACAAAAGATGGTACAGGTTGGTTTTATCTTTTCATCTCTACTCACACATTCCCAATTTCCATTTGTTATGACATGCAGATGTTCCAGTTCCTTATATTCCGCCTTCTGTTTTCAGCAAGTTCTCTTATTACTGGCCCTTGTTTCGGTGCCATGGATGCTGCTTCCAAAGCCTTTCCTTATGAAGAAGCAGCACGAAGATGTATGCTTTAGTTGTCCATTAGCCACGTTTCTTTTGTATGTTTAAGTATGTTCTAGTTTGTTCTCTTTTCATCAGTTCTGAATGTCTTATTTTCAGAGGCACTTAGGACAATCATACACACCACTTCAGAGTACTGAGGAGTCTCTTCAAGTGGAGGTGAATCATGATTCCCATGGTCATGAAGAATTTGAATTCAGTGAAGTTTTTGTACATCAGCTGATACATACCATTGAGTTTGTACTTGGAGCAGTCTCAAACACAGCATCTTACCTTCGTCTATGGGCCCTCAGGTATGTCACTATAAAGTTGAAGATACACATTGGTCTGCATTCAAATTCTTGTTCATCTGTTGAGCCTGGATGAGATTAGTTCAATATTATACCTTTGTAAAAATTTGTCTTCTGGACTGTTCAACATTGGTTGTGGATAACTCGATATGCATATATTTTCACACCTATTGCCACAGAGTTGGGTGGTCACATGCAAAGGCATGTTATATTCTCTTTGTTAAAAGTCTCAAGGATGCCATCTTCATGTCTGTGTATTGCTTGTGAGAGGAGCATTGATGTTGCATGACGCTGGCACCTCTAGATAGCTTCCACATAATTGGCTGTGGTCTCTTCTCCAGCATCATTTTCTTTTTATTTGGACAGGCATCTGATCCATCCAGTGGGACTAATTATGTGCTTTATCTTGTCACTCTCATTCTGCAGTCTTGCCCACTCAGAACTGTCAAGTGTATTCTATGAGAAAGTTCTTCTCCTTGCTTGGGGGTATGTTACATTCTATGATGTTTCTTTTATGGTCAAGTAAAACAGTTTTTTCAAGTTCATAGTTTTTGAATGATCACTTCTGTTTGAGATAGACCAATGATATATCTGTGCCTGTCTTGGTAATTTTATTTATATATTAAATAAAATTATTTATAAAAGGACAAAATCCTGTCAACAAGTATCATCTGTTGCATTTCTTTTGCACAATGAGCAATTCTTTGCACTAAATGAGTAAAATAGTCAGGCAATCAAAAGACCCAACCTAGTAATTAAATGAATATCTAAAATACAAACATTTGCATGGATAGTGACATTGCTTTGCTTCTCACACAGGTTCAACAATGTCATTATACTCATTGTCGGTATCATCATCTTTATTTTTGCAACTATTGGTGTGCTACTGGTGATGGAAACTCTCAGTGCTTTCCTGCATGCTTTGCGACTTCATTGGGTGGAATTCCAAAACAAGTTCTACGAGGGAGATGGCTATAGATTCTATCCTTTTTCATTTGCATTACTTAGCGACGAAGATGAATGATTCACTGAAGTCAGTCATGGTTGGCATCAATGATAATGGTCTGCAGTAGTGTGCATAGGTATATGATTGAAGTTGATTTTATTCATTTGAACATGATGAGAAGCTGGTTAATATGAATCTTGTAGGGAGAGTTAAGGCAGCTTTCTACCATTTGAGCACTGCTCCTTTCCCTTCCAAATGTTCTTTTCTATTGGGAGGAATAAGCAGTTTTCTTGTTTGGAAGGTGGGTTTGTATGTGATTGCAGTTCAAGCTGAGCATAATAATGAGAACATTTAATTTATTTAACTTCTTGTTTATTGCTCTATTTATAAAAAGAATATATTTCTTTTTGTGATGGTATGCAAATAGTCTTGATGTTATTGGTGTGAGTTGGAATTTTACTAATGTGAAAATTATTTAGCCATGAGACTTCAAGTAGTTCCTCTTTACAATGGAGCTAAACTGGATACCATATCAATGGTAGCAGAAGCCACTCTATTCTCATTTTGGAGTTTGCGTTGACTTCCTTCGACTGTGGATGTTAACGTTGGTGGCTGGCTGCTGCCTCTGCTGTCTTGCATGAAAAATTGAAAATGAACTTTGATGCTGTTGTTTCTTTAAGCTTTGGTTGCATAGGAATTAGGTGTTGTGATACGTGATGGAGGAGGTTCATTTCTTGTCTCAGCTGCGAGGAAAGTATCAGGTATTCTGGAGGTTGAAATGGCGGAAGCAATGGCTATGATTTTTGGCTTGCAGGTCGCCCTTGAGCATGGCGTTGTGATGGTCACCCTGGAAACCGACCCTCAGCTACAGTTTCAAGCATTGGTGGGCCAATTCTTATGTCGCTTTCCTTTCTACCAGCTGGTTGATTATATTCTCCATTTGGTTTCCCTTGCATTCTCCTTGGTTCGAGGAAATGGTAATCAGGTGACAAGGCACATGGGTTAGCAAAGTTTGCTTTTCAACCGAATGATGTTTTGTTATGAATGGGAGATCCCTTCACAATATCATGGTGTCCATAATAATAATAATAATAATAATAATAAACTTTTAAAAGTTTAAAGTCTTTTCTAAAATAAAATGCAAGTTATGCCCATGGAGTGAGTATAAAACTTATAGATTAGGGATGTGCACAGTTTTTGGGTCTTGAATTGAAAAATTATATTGAATCAAATCAAAATTAAAGAAGAATTGTTACTTTATGAATTTTGAATTGAATTTATTTTACTATTTTGGTTCAATTTCGATTTTTTTATCAAGAATTTAATTGAAATCATATCGAAATCATAAATGTACATATAACTTGATATTAATTTTATTGCTTTTAATCATAAATACATAAAATCACTTTAAGTTATAATTACATGATAAAATCACCTTTTATATAATGTGATTTGCTGTTATTTTATAATTGAGAATATAGAAATATAATGTGACTTATTATGAATATTTGGTATTATCTTATATTTTTATATGAGAATTGTTTGATTTTATATTACTTTATTAATATTTTATTTTGATATTAATATTGTTATTTTAATATTAATATTTTTATTTTTATTGATATTTTAATGTTAGAAATATATAATTATTTTTATTTTTTTAAAAATAAATACAATAATAATATAATTTTGACTGTAGAAATTAAAAATTAAAATTGAAATTAGAACTAAAACTAAAATTGAATCAAAATCAAAAGTACTTCAAATCAAAATATAATTTTGATTTTAATTTAAAAAAAAATAAAGAAATCAAAGTATGATTTCAATTCCAATTCTTACCAAAAACCGAATTAAAACTAGAATTGCACACTTCACATCTAAACAAATAAAATGTAGTCTCCCAACTTTCTCAATAATTTTATTAACTTATTCTTTTTAGAAAAATATTGTAAAATAATTCTTTTTAAAGTATTTTTTAGAAATCTTTTAACGAATTTTGGTAAGAATTTTGAAATAATTTTGCTTTAAATAAAAAAGACAAGTGTTCAACTGATACGAAATTTCGCAAGTTCTTTTTTCATAACTTGGTCGGATTAATTGAAGATTTGGTGGAGTTGTGAAGATAGAAAATTGGCTACCCCAATTTTAATATGTTTGCATTTTAATTTTAATAAAAATTTTAGGGACTTTTCTTCTTTGTCCGTTTTGGATGGAGGAGCTTTGTAAATTCTCTTCATCCAAATCAATATGCTCACTTTCTTGAATTAAACGAGTCAACGAGAGTTCACTATCAAATGAACAGCACTTGGGTATTATATCCATAACAATTACGTTATGTAAATTCAAATCTAATTATCTAAATTTATTATAAGTTTGCTTATTATTATCAAAAAATATTAAATTTAATTAATTTTATATATTTTAATTAATAATTCACATAAAATATTTTTTATTAATAATTTATATTTTAAAATTTATTAATTTCATAAAATATTAAAATTAAATTATTTATTTAAAATATAATATATAAAATTTATAAATATTATTATAAAAAAATTTTATATTTAATTAACTATTTATATAAATACATTTATAAATAAATGAATTCAAATAATAAATAGTAAAAAACACATTATAAATATTATTTTTTAAATTTAAATTCGTTATAAATTTAGTTATTTATTACCTAAACTTCTCCATTAGAATTCCGTAAATATTCTAGATGCGTGAATTCCGATCAGTTAAATTTTTTTCTAATTTTTCATTTTCTCGTCATTTGTTGGATGGAAGAACATCACTTGACCTTTTTATATGAAAAAAAAAAATATGAAATTAAGCAAATAGAAAAATGTAAAAGAGAATTGAGAGTTAATTGAGAATGAAAATTCAAGGTAATCATAGGAAAGTATCATTTTTTTATTTTTTTAAAATATCCTTAAAATATATTTGTTAAATAATTATTATAAAGGATAAAAAAATTATGTTCATAAATTTATTTTCTTAAAAAATGAAAAGAACTTTTAGAAAAAATAATGGTCTATTCGACTATTCCACAGTCCTTTTCTGAAATGATTTCATCCAACTATGCAAAAGTGTAATTGCAAATATTTATATATATTCAAATCAAATTGAATTTGGAAAATTAAAATTAAACCATATGATTTGATTTAATTTAAACTTAATAATGATTACCCAATTTCATGCCAATATCACGTCATTTATATATAAATAAAATATCCCCACGTACTGAGGATCCAATGTCTTAAACTGAAATACAAATTACACAATTCAGCTGTTCTGACATCCCAAAGCATAGGAATTTTCCAGGAAATTACAGTCGGGCAATCCAAATATTCCCAAGTATAGGAATTTTCCAAGAAATTTCTATCCGATGCTTTGGGTGAATATGACAGGTAAACAGTTCAAATCATCAAAGCTGACATATCATAAAATGCCTATATACAAAGATCCAATGTTAACATCACTGGGCTTTAACAACTTACTGTTATGGGGTTTGAACAGCAGCAACAGTAGACACCATGGAGTCTACCCCACAAATATTGCGACCCCTGCAGATTTTGTAGTATCCACTCTCTCCCCAGTTTTCACCCCATGAGTTTTTGATAACCCAATATTGCTTCTCCTTCATCCGGATAGGAGCATAGCCTGCTGAACCGTACCCTACCAACAACACTCCATGATCCAGCCTCTTTGAGCAGATATAAGGACACGAGACTCCCCCAATGTATGTCTGCATGAACACAGCATTGATAGCCACTGCATTCAAACAAAGCTAAAGTTAGGCACAACATAAAAAAAATTGAAAAATTAGTCACGAATCAATGGATAACTCAGGGTATTTACCTGCAAGAGGACCATTTTTCACGAGATTTGCAGCAATTTGATCTTCATCAAGGGACACAACGCTGAAGTTGGCCACCGATGCTGCAACCTTGGTCTTGTCAAATTTGCAAGCACCACGATCAGTACCAGTGTAAGGATAGTCTTCTTCACGCATAAGACCACCAGCTTTGAGAGTGTACTCAAAGGCACTATTCATCAGCCCACCATTGCAACCAGAGTCGCATGCACCTGCCTCTTCTGGATCACACTGCAGATATGCACAGGCTTAATTTAGACAAAGCAATCTGAGGGAACAATTACTTTTGAGTACCCAATTTAACCATTATATTGAAATGCATAATTGAAATGATGTTAGCATATGACTTCACAAGAAGATTCCCCACTTCCCCAGCCAGCATTTATGTAGATGAATCAGCAGAACATTCAAAGACTATCCAGTTACATATAACAATAATCTACTCAATCAATCTTTGACAAATAAAAAAAATGTACACGACTCATGGGTAAAGGTAAAATTCCACAAGCATTCGAGCCAACATATTTCAATAAATTAACATTGAATTTACAACCCTATCAGATTGCGGTCCACCGAGCTTAAAAGAAAGGTAATAGGTCTAATAATTTGGGATAACAGGTCTAATAATTTGGGATCAGACGGTATTCTCTTCCCATGAAAAAATTTCTTTTAACAGTGAATCAACATTAACCCACAACATGTATAACAACGAATCAACGTCAACAACCCACAAGAGCAATCCATCAATAGCTAAATATGATTTGCACTTGCAGGCTAATCACGCAACAATCAATCACAACTTATAAATATAAAGGACAGGAATTAGTTGAATCAGGAAACATCAACAAAGAGAAGATGAAAGGCGTAAAAAACCAACCTCATGGTCACAATCCACAAGCTGTTGCTCGCTAAGACTAACAAGGTCTCCCGTGGCGAGGAAATGAGCGCCTTCCAAAGCCCCGGTTGTGCTGAAACTCCAGCACGATCCACACGAACCCTAAATCCCCAATCAAAATTCATCATCAATAATCCTAATCCACAACATATAAAAATAATATAATTTTTTTTATATTATTAAAAAAATTGATCATAGAAAAGAAAAGAAAAGAAAGACCTGATTTTTGACAGGAGAAACAGCTCCTTTCTCTCTCCAATCAAAATCCTGAGGCAAGTCATTGGTAGGCAAAATTGGGGCTTGATTAGCGTCCTTAGGCAACCTAAGCCGCCTCAACCCCAAAAACTGCCTCCTAAACTCAGCCGGAGTCAAATCGGAGAACTGAGTGACTCCGTGGCTGGCCGTTGGGTCCAAAGTCTGGTGACGCGCCGCGCGTCTCACGTTAGCCTTAAACACCGTGAATCTGTAATCATGCTCCTCCTTAGAGGCATAGGATTTCTTGAACTTCCTCTTGAAGAGCGAGAAATGATGCTCCTCGCTCAGAAGATGAGAGCTCATCGACGATTCATCCTGGCCGTCGACCACCTGCCTGATAAGCTGATCGTCGCCATCCGATGAGGTCGAAGTCTCCGCGATGACAACGTAGACAAAGAGAAGAGAGAAAATAGCGAAGAAGGCGAATCGGAGAGCCATGCTTATGGTAGGTAAAGGTTGGAAATCAAAGCAATATCCAATAGATACATTTATAGAAGCAGAAACGCTAGAGACCGTATAAAAATACGTACTTTTATACTTATACGTACATACAACTGAAAAATAAATAAAAATTAAAAATTTACGATTTAATCTTAAATTTTATTATATTTACACTTTAATTCGTAAATTTTTAAAAATTAATTATTTAATTCATAAATTTTATATTATATTATATTATATTTTAATTTTTGTATTTTTAATATATATAATTTATAAATTATTATAAATATTAAAATTAAAATTATTATATTATTTTATATATTAAAATTAAATGAATTAAATAATTTATTTTTAAAAATTTAAAGATGAAAATATAATATAATATAAAATTTAATAATTTAATAATTAATTATTAAAATTTAAAAATTAAAATATAATTTAAGAATTAAATTATAAATTTTCATAAAAATTATGGATAGATGAATAAAAAAATTTAAAAATATAATCATTATTAAATATAATAATGGTATTATAATCATTCATCGTATAGATTCTTGTACAGAGATATATGAGTCTTTGCTTGTGGAGAAGGAAAAGAGACAGGCGAATGGAAAAAGGACGCGTGGCGGGGGAGAGTTTGAATGGTGGGTTGTTTTGTATTGAATGGCAGGGGAGAGATTTCTGTGTCGGAAAGGTAGTTGGGTTTGAATTTAGGCAAGTTGACACTTATTTTAATCCTTTGTTTTCTTTGGAGCCTACTAATCATTTAACCAATCACACTTCCTTTTTCTATTGTAAAATCTTAACATTAAATTTAGAGAGTTTATTTTTTTAAATAAAAATATTATTTTAAATATTATTAAAAAATTAAAAAATTAAAAAATTAAAAAATTATTTTATTATTTTATAATTAAAAATTATTAAATTTAATTTTAAATTATTTTTTTAATAATTTTTAATTAATATATTTTAAAAAATAAAATTTTAATTATAATTTTAACAATAATACTAAATAGGTTCTAAACCATCAAAATCTTAGAACTTAATAGAAAAGTATTTAAAAAGAAAAAAAATTACAATCTCAATTTTAATTTTGTGTTATGATATACATATTTAATGATAAATATTTTATTATTGAATTATTTTTATAATATTAGGAGTATGTTTAATTTAATAACAATAATTAGTTATTATAGTTAATCATTTTGTTTTTTAATTGCGTAATTATTTATTATTTTATTTTATTAAAATAATTTAATATTTATTTTTTTATATTTATATTTTTGAAATTATACTTTAATTATAATTTTATTTTAAATGTTAATAAATAATTTTTTTAATAACAACTAACATAGTTTTTTTTAAATAAAATATATCATTTAATTTTTAAATTTTAACAAAATTTAATTAATATATTATTTTCTACTTTTTAAATTAGTTAATATATTTATAATATATATAAATGTATGAAAAGAAAGGAGACATGGCATTGCTCAAAATATCCTTTATGATTTATATTATTTATAAAAATACCAATAATAACATATATGTCACGATCCAATTTATGGGCTGGACCGGTACTATAACTTAGGTCAGTATAAGGCCCCCAAAGCTTTTAGCAAACTTCACTGTTCAAGCCCAAACTATAAGCTCAATTTTAAAACCCAAATCAAGAAAATAATCGGATAGAGTCTAGCCATATCTAGACTATTCAACGGGAAGTTTTTAACTCACTGGATCTGTAATCATAATATATAACCATTTGGGGAGCTCAGCTCACCCACAACATTCTCAATCAACATAATGTGATTATTGGGAGCCCAGCTCCCTCATCCACATAAATAAATAAATCCATAAGTCCACATAAACATAATCAATAAGTTAACAATTTTAAATAGTTAATATTTTATAGACCCAGTTAAATAAAATGTCACTAGCACATGCGGAGTTTTAGATTTCAATCAACAACAATAAATATAAACAAGGCACCAATAGACCTGCGAAGGAGGAGACAGGTCAATCACAAGAAAAACTCTCCTGTAACCTGGAAAAATGGGGTGAACAAGAGTGAGTGTTCGATTCATAGAGTAAGATATTGATTTTAAAAATAATTTCTATAACTATATAATTCTAATGCATCCTTAAGGATGAAATGCAACACCAATCAGTAATTTCATCAAATTTAAGCAATATTCGCACAAAGAATAATTTGGAGCACACACACACACATATACCATATCAAATAAAATACATATGGGAGTTGATCCCTTATACAGCTCTCTTAGTCTAAAACCTATCAGCGAGATTAACTCGAGCCGGACTTTCGCTTGAAAGTCTAATTGTGGGGTTCAGCGAGATTAACTCAAAGCCGTACTCACCCTGAATTCCTCAAAAAGGACCGAGCTCCAAGCGAGACAAGTTCAAGCCGATTTTCCCGTCATATCCATATCCATCACACCACACCACATGCACACAGCTCCAAATTATCCTAAGGTAACATCCACATCCATTTTTGCAATTAAGAAAATGCAACATAAAATGTGTCTAGCATTTAGCTACATACATATATTTAAATGTGATGCATGAGCATGCCTTGCATATATAATAATATTGAAATTGTAAATAAAATCAATATCTACTCATTAATTAACTATTGATCACTGTGGCGGTTGGGCGGGGGAGGAAATCTTGCCCGGCTCACCTAAACATTATATAAAAAATTTTATCAATATTTATTCAAACAAAACTTTAAAGAGTTAAGGGACAAATCCTAAGTTTTGCTGAAAATCCGGCAGAGTCTCCTCTATACCTAGGACTTACCCAACCTGCAAAATGATCCAAATAACACTTTTAAATATCAAATTCTCATAATCACATCTCATCAACATCATATGGCCCCTCCTGAGCCCTTCAAAACAGTCAATACTCACAAATTTGAAAAAAATATATTTTAGTCTTTATAACTAACATTTTATTATAAATCATTCAAACGAGCTCTAAAATTTCTAAAATTTTGTCTCGCAGTCTTTAGCAATATTACAAAGCTAATACAAAAGGAATTATAATTTTCTAACTACCCATGAATATTTTATAAATTTTTATTCTAAACTCGGCACTATGAAATTGAAGAAAGTTGGAGTTCGAGTTTACCTATGCTAATTATGACACTTGGAACACGTCTAGGGTGTTTGCAAATGGTGAGGAGGACCGCAATTCCAATTCGGTTCTGAAACGGTTCTAGCAACTTGTCTGTCCGGCCTAAAATTGCATCCGGGTGATGGTCGAATTTCCACGAAACTAAAGTACTTATGCGAAGCCCACAATACCAGGGGTTAGAATAAAATATTTACAAAATTATTTAAGCTCATTTAAATCTCGAAAAATTATTGCGAAGTTTGTGGGACCCATTGAAATTTTAGTATCAGAAAATTTTAAAATGTATATTGCCGCGAAGCTCTCGTCATGTAGAGCACGGCGGTATTCTCGGAATTCTAGTGGGGTTATCGGTTTAGGAGAAATTTAGCTCAAAAGTCGAAATAGGCTAAAACTTTTCGGGCAAAAATTAGACAAACTGCTCAATGAAAATTGGTGTTCTTGGTGTCTATGAAAAACTCTTGAGGAGTAAAAGGGGTTTAGGATAAGACCCAGTCGAATTAGTGGTCAGATCAACCGGATTTTGGCCGGGAAGGTGAAGAGATGTACTGTGCGAAGGCAGAAGTTTGGGCGCATTTTCCAGCATCCTGGGGCAGCATCTAGCAAGGGGATGGTGTGGGGGTGGTGCGCCGGCGACTAGGGAAGCGAGGGGAGATGGTTGGTCAGTTGGGCGAGGAGGGAGGGGAGAGAATTGAAGGGGAGAAGAGAGGGTATCGGGAGAGAGAAGAGGGATGAAGAAAAAGAAGAGAATCAGTCCAATTCGATCCAGTTCAATTCAATCAGTCTGATTCAGAATACTAGAAATTGAATTTTTACTTTGCCCTGGAACAAAAAACCAGAGCCAAAAATTTAGAAAAAAATTCAGAAAACTCGAAAAAAATTTTGGAGTCCAAATATATTTTTATGTTTGCCATGTAGTCTTTAAATTAACTTTTATAAATAAATGAAATTTATTAGTGTAAGAAAATTGAACCCGATTTTTAAAATTCAAAAAAATTTCAAATAATTTTCATAATTTTAATACAATAAAATATTAATATTTACATATAAAATAATTATTTAAAAATTAGAGGTATTAGAGTATATAGAGCGATAGATATATTACTTATCATTAATAACATAAATAACAATAAAAAAATCCGTCATTAATTTATATTAATTTGTGGGTAATTATTTTTAGTGATGACATATTCATCTCTAATACTTTTAGTAACAAAAATTGTTATATACAAATTCGTGTTAATAATTTTTATGACAAAATATTTATTGCTAATATTTTCATCCATAATTTTATATAAATTGGTCGCTAATAATTTTTAGTAATAACTTATCCATCATTAAATTTATAAATAATTTTAATTGTTAATATTATTATAATTAAAATAACTTAAAATTTTAAAAATTATTTTAATAGTAATTCTACTTATATTAAAAATTATATTATAATTATGTATTCTTAATTTTATAAATATTATTAATTCTTTTAAATTATTTAGTCTATAATAATCAAATTCCTAAACAACTTTAAACACTAAATCTCATTTTTACTAATTTATTTTTTAATTATTCTAAATATTTATAAATATATAATATTGAATTATGAAATTACAATTAAAAATTAACTATTTAATTATATATATATATATTTATTTATTTATTTATTTATTGACTATAAATTTTTAGCTATTTTTTAAATATTAGTAGCCGATAAACTTTTATATTTAAATACTCTATTTTTGTGCAATAGGATCTAAGCCTAATTAACTTTGACATATAATATAATTTTTTCTTCATTATATTTTTGTGTGCCTTTTTTCTCCAATGGACAAAATCTATTTGTAAGATTTTAAATTTTTTGAGTTGTTTTATATTACAAGTATCATTTTTATGAGTGTAGTTACACTTGAATGTGATCAATAGGATTTTGTTATTATTGATAACATCAAATGATACAACTCAACTAAGTCTTTATCCCAAAAATTTGGGGTCGGCTATATGGATTCGATTTCTCATCTCTAAACAATTTGGGGTTAAATCCTCAGAAATATGTAATGCTTCTAAGTCATATTGTACTACTCTCCTCCAAGTCAATTTAGGTCTACCCATTTTTTTCTTTCTATCCTCTAACCTAATGTGCTCTACTTGTCTAACTAGAGCCTCCGTATGTCTATGCTTCACATGACCAAATCACCTCAATCTTCCTTCTCTCACCTTATCTTCAATTGGCACCACTCCTACATTTTCTCTAATACTCTCATTACGGACTTTATCTAGTCTAGTATGGTTACTCATCCACCTTAACATTCTCATCTCTGCAACTCTTATCTTAGACGCATACGACTCTTTCAGTGCCCAACACTCACTACCATATAACATAGCCGGTCGTATGGCTGTACGGTAAAATTTTCCTTTTAACTTATTGGGAATCTTAAGATCACATAAAACTCCCGTGGCACGTCTCCACTTCAACTATCCGGCTTTAATCCTATGACTAACATCCTCCTCACATCCCCCATCCACTTGAAGGACTGAGCCTAGATATTTAAAGTGAATACTTTGGGATAGTATAACTCCATTCAAACTAACTCCTTCCCTATCATCCGTTTGGCCTTCACTGAACTTGCAATATATGTATTCTGTCTTCGTTCTACTTAACTTAAAACCCTTTGACTCTAGAGTACTTCTCCAAAGCTCTAGCTTTCTATTGACTCCTTCTCGTGTCTCATTTATCAGAATAATATCATCCGCAAACATCAGATATCAAGGAATACTCTCTTGTATATGTTTCATCAATTCATCTAAAACTAATGTAAAAAGGTAAGGGCTTATGGCTGATCCTTGGTGTAATCCAATTGAGATCAAAAAATCTTTTGTGTCCTCTCCCACTGTACGCACAATAGTGGTTGCTCCGTCATACATATCTTTTAACACTTGTATATACCTAATAGATATCCTCTTTTGTTCTAACACATTTCATAAGACATCTCTTGGAACACTATCATAAGCCTTCTCCAAATCAATAAAAACCATGTGTAGATCTTTCTTCACATCTCTATATTTCTCTATCAAGCTTCTAATGAGAAAGATCGCTTCCATAGTTGAACGACTGGGCATGAAACCAAATTGATTGAGAGAGATAGAAGTATCATGACATAGTCAATGCTCCACAACTCTCTCCCACAACTTCACAGTATGACTCATGAGTTTAATTTTTCTATAGTTTAAGCAACTCTGTATGTCTCCCTTATTTTTAAAAATAGGTACTAAAATACTCCTCCTCCATTTATCAGGCATTTTCTTTGAGTTTAGAATCTTATTAAATAATTTAGTTAACCATGCCACTCTCATATCTCCCAAACACTTCTACACTTCAATTGGTATTTCATCGAGTCCACAGGCTTTACTCACTTTCATTCTCTTAAGTGCTTCCTTTACTTCTAAAGATCTAATCCTTCTAGTATAATTCACATTCTTTTCTATTGTTCTATAGTCTATATTCACGCTATTACCATTTTGACTATTATTAAAGAGATCATTAAAATAATTTCTCCATCTTTCTTTAATGTCCTCATCTTTCACCAACACTTTTCCTTCTTTATCCTTAATGCACCTAACTTGATTAAGATCTGGACATTTCCTTTCTCTCCTCCTTGCTAATCTATAAACATCTTTCTCCCCTTTTTTAGTTCCAAGTTTCTCATATAACTTTTCAAAGGCCTGTGCTCTTGCTTGACTAACTGCCTTTTTTGCCTCTTTCTTTGCTATCTTGTACTGTTCATATGCCTCATTATTATCACATTTAGGTAATTTCTTATACCATTTCTTTTTTCTCCTCACTGCCTTTTGTACTTCCTCATTCCACCACCATCTCTCTTTTGAGGGTGGTCCATGTTTTTTAGACTCTCCAAGTACTTTTCTAGCTACTTCTCTAATCTTTAATGCCATCTGTATCCACATATCATTGGCCTCCATACCCAGCTTCTATACTTTGGACTCGAGAAGCTTATTTTTGAACTTCACTTGCCTTACTCCTTTGAACACCCATCACTTTGATCGAGCTACACTATTTCTTCTGACTTATTTGAATTATTCATAAACTTGACATCCAAGACCACCAACCGATGTTGACTTGTTAAAGTCTCTCCTGGAATGACCTTGCAATCCTTGCATAGAGCTCTATTTATCTTCCTGGTTAAGAGGAAGTCGATTTGGCTTTTATGTTGCCCACTTTTGAAAGTCACTAAATGTGACTCTCTTTTTATAAAGTAGGTATTTGCTAGTATTAGGTCGTATGCCATAGAAAAATCCAGGATGCTTTTTCCCTCCTCATTTCGACTGCCAACACCAAAACCTCCATGACCATTCTCATAACCTTGTCTATCACTTCCTACATGTCCATTCAACTTCAATAATATTTATATAGGCTATGATAAATTGATTTTCTTATTTCTTTTATATTTAATATTGATGCATTCAATGATATTTGGGATAATTAATATTATTTTTATATAAAAAGTGCATTTTGCATATAATAGTGTGAGATTTTAATTTTTTTTTTGGCCTACTTAGTTTAAATGTAGATTAATTATAATTCGCTAATATGTGCATTAATATATTTTTTTAATTTTTTTAATTTATTAGTAGTCATAACAAGGTTGTTGATTTTTGTTATAATATTATAAGAAAATCTAATTATATTTTTACATATATTTATGCGGAAAAATTATACTCCTTTCAATATTACATTTAAATTATATTTAAAATATTTATTATAATAAAAACAAGAAAAATATACAAAAAGGAAAAGAAGAAAAAAAAAACAATTTTACCACTTGAGAGTTTTAGTTATATAATTATTGTGAAATAATTAAAAATACATGATTGAGTTTATATTTATATTTTAATCTATTATGTATTTATAACATATATATTATACTATAATTTAAAAAAAAAACTTATCAAATATATTAAATAATTTATTAAATAAGTTTTCAAATTATTTGTATTAAATAATATAGCAATATAAAATTTCAAGATACTAATTTTATGAAAATAAAAATTTTATAATGATAATGCACTAAATTGCAAAATACATTTTAAAATTATCATCTTTTTAAAAATTTTATAAATAATTTTCTTTCACATTAATCCAACTATATAATCTCATCATCCAATTTAACATTATTTTAAATTATAAAAAAACAAAATATGGACAAATCAAATTTATTTATTTTTTTAAAAAATTTCAGTGCATTTAATTCAATTAGCTAAATTGCATTTATTATCAATTTATTTTAATTTTTAAACATTTTCATCCATTTATATTTTTAAAACTTATTATTATCATTTTTTTATTATATTACATTGAAATTTATAATTAAGTTAATATTATATGTTAATAAAATAACACATAACATTCATAACAATATGATCCAATAAAAATATAATAATTCATAAATTAATAAATATTTTATTTATGTACTTAATTAAAATAACATTAAAATTAATATTTCAAATTAAATAATTAAATATAATTTTATAATACTATAATAATATTATGCTATATATAAAAATTAACAGAAAATTAAATCATAAATTTATATAACGAATACAATAACATACGATGCTCGTTGTAGAAAAACTAAGACCAATAAAAAGATAAGTACATGACAAATTTTAAAATATTATTGTTAGAGTATAAGGATTGTTTTTTAATATAAATGTTTAAATCCCATAAATAACTTTTTAGTAAATAATTATTTATATATTTTTAAAAAATAAAAATATATTTAAGTTATTATAAATAATGGCAAAATCTAGAGATCTCATAGTAATTCATCATTTTTCTGATCTTAAAGAAAATTTAATTAAAAACCAATTGATTTTAAAGATATATACCTTTTCATATGACAAAAATAAAGATTAAAAAGAGGTTATGCCAAATTAGGTGGTTTTTGTAAAATCATTTTTAAAGTCATATATATATATATATATATATATATATATATATATATATATATATATATATATATATATATATATATATATATATATAATAATGATATTTTCATTTTTATAATATATTATGGTTTAAATTTATTTATTATATATAAATAGCTTTTGTCTTTTAAATTATTGTTTAATTAATTTTTTTATAATTTTAAAGAACTTATATGTGTATAACTATTTAAATAGTTCATAAAAAATAAATCTATAATTTATAAAAAAAATAAATTTATTTAAATACAAGTAACGACAAATTGATCTCTATTTTAATTAGCTAAAAAATAATATAGAAATTTGATCCATTAAAATATTTTTTATTTAAATTTAAATTCTAAAATAAAATTTTATTAAAAGTTTTTTGATCTAATTGAAAATTAAATTAACAATAACATATGAAAATTTATTGGTAGTAAGTGCAAATCATAGCAATAATGCCTAAATAATGCCTAAATGCTTAATTTACACTTCGTTACTTTTAGAATTTCTCAGATATAACATGAGGAAAAGAAGCTCATGAATAAATTAAATAGAATTCTATTTAATATTAAAATAGTTATTTTTTTAAACAAAAATAGTTATTATTTAATTATATTTTATAAAGTTAAAGACGTCTCTTTTTTTTAATATAATTTTACCTTAACTTAATAAATAATATAAATATATTTTAAAATAAAAAATTATTAATATAAGAGCATTAACATTAAATAAAATAAAACAACATAAAAGTATCTTATTATCTTTAAAGAATTATAGTACCATTAGAATGTAAACATCGGTTTACCTAATGCTCCATTTATATTATTATGAAAAATATTTTTTTGAGAAATATTTTTTATATTTTTTTTAACGTTCAGGGCATTTAAAAAATGAGTAATCAAAAAATATTTTCTTAATTAAAGTAAAATTAAATTATTTTTTAAAAAATAATATTATATTTTAAAAAGGAAAAATTATTTTCTACTTTCTACATTTTGATAATCTTATTAAAATGTGAAAACGCTTATACATATAAGGAATAAACAAATATCATTAATTTAACATTGTAATCAAATAATTAAAAATATTTTTTATATAAATTACTTCTTACAAAATAAATAGAGTCTAAATATCAAAATAATTTATAATAAGTATTAATATATAATAATTATAAAATACTAATTAATTTAACATATTATATATATATATATATATATATATATATATATATATATATATATATATATATATATATATATATATATATAAACTCCTAATTAATAAAGAAATCATCGTAGTATTTGGACTATTTTACCTTAAAAAATGTTTATAGGCCCTAGCCTAAGGAACTCATGGAAGATCAAAAGGCCAAGAAATAGAATTAGGCCTAGAAAAGGCCTTTTCTTAGATGTACAATGGCCCCCCTCTCTCCTTTTCCCCTTTTTATTTTATTTCATGAGAAAAATTTTTTCATAATTTGTATATTTGTCATATAAATTATTAAAAAGAATTATATTATAAGTACATTAAAAATTTTAAATAGATTTCTAAATAATTTTATAAATGTAATTTTATTAAAAATTGACTTTTCTTTGTAATGTATAAAAAATTTATTATATATTTAATTTGACTTGACTTAACTAGAAAATAGTCAATATATACGTAAATAAAAAAAAATTCACATATTAAATAAGCCAAATCTGAACTTGTAAAGCTTATTTCTGCTCATTTGCAATCATATTGTATTATGGCAATTAGTGAAATTAGTTTTTGTTCTTTATTTTAATGAAAAAAAATGAAAATTGCCGAATTTTGACTGAGATAATACAACTAAAGTTGATTTCCGATCGATGATATGAGTAGAAATTGAGAATATATATATATATTAAATGAAATTAGTTATATGTGGACCGTAAAATGAATACAAAAGATATTTTAGTAAATTAAAAATGAGATTTAAATGGAGGGAATATAATTAATGAAATAAATAATTTTTTTTTTCTATTATAGAAGTATATACTAAGACTTTATGCAAAGATATTCCAAACAGTAATGGGTACAAAGTTTTAAAGGGCAATTCCTAGCAGCAAAGCTTCTGTTACCCACACAAAATCCAATATTTGATCTTATGGAAGAAGAAAGATGATCATTTACTATAAGATTATTGGTGATAATAGAGCTCCATAGTAATGAATTATTCTCTTGAAGCCTCAAAATCCACTTAAAAACAATGCCCGATTGATGTCAAGATTCCAAGCACACCTCATTGGCTTTGTGAGTGAACTCCAATTAATCTATTCAAATGGGATGCTTGGAATTTTGAATGAAGGTAAATAGTATAAGGCAAGAGAGGTGACGCATGATTTGATGAATATCAATCTAGTTGCTTGAAACAAAAGCTGGCATCTTCTCCACTTTATCAATTACAGCTCATTTGATTGATGCCAAGAAGAGTGCTCTTGTGAAAAGTGGAGAAGATGTCAGCTTCAAATGCAACTCTAGCCATTTGTCTCCAAATGCACTCAAGGTTCCTTGAGACAGTTTGGAACCCCAATCCAAGGAGCTAGGAAGAAGAAAACCATATGGGGTTAGGATCACAAGGTCCACGTCCAAGTGCCAAGAGAGGTAAAAGAGGGAATCTAGGGTTCCATTTACTAGAGACGAAAGCTCTTTTGATTCTATTCATGTTCCTTGAATTTTTTCATGTATATTCCTACCTTGAAGGTAACTTCAACCAATTGAGATGAGCTAATGAAAATGGGGAAAGCTCGTATTCCATCTCAACAACGAAATTCCCTTTTCAATCTTCAGGTTTAGGCGCTTAACTCAAGTCTCCAATGATATGCAAAGGGACATCAAGTAAGCAAGTTATAAACATTCTAGACAAATTTTCATGAATCTTTGAATAAATTTGTCATAAGAATGGAGGAAGATGTTATCATGTGCAGACTATGAAAAGTTAAAAAAATCTTCTCAAAGCTTGTCTAGATGTTGATCAAGGTATGGTGGATTCTTCGTTATCATGTGAGATCAAAATCAAGCATATGATGGTTATAATTAGACGCGCTCTCAAGGTGAAGGTTAGAGTACTGAAGTGTCCCTTGAGAGAGAATTAGAGGCCTCCATTAAGTGTGGTATTGAGAGACCAAAAGTGAAAGCCATTTGTGAGAGAGCAAGTGTGAGTTATTTGGGTGTCAAAGGGGTCTTTGGATTTGAGAGTTTCCACTCAACTTTGTAACTTGTACACTCTATTTTGATATTGTATTTGTTCATGGATGAAGGCAATAAATCAAACCACGTAAATTTTGAATTGTCCATGTGTTTGTTTTTATCCTTCTTCTTTTTTATCTTATTCCTAGCAAATTAGTATCAGAGTCATTCTTGTCTTCTTACTAATCCGTAATAGACTCATAGAAGTAAGGATTGAGAAGTTTGACAAAGCCAACAACTACAACTTGTAGCAAGTGAAGATGCAAATGGTATTAACCCAGAAGTGCGTGAAGAATGCAATACTACGTATTGCATAGAAACCAGAATCAATGTCTATAGAGAATGAGAAAAGTTTGATGAAAAGGATTTAATGGCGACACAACAAGTTTGATGAAAAGGATTTAATGGCGATACAACTTTGTTTTTCTAATGGAGTTCTAAGGGAACATTTGGCAAAGAAAACTAAAATGGACTTATGGTCAAAATTAGAATCCCTGTATATGATAATGTCACTCACCAACAAGTTGGTAAAAAAAAAAAAAAAACTTGGAGGCTATAAATTTTGATGTACAAATCTTAATCACTCAAGATGTTACCTTTAATGAGTCAATTATGTTACCAAAAGAAAAATTAGTAATTGCAAATGGTGACTCAGAAGAGGGTAGCATAAAGTAAGTGGAGTAAGAAACTGTGGATTCAAGTCCTCTACAAGACTCTACTTCAGATTAACATAATTCAGAAAAGGTGCATATTTTTTCTGAGATCACAAAGACATCGAAGGGGGAGCTTTATAGTATTGCCAAGAACAAATCCAACAGGAGATAAAGAAATAAGTCATATAAAATAATATTGCACAACTTTGTAATATTGATCTCGTTGCTTATACCTTGTCTATTGTGTTGTGTATGATTCTTGTGATGATAATTATCCATACAAGCTATTTCTAATCATGATTCAAATAGATGGATTTCGTCTATCTACGAAGAAATTGAGTCTTTGCAGAAAAATAGATGAGGGAGTTGTTGCAACCTCCTAAAGTAAAGAAGTATGTGGGCTATAAATGGGTCTTCAAAAAGAAATAAGACATTCTAAGAGTAGAAGATACAAGAAAAGGGACTGCAAAGAGTTAGATTTTTTCGAGTACTCGATCTGACAGAACTTTAATAGAACGGGTTTGGATATTATATAATCGAATTTGAAACTGGTTCGGGTTTGAAAAATAATACCCATAACGAGTTTGAATCAGGTTCGAGTTTTATATGTTAGGTATTCGTTAGCCGAATCCGTTTATAAATACTTAATTAAATATAAAATATATATTTTTTATAATAATATTTTATAATAATATTTTATAAGCTTTTATATATTTTATTTTATATAAAATGAAATTTAAATATTTTATGAAATTATTAAATTTTTAAAATATAAATTATTAATAAAAAAATTTTTAATGCAAAATATTAATTAAAATATATACAATTAAACGGGTTTGGTTTTTTTTTTTTTGTAATAACAATCGGGTTTGGAATGGGTTCGGGTAGTTGAGAATAAATTTTAATTAAATTTAAGACAAATTTGAATTTGGTAATATTAATTAGTTCATATTCAGGTAAAGTGATTTTCATGGATACCCACCCATTACCATCCCTATACAAGATAAAAAAGCTAGTCTAATTACCAAGGCTACAATCATGTTGTAGGCATTGATAGGTATTCTCTCTAATAGTTAAACACAAATTAATTAGAGTTGCCATGATTGTATAGCATGTAAATAGTGCAATTTGTTGTTAAGAATGCATTTTTATACAGTAAATTGGAGGAGAAAATTTACAAGTTGCAATCAAAGGGCTTTGTTGTTGAAGAAAAAGAAGACTATATATGCCTATTCAAGAAGTCATTATATGTTTTGAATAGTCTCAGTCAATGGTATAAGAAATTTGACTCCTTCATAATCTTTAAAAGATACTTCACAAGTAAGTATGATTATCGTATTTCTTTTAGAAAAATTGATGATTACTACATATATTTGTTACTATATGTTGATGACATGTTATTGCTTTTAAAGAATGTATGAGATTGACATATTGAAATCACATTTAAGAGAGGGAGATAAACAAATGAAACATAGAAAAAGATGTGAAAGGGAAAGAAAAAAGGAAGAGAAATGAAATGTGTGATGAATCAAAATAAACTTTTGAGTTATATGTAGCTAAAAAATAATAGCTATAATTTGGCATGGCTCTTCTAATTGTCGGAAACATATTATTCACCTGAAAAAATTAAGGTTGAATTTCCATTATTCTCATCTTAAGATATATATATATATATATATAATCATGATATGAAAATAGTGATGGGAATCCTCACACATGCGAAAGATTGGCTGTGGGAAGATTTGGATATAAAGTGAGCTTCTTTTTAGGACTTAATAGCCTAAAGCCATACAAAGTGGGCATTTCTTGATTTCTGCATCAATAGAATCTTGACTTTTCTCTGCATTGACTTGCATTATTTTTTGAATGCGATTATTATAATTTCAATTTCACATGAGAATGGGTTTGAAACTATAATTTAAACTCATCAAGTGTTACTTCCAAGCGGCCTGATACTGAAAATATTTTGATAAATTCTTCCATGATCTCATTCATTGTCTCCATCAACTTCTCTTTCTCTTCCTCTTCAACTCACAGATGGGCCAGTAGGTTTCTCAAAATATAACCTTTTTACTACAATTTTATAGTCAATTATTAAAATGATAAAAGAAATTAAGGAAAGAGACAGTCAAATCAATGAAAGCACATTTAGAAATCAACTTCAAAGTGGTGGTCACTAAAATAATTAGATTAGGAAGTGATTACTCAAAGAAAATTAAAGCACAATTGGTTTATATATTTAAAAATTAATTCTTGAATATTGACAATGAAAAATAAATTAATAAATTGAAATTGATAAACTCTATATAATTATGTTAAATTCAAATTTTAAATAAAAATATTTTAAATTCCAGGAATGTTAAAAAATAAAATCATAGATCTTGGGTTGGGAGTGTTTCTGATAAAAGTCAACTGGCTTTGTTGCCATCTACATCTTCTTATTGCATATATTTCTTTTTTATTTTCCTAGAAAACTACAATTTTCCTTTCACAAGCAACCATATAAGCATATGATTATATTCACATTGTGGTATCACTTGCAGCTAGTTTTCCACGAAAACAAGAGAAACCATAATTTTTTTTTTTGTTTGACATTTTAACTCATATCCTTGGCTACTTTCTATAATTCCCTGAATATTCCCCGTATTCTAAGCTACCCATCATTTTTTTTTTATGTCTATAATAGGGTAAGACTTGGGAATAGAAGCTTGTGGAGAGCTTAAGCTGTGGTCCACGATGGGCTCTTCTTCTTTTTCTTGTTCTTTCTTGTTTCTTGTTCTTCTTGGTTTGGTTTTGAATGTGGCAGTGTTGTGTAATGGAGGCAAAACAAGCAATTTTGTTAGGCCAGTGGAGAAAACTATTGATATGCCTCTTGATAGCGATGTTTTCCGAGTCCCTCCTGGCTACAATGCTCCTCAACAGGTTTCTTGTTCTTTTTAGTGTTGGAGGAAATGGTTCTTTATTTGGTTTTTCAGTTGGGATTTGGGATGGTGAAGAATTTATAATTTCTTGGTTTCTTTTTAAAGAAATTGATGTTTGGCTTTAGAATTTTAATGATCTTCTTGCTAGAAAAAAAAAATGTTTACTTGTTTCTTTAATTTGTTGGTATGTGGGTGATTAGGTTCACATAACACAAGGAGATCATGATGGGAAGGCAGTGATAGTGTCATGGGTTACAGAAGATGAACCTGGTTCAAACTCAGTGCTTTACTGGAGTGAAAATAGCACACATAAGAAAGAGGCTAAAGGCAAACATTATACCTATAAATTCTACAATTACACCTCAGGTTACATTCATCACTGCACCATCAGAAACTTGAAGGTAAATCTTGGAATGTTTATATACATCAATAATTTCTTTGTTTTATGTCAAAATTTTTCATTTTCTCTTATTCTTTTCTTGGAAATTTGAATTGTTGAATAAAATCATTTTCTTTGTGGTATTGGATTAGAGCTTATAATATCCAATATTTCTTTTGGCAGTACAACACAAAATATTACTATGTAGTTGGGATTGGTCACACAACAAGGCAATTCTGGTTTATAACCCCTCCTGCAGTTGGCCCTGATGCCCCCTATACATTTGGTCTCATAGGTATGCATAAGCTTTCTGCAACTCCTCATTTTATTTGCTCAAATTACTGATATAATCGTTCTGGCATATGTGCAGTTTGTGTCTGGTGCGAAATTTTATGGTTTCTATAAAAATCTAGTCAATGAGGTAGGCCTAGCATAGAAATGTTCAAGAAGATATAACAGTTCAATAGGAATTAACTGCTGGGTATGACAGTCAAGTTCTTTTATTGAGGTTTGTCACTTAGGAAGGATGATTTTCTGTTCTGTGTTTTCAAGAAATCATGAACTTATATATTAGTTTATGAATATATGGTTTAAGAAGAGGGTTCAGTATATTTACATGATCTACATACTCACAATTGGGTATTGTTTGCAGGGGATCTTGGTCAGAGTTTTGATTCAAACAGAACACTTACTCACTATGAAATGAACCCACAAAAAGGAAAGACCGTTTTGCTTGTTGGAGACGTCTCTTATGCAGATAACTACCCAAATCATGACAATGTGAGATGGGATACATGGGGAAGGTTTACAGAGAGAAGTGCTGCTTACCAACCTTGGATATGGACTGCAGGAAATCACGAGATTGATTTTGCCCCTGAGATCGTAAGCATATATTTACTTAATTTATTGTCTAATCAAGATCAACATCTTTAACATTTCTGAAATATCTGAAGTCTAAAATGAGATAGTAAATAGAAATGCTTCATTCTATCACAGCTTCTTTAATTTGATGAATTTTTGAGATCTGAGAAATTGTTAGTTTATGCAGTCTCAGGGCTGCAGCTCAGTGCCTTCATAGGCCTGATGCCATTTCATCTTCTTTAGCTAGTAGATATATTGCAGCTACATTAAATTTCGTATGCAATCTGTTGGTTTGGTTCTGAACTAAACTGTAAAAACAGAAGAACCAAAATCATATATAATGAAAACCGAACCGAACCGAACCAAAGGGATAAAGGAACCGAACCAAACAACTGAAAAACCGAATTAAGATTGGTTCAGTTCGGTTTTTCACCCTTAGTGAAATATTGTTTTTAACTTTGCTAATGTGGCTTCTTCTACCTTTGGAACTTGTGAGGATTACCTCCATTATCAGCTGCGTGGACAACTCCAATTTTAGTGTGATAATTGCACATGGCACTGTTACTTTCAAAAGTTGATGCTTGCTCTTGTTTGATTGTAGTCCAGATTATATGTTAATATGTATATTTGCCAAATGGGTACAAGTTACAAGAAGAATTGATTCTTAATAAGAAAATGTACTATTGTTGCAGGGTGAAACTAAACCTTTTAAGCCTTACACTCACCGCTATCATGTCCCATATAAAGCATCAGGGAGTACTGCTCCATTTTGGTACTCAATCAAGAGAGCTTCAGCATATATTATTGTCTTGTCTTCCTATTCAGCATATGGTAAGAATATGTACTTGAATTTTTTGGTAATTCTTAAAGCTCAAGTGAGAGCACCCACGTATGTGGTCGAATCCAAACGAGAGATTTCTAGGTTTGGAAAACTGAATATAACTCGCCACTCTGTGAAATGTTTAGATGATTTTGTTTTCAGATTAATGGACTAATATATAATGCTACATTCTAAGTATTCACAGATTTCACTTCTGCTTATCTGTCATGTTTTAGGTAAATACACTCCTCAGTATAAATGGCTTGAAGCGGAGCTGCCAAAGGTTAACAGGACTGAGACACCATGGTTGATTGTTCTTATGCATGCACCATGGTATAATAGCTACAACTATCATTACATGGAAGGAGAGACCATGAGAGTAATGTATGAGCCATGGTTCGTTGAGTACAAAGTTGATGTCGTATTTGCTGGCCATGTTCATGCCTATGAACGATCTGTAAGTGTACCTTGATCCCTTGTGTGATCATGTTTATAACTTAAAGAGTTTAAGGACTACCAAAGTAATCATCCTGACATCTGTGTATGATCAACGTTTACATTTCATTCCTTCTTAGGAACGCATATCTAATGTCGCCTACAATATCGTAAATGGAAAGTGCACTCCAGTAGCAGATCAAACCGCCCCGGTATATATTACCATCGGCGATGGAGGAAATCTTGAAGGCTTGGCAACTAAGTAAGATCATCAGATACTACCCAATTTTCTTAACAGGTCTTCCTGTGTATCAGCATAGTTGAATATAATGTCTTCTTATGTAATGCAGCATGACAGAGCCACAGCCTGCATACTCTGCATATCGGGAGGCAAGTTTCGGTCACGCCATTTTTGATATTAAAAACAGAACCCATGCTTACTACAATTGGCACCGAAATCAGGATGGATATGCTGTAGAAGCTGATTCTATGTGGTTCAACAACAGATACTGGCACCCAGTAGATGATTCTACAAGTTCCCAATCATAGTGAAAACATGATTTCTTCTGTTAACTTTATGGAATAAAATAGCCATGTCAAAGCTAGCCATAATACAAAATCTTCATCTTCAGCCTTCGTTTTTTAGCCTCATTGCCCCTTCTCAATTTGTTTGGTCAGTTTCCTACATTCTGAAATACATATATTATTTTCAAGTTCAACAACAATAAAATAGCATGTATTTTACTCTGCCTCAACAGAAAATAAGCATTATGCAATAAAATATTTTGATGTAGGTGATTTGAATGTTAGCATTACCATAGGAAAGATTTCCTCCACCATATATATTGGCAGAAGCAGCTCCCATTGGTCAGGTCAAA
Organism: Hevea brasiliensis; assembly: GCF_030052815.1. Lineage (NCBI taxonomy): Eukaryota > Viridiplantae > Streptophyta > Magnoliopsida > Malpighiales > Euphorbiaceae > Hevea > Hevea brasiliensis. The sequence goes on from NC_079493.1 coordinate 110,271,202, forward strand.
ACAGAATAGAAATGAACAAAGTGAGCAGGCCTAAAAAATACAGATTTAAAACCTCTGCAAATGCAATTTTTTTTTTCCAGGGTCCACCAAACTGATAGTAATTTGTATACTAAAATGAGTGACATTTACTTTGAAAATAAAAGAAATTGTTATCAGTCTCACCCAGCTAGGAAGAAACATTTTACAGTAACATTGCTAACAATGATGGTGCTTGTGTGCCTGTTTGTCTCAACTTGTAGAAGCCAGAACAATATTGCAACAAGAACAGGCATAAAAAGATCCTTGTATCTATTTGCTTTTCAATGAAGTTAAAGTAGTTTTGGTTATACACAAACCTAAATTATAAACAAGAAACCAGAATATTAGAGATCTACATAACACAACTATAAAAACCAAACACAACCAGAATATGGTACAGCTTGTTATGCAAATATCTTTGCCTCGGTGTTTGCTTGAAGCCTACCCAAGTTAAAAAGATCGTACTCCAGTTCCTCCTTTGCCCACTCTATATCAACATATTCTCCACTCTATATCAACATTATTTACTTTATCACCTCCGACGCCTCTTTGTTTCCACCTGAAAGAACAACACAACCCATAAGTTACGATCATACTTCCTGTGCTAGTGGCCATTCCTATACTGTTTCCACTCAGATTCAACAGTGTTTCATGTGGTGAACACAACCACAGAAGCACCATATTCGACAGTATTAGAAAGTTCTATTTTCACAAGACAACAGCATGCTACTAGAAATTAACCAAGATCCTCTTGAAAACAGCTTTAAATATAAGCAAGGTGAGTAGAAATAGGTAATGAACCAGTAGCACACCCTTAGGAGGGGTATGAAAAGTAGGACACATGGCTGGCATTTGGCACACCTCTTACAAGTGTCAAAACACAAATTAGACATTTCAATGGATTTTATTTATTTACTTTGCATCAGCAAAATGAAGAAAATGATCATTTAAATATTTTTTAAGAAAAGGTTAAACATTGTATAGTGAATTATCTATTAAGATGCTTTGGATGTGCAATTGTAATTTTGACATCGATGTTAAACTTTTCATTATATACTATGGACTAACTTTTTTTTTTCCCAATAGGATGATAGACCTTTTATATATACACTTCTACTTATCTTTTATATTACTATGAATTATAGTATTCTTGATAAAATATGATTTTAAATTATCAATGCATTAGATATTTTTCACAATAAATATAAAGCTAATTAACATATATTTTCTTAAGTAACGTGTCCATTGTCCCCAATACGCAGTCCTGATTTGTTTGCCTTGTCCTGTTTCTGTGTCCAAGTTAACATGTCTATGTCCAAGCATCATGGGAAACAAAAAAACAAAGAGCACTTAATACTATTGATTTGTTTTCCTTAGCATCACATATCTTCACTGTTGCCATTCAGATCTTTTGCATAAACTTTCAGCAAACTCTATCAGATGCATCATCTAGCCAATAGAAACCACATGCACTCCACATTTTGCATCCACAGCATATGCCTATATCTAACTCATTACTTGAATTTCTATTCCAATATCATATTTCTTATCCAGTAAAATCATAAATAAATTTTAAAGCATGTGTAAGTGTGTGGGAGAAGCTGATTTATCATAAGCTCAAGCAAATGAAATACATTGAGGTGACACATTAAATCATTCTAGACAGTGAAAAAATAATTAAGATATTTCATTCAACTTGAGTACAAATTAAAAAATGTTCTTAGGTAAGAAATTAAAGCTGCAAGATTTAAATGACACTTTCAGAAAGTAGGATACCTTTGTATCTGATTGTCTGGAAGTAGCATGGGAATTTTGCAGTTTCTTTTGACCTTCAGAGGAACAATTCTCACAAAAGAAGTGATCAAGTCTTTTAGCTTCCTCTGCAGTCATTTCTATACAAGCAGGATGAAACCTGAAGCAAAAGTAGTATTTTGAATGATGCATCGGATTTGCATAAATTGGAAATGTTTGCAGCATGAAATCAGTTCTATAACAAAAGTAATAATGTGAAGACAAAAAAACCACAACTTCAAGAAATGGCACGTAGGCATTAAGCCTTTTACAAACACTGTTGTTAACTATTTTATAACAGGGTCTGGTAGATAGCATCAGACCTCAATCTAACAAGTTCCTTGAAGTGAAGACCTAGATATTTCTCAAGGGTACAGCATCTGTCCCATTTATAAGCCACAAGAACAATTTATCTGTCCTTCTCAGCAAATACTTCAAAACATTGACCAGATGACAAGTCCTCATGCTTCTTTACTTTTTAACATTATGACAATGGTTATCATTACTTAATACAACAAATTTTCCCATAATATTCAGCTCTCGAAATGACTTTATTTACTTATAAGTGAAACAATTTAATACTGACAGCGAAAAAAAAAAATAATATAACCCAAGCTTTGATAGGCTTCAAGAGATTATGGTACTTAAAGATATGCAGTAAGTAATTCAACACAGAGAAAATGACAATGACACAAAGCTTTTCGAAAAATGAAAAGGGTTCATTCTTACTGTGTTGTTGTAAACAAAAAGTAGTTTAATCAGTCCATTTATCACCAAGCCACTAGTTTTAACAAATATAAACCTCTGTTACTTTTACCAGGGATCTATCTATTACAAATTTGATGTTGAGCTAGTGCTCCACCACCAGGTTAGAGATATTCTAGCAATATATGATCCGTCACATCCTTAAGGTTTTTCACGCTAAAGTTATCACATGGAAACATAAAGTGTCAGATAAGAGGTTGCATTACCACCTAATGGGGACACTAATGAGGTGAATTCTCGGACTTTCACAATTGTTTAGGCCATAAGATTACCACAAGATTTTGTTCGGTAAATGGTTAAGAGGATGATAAATACAATTTCTATATTTGTGCACAATGTTAAAACCAACATAACACATCATAATAGTGATGGTGTTAACTCATTAATGGCATTGTAACGGCAGTAAAAGTGGTGGTGGTAGAAGGTGACAATGGCATGAAACTGCTTCTTTTTCCTTCATGAAACTGCTTCTTTTTCCTTTCATCCCAATTAACCCAGTCCATCTGGGATGAAATGTTAACCTCCCTAAAATTTTTCCCTTTCCAACCAAATATAGTAAAAGATTAGTAAAATGTTACTCCACTAACAATAAGCATCCATTAAACTCATTCAAAACACAAGCACACAACTTAAATTTATCTATAACATATACAAATATGAATTTAGAAGAGAAAACTAAAATATCTAAGCAAAGCATTACCCTAGATTCCAAGGGGGCCAAGAACAACAGAGACCTAAATTGAATCAATTCCATCATGCACTCAGTAGGGGGGGGGGGGCGGGGGGGCGGGGTGGGCGCGGCAGGGGTGGGGGGCCGGGGTTGGGGTGGTGGGGGTTGGTGTGCATATTTTTAAATTCTTGCCTCTAAATTTTCTCCCTTGTTGACTTTCTGCATGAATGCTTTTATACCATATTATATTAGTTTTCCCAAAATTAAAAAAAAACCATTTCTTGTTTAACAGGACACTTATGAAACCTAAACCATGAGCTTCTCCATTTTCCAAACACTATATTAATCTCCAAGGTGCATTCCACATGTGACCTGCCAAATTGATATAAATAAGATCTTAGTATAACATGTTTGCAAATTTTATTTTTTAGGGACTAATTAACTAGGTATGCACATCTAAAACTCTGCCATATGATAGTACTATGAAAATTATTAAATGAATGGAATGACAATAAACCTTGAGTAAGGCTGGTTCCTGAAAAATATCACACATCAAATACCAAGTTCCCCAAATCTTTTTAATGGCTCTCCATTGCAATGGCCATCATGTTAGAACCTAATGGACATTGTTCAAAACTTGGTGCCAATTTAGCCTATCTAACTTGTAAATGGCCCCATCATGTCAGCCCTCTGACCCACAGAAGGCCGGGCCCCCCTACCACCTCTTTTAATGGAATATTATGAAACAATTAATAAGGGGCAATACCAGCCTAGGCATATCTGGCTTAGATGAGTCACTATTCACCGTTCTATGTATTATGAATATCCAATAAGGAGAACATGAGGTATGATTAACATCAATAACTAGTAACACCATGGAAATGTCCAACAATTTCAAGCAATAAAACCATTCATGAGTCAACATCCAAAAGGGTTTCAAATTGAACTATACAATAATTTCAACAGCATGCAACTTACCAGTCACTGCAGCCTTCACATTGAACCATCAAGTCATCAGGGTTGTAAGGCATCTCGCATTTGCAATACCTGCAAGGAGGGGAAAAAAAAAATTAAAATAAAATAAACCCCAGTTGCAGAAGAAATAATCAAAGAACACCAAGCTGAAAAAACTTCAATATTTCATCCTAAATGAAACCAATAAGTTCCCATTACCCCCCTGAAATAAATTTGTCAATTCAATGAATCAGTTGATCAAACGTCACTAAATTAAGGTCATATCCATAAAACTTATATTGGAGTGTATGAGAGTACTAATAACCAGAGCCAGCAACACGAAACGAAATCTTGAATTAATCAATATTTAAATGGCTAAATTACCAAAACCACAATAAATCGACCTGATAATTAATAAAAAATATAGTTAGGAAATGAAATGATCCCAAACAACCAAGGCCGGCAACAAACACAGAAATAAAAATGAACAAACAAAAATTCGCGACATACACGGCGACTCTATCGGGATTGAAAGCACCAGTAGAAGAATTGTACTCAAAACGACAAAAGAAATCCTCGTTTCCAACAGCGTCAAGCTTCGTGTAACTCTTGAAACTGTGAACCACACACTTGGCTTCGATGGTATCAGCGCTCTGTATATCATAATGATCAGAAAGGAAGACCTCTTTAGAGCCATGAAACTGCCGGCGGCCGCCGATCGACTCCTCCGGGCGGTAATACCATCGTATGTAGACCCTGACGTTGGCACCACGGCTGTCGGATTCGATCCGCTCGATCCTGGCGACGTAGGAAGGCTTGGATGGATCGGAAGGTCGCATAAAGACACAGTCACCAGCTGAGAAAGAGAGAAAGAAGGCGAGTTAAGGAGTGTTTGTTTCACGAGAAAATAAGAGAAATGAAAGGGAAAAGAAAAAAAAGGTTACCTTTAATGGTTTTGTTGATGTGCTTGAGTGTGTAGGAGTCTAGAGTGCGTCTGGGTGCCTTTGGCTTGGCCATGGAATGAAAGTGGAAGTGGAAGTGGAAGTGGTGTATGTTTGTTGTCTGTCCAGGATTACAAATACAACTCGCACGAAGACAAGAGAGAGATTGTGGAGAGAGGGAGAGAGAAGAGAAACACCAAAATTCAATCTTATTATTATTAATAAAAAAAAAAAATATAATCCTTTTTTGTATTTTATTATTAACTTACTTCAAGGAAAATAAATTAAGAGCGAACTAAATTTTCATATGTAATACCATATTATTATAATAATTTTTAATTAAATAAAATAAAAAAATATATTTATTTTTTTAAAATAAAAATATTTTATACAATATAATATAGTTGAATAAATAATAGAATATCAATAAAATTATACAATTAATTATTATCGAAAATTAAAATTTTTTAATTAAAGCTTTAATGTTAATTCCATTATGATTAAATCAAATTATT